>NC_044277.2:84400158-84713097 GCF_004027225.2 Strigops habroptila
CTGTAAATTCTAAAATGTAGGGAATACAGAAATGTGAACAGACTGCTGAAAAACTACTACTACTAAAAATCAACCAGACTACTGTTACTTGACACTGATGCTTTTGTTGTAGAACTCTTTAACCCTGCTATATCCCCTGACAGTTACTGAGAACAGTTAAAATACTGCATTGACCTGCTGTAGAACAACATACTCCCTTAGCGAAAAAGATCTCCAAATTGGTCTTTCCCTACTTCTTTTCTTACACTCTTACAACAGCTTGTAAAGGTCTCCATTTAAGAGAAGAAATAGCCCTTAGGGCACAGGTTTTTGAACACATTTTAATTGTCTGATTCTCTTTTCATTAACTGCAGCTAGAAAGTGCATTGACTTTTGAAAACTTGTCTGCATGGACCAGCCCTGAACTGATGGAGAAAATGAAAATGGAAGTTTATTTGCCCAGGTTCAGATTAGAAGAGAAATACGACCTCAAATCTACTTTAAGCAGGATGGGGCTACAAGACGCCTTCATTGAAGGTCAAGCTGATTTTACAGGAATGTCAGAAAACGGTGATCTGTTTTTGTCACACGTTTTTCACAAGTGTTATCTGGAAGTCAATGAAGAAGGCACAGAGGCAGCAGCTGCCAGTTCAGCAACACTGGCATCACGAAGTCTTGGTGCTACTGTCATTTTTGTGGCAGATCACCCTTTCCTCTTCTTTATTAGGCACAACAAGACCAAAAGTATCCTCTTCTTGGGAAGATTCTCTTCCCCATAGAAACTCAACACTTACTAAACAGACTTTTACAACAACAATAAACAAACCGCACACCATGAAGAGCATCTCAATAGTCTGTGCACTTCTCAATTTTCCTGTACTGTTGACAAATCTCTCAATGTTAGAAGAGAGCACATATGGAAAATAACCTGGGATTCATGCCTTTAGCTCATTTTCCTGGCCAAAGAACCCCAAAATGCTAGCACCATGCTATAAGCACCAAACTGTGCACAGCACAACACATTTTCTGAACCAGAACTGCCACAATGAAGAACATACCAAGTTCTGATCTAAACCAGTAATTCCAAACACACTTGCTTTGGTACATAAGAAGAAAAGAATCAGGAAAAACTTATTCCTGCAAAAGGCTGTTGCATCTCCATTAGTTTCAGCTCACTAAGCTGGTCATCCCATGATGGCTGCTTTACTCACATTCTTGCCATTTTTATATCAGTTTTGTAGCCTGGCACAGCTGACAATGAAATAAACCTGCAAAATCCTCTGTGTTTCTGATGGTGCTTCTTTCTTGCATGCAAAGGGGCTAACACATGTACTTTCTAATCTCTGTCCCACAGCAGTTGGAAAATACTGGACAACACTGTAGAACTGGAAGAAAATAAAACGCATGTGCCTTGAAACCTTCTCTTTCGTAACCTTTCATGCATTCAACACTGTTGCCAGCCCAGCACTCTGCTGCTTTACTCTCATTTTGCTTTGCCACTTATTTCACTGGTTTGAGGCAAGATCAAATTGGACAATCAAGACTTTAATACTGACTCCCTAAGAGCTTTCTGGAAGATTACATGCTGTCCTGGGTTCAGCTGTAGCAGTCATTTTTCTCCTTCTTAGTAGCTGGTGCAGTGCTGTGTTTTTTACTTCAGCCTGAGAACAGTGCTGATAACACACCGATGCTTTTAGTTGTTGCTAAGTAATGCTTGCCCCGATCAAGGACAAGACACATGCTCTGCCAGTGAGGAGGGGCACGGGAAGCTGGGAGGAAGCAGAGGCACGCACCTGACCCAAACTATCCAAAGGGGTATTCCATACCACAGCACGTCATGCCCAGTATATAAACTGGGGCGAGTTACCCAGAAGGCCAGATCGCTGCTCGGGTTGGGCTGGGTATCAGTCAGTGGGTGGTGAGCAATTGTATTCTCTCCCCTTGTTATTTCCCTTTACGTTATTATTATTGGTGGTGGTAGTAGTGGTTTTGTATTATACCTTAGCTACTGGACTGTTCTTATCTCAACCTGTGGGAGTCACATTCTTTCAATTCTCCTCCCCATCCCTCTGGGAGCGGGGCGGGGTAAGAAGGAGGGGCGTGAGCGAGCAGCTGCATGGTTCTGAGTTACTGGTTGGGCTTAAACCACAACACATCCTAGAACATATTTATTCCCATCACAGCTCTTTCTCCTAAGAGAGTGTCCGAATCAGTCATGCATGCTTGCAGGGGATGCTCCTAACTCTCTGAATTCACAACACAGAGCAAAGGACTGGGTCTCTTAGAGGACTTGCACATTGCAACAGCATCTTACTAGAAACTTCTCCTCTTGGGATGGCAGGACTCCCTTTTCCTGACAGAGAACAGATTGCTGACTGGGACTGAGTCCTTTCCTTCTTCCGGCTCTGTATCCCAAATAGGAAAAAGCATACAAAAAATGTTGTGAAGCAAGTGCTTAATTCTATTCCCATACCATTTCAATAGTACTACTTCTGTCTCAGCTGCAAAACATGACACAGGATCCCTGTGTGTTCAGGTGCTATTCTTCCATGCCATGCTTCACTTACTGCAAGGGCTTCATGTTACCATGGGCAAGCCTCTCAAGCACTTCCTGATGTGCCTCAGGAATAAAGACAGGAAAGCCACAGCTGGGAGGCCAAGGAGGAACATAACCATGACAACATGCACCCAAACCAAATCATAGGCCATTAAAGACAATGGAAATGTGAATCACCTTTTCTCTTTCCTTCGACTATTTTAAGCCTGGGTGCAAAGAGGACAGAGTTAATGTCCTCTTGGTAGTGCCCGATCATTACCAAGTGGCAATGGCCACAACACTTGAAGGGTGAGTTGCACATTAGGGAACAACTTTTTCCCCAAGTGAGCAGCTCAGCACTACAGAAGGTTGCCCAGAAAGGCTCCAAGCAGGAGGTTGGCCTCTGGATGTCCCTTTTAATTAACATGCGTGATTTTCTCTGTCTTGTCAACAGCCATTCTGCTTTGCCACCTCCCTTTTTCATCCTGTCTGGCATTCTTGCACCTTGGCTAGCAAAGGGAGCTAGCTTGCTCACTCTCAGCATGCTTCTTTGGGACTTGCAGCCTACTGGCTTGGGCTTTCCCACTACCTAACCATTCATCTGACCTTTCTCCTATCCTGATTTCTTGAGGACTTACTCATCATATTAAATACTTGTTTAATTTCTGGCATTTCTTCATTGCCTTGCACAACACTGATTTCTGCCACTTTTTACAAGACTTGACCCACTCTGTTCCTGTAATCAGGCTTGCAGCAAAATGCTTAGCACACAGTACAGTTTCCTTCCCTTCCTCCATTCCCCTTCCCCTGTCACCCAGGGTCTTACAGTTGTTGCCACCGCCTTCTCCTTCTTCCACCACACAACAGTACCCTAGCTCTTTTCTGGGACTGCAGAGTGACAACTACTGCCATGTTTGCTCCCATTGTATTTTTTCACTGCATCCTTGCTCGAGCCCTCCCAGTGGGGTTGTTTTAGTCCTTGCCCTCCTTCACTACCTGCAAGTACTGTGCACTAACTCAGTGCTTTGCAGTGTTCTAACTCAGTGCTTTGCAGTGTTTCTCTCAAATGATTCCCAGCCATGGTTGCAATGAGATTTCTTCACCACATAACCGGTGGGGTGTCCATCTCTTATCCTGAATGGTCCCTCATGGCCTTGCCTCTGTCTATGCTCTTAATGATCTTCAGTCTGAATTTTGACTCCCTGTGTCTAAACCAATCATTAAGCTTGATATTTTATGCTGACATACCACATCTGAAACCCAGGAGTCACAGCTGCACAAAGCTGCAGAGGAGAATCAGGCCTAAAATACCTGCTTATATCCAGAAATGAAAACCAAGCATTCTAGTTGTGTAACCTTTTTACTAGTCATTTATTTTAAATAACAGACCAGTTATCTTCAGTTATCTCCACAATGCCAGCAGACCACTGGAATGGTCGAACTGTTCTTCTATCCTGCCAGTAGACTATCATGGTGTAACAACAGAGCTGAGATTGCAATTCCATTGTCCTTTTGAAATGTCTAAACATGAAAAGTGACCAGGTCAACAAAGAGGACAAAATTACATAAGGTCTTTTCGGGATGTGGTAAAAAGGAGCTTTGGGTAGGCAGAAACAACCTGGCTGGAGGGGAGAAGGAAAGGGAGGTGCAAGCAGTACTATATTTCTAAATGTATTCCTTGCTTAACACACAAACACAGAACCTGACCGAGGACAAGACATAAGTCTTCTCTCTCACAGGATCAGAGGTAAATATTTAAACCAATTTAAGTAACTTTTCTGATACTTTTAAAAATCAATTTGTGGCTCGCATGACTGTATAAGTAACTTAAAATATACCACTATTATAATACAGTATTCTGGCCTAATTTTTTTCTAGATGTCAACCCTTAGAGAAAATAGATCTCTGAGGCTAAGGAGAAAATGTTAATTTTGGGCATAGCATCACAAGAAGGGAAGTTTTCTTAGGGCAGTAACTGTCTTATTAATTAAAATATTCAGTTTGCAGTGGTTTGCAACCAAACACTTGATAAATAGACCTCAGAGATTGCTCCACAATTTCTGTTGCTCCATTCCATAGACACAAATCTTCATAATAATACTAACAACAACAGCAATGACAAAATTTCTGGTCTCTTAACTGGAAAACATGAGGCAGGCACTACTGGGCAGATATTATAAAGTCTGAAATACTCATAACCTCAAGGAATCTGCCAGTTTCTGGGGAAAATAAAATTGCTGGAACATACAGGAGGGGTGGTACGTACACATCATGAATAAAACTCTATCGCTCTAAAAGCAAATACCAGAACAGGTGGCTGGCCAGGAAAAGCACACGAGCCTAAGAGTTGTGCCTAGATTTTTTCCCAGTTTCAGCTCTCAATTCTATACAGATCCAAAAGAAAGGAATGGGAAAATCAGGCATGTTGTGAACCTATGTGCTAAAATTGCACTTAAATTCCCCTGGGAACATTACTTTGATAAATCATTAGTTAATGACAAAAAGGAATAAAAATAAGCAGCTTACAAGTTTTCATATTTTTGAAAACCAGTGGCAGAAACACAAAGAAAATGGCAGCTGTATAGAAGAGGACATATGTAAAATTATAGAAAAATATTGTTTGGATAACAAAAAACCTAAAAGAAATTGCTGCTTCTAACAGGTGGGAAACAGCATCTGTGTGGAAGATAAAACATACAACTAGGCTATTAGTTTTAGTGGGTGTCAATGCATTATGTTGCACACGTAACATTTCTCACTAATGTGCACTATGTATGTAATTTTAAACATTCAAACAGTACAATTCTGTCTCCTGCCTCTTTCCAGGTTGCAGCAATGGAACTGGTCTCAACATCAATTGGCAAGTTTACAGTTGATCTTTTCAACAAGCTGAATGAGGCCAACAAGGGCAAAAACATTTTCTTTTCCCCCTGGAGCATATCATCTGCTCTGGCTCTGATGTACCTGGGTGCAAAAGGCAATACAGCAACAGAGATGGCAGAGGTAGGTTGCTCTATGAGAGCATACACCCCACACAATACCTGGCTCCTACACTGGCTTGCAAAATTTAGTGTTAGACAGAAAAATTACCACAACAATGACAAGGAGCCAAGGCAGACCAGAGAATGAATCAAGTGAATGGGAAATTTTATCAATTTCATAACAGATCCCTCACTTCTCCGCTAAGAGTAAGTGTCCTGTGGGTATCACACACTGAGCACAGAGGTTCTCTGAGCCTGACTTCTTCTAAATTATTTTACACCTTCTAATTCATCCTGTGATTCTATGATTCTGTCACAGGTGGGATATTCCCTTTGAGAAGCAAAGAGCTGGTGCCAGTAGCTCCTAACTGGCAGGACGTTGCAGATCCCAGCACCCTCTCTCCCCTGGCCAGGATGCACCTTTCTATCTTGATTTATGCTTTCCTAAACAACTGCCTGACAACCCAGCAGGAAAATAGGAAGGGCTTTGGTATCTCCACATCCTCTGACCCAATCTTTCTTACTGCCTAGCATATTGCTGGCTCAAAGGGGCTGTTCAGCACTGCCCAGGACTCTTCTCTGTGTCACCACATTCGCATTCAGATGCCTTAGTACCATTATCTTGGGTAGAACCATTTGGATTTGCACAAACACACTGCTATTGCTGAGAGCAACAGCAGTGGAAGGGAGTTCAGCCTTGCAGCGTGCAGACAGAAGCACTGTGTCAATGCTGTGGGAGGGGGATTGTGCTACCCATTCTTACTCTGTGGGATTTATGTATCCTACAGCTTCAGCATCCCTTTGATTAGTCACCTAAGCACCAGGTAGCACACTGAATTATCATAAGGAGCAGAAGACGACAACCATTTGATCCCCATTCGGCTTTAATTCACACCAGTTCTTTCTTACCTTCTTCTTACCGTCGGAAACTCTGCTTGCAGGTTCTTCATTTCACTCAAGCAGCAAGATCTGAAGGCTCTTCTTCTGTGGCCAGACCTTCTCGGGGGAGACCAAAGAGAAGAAAAATGGTATCTATCTATTAGAACTGAAATCCCAAGATAAAGAAACTTGAGAATCAAAATATCCAAATAGAGCTTTAGGAGTCCCATATTTCTTGACTGCTCCCCTTTTTAAATTACAAACCCCAACATACTTCACAACAAGTTCAGGTTCAGTTCCTTTCACTCACTCAGATTCTGAGGAGCATGGAAGGGCAAGTCACTTGGATAGTCTGGAAGGTTTGCTATATGGCAAATCAGTTAATCCAGTCATAAAGAAAACCCTGCAAATAGCAGTGATGGTAAACTTAGAAAAATAAAAAGGAAGAGAGCAAAACCCAAATCCCTCTCCCACATACATCGCTTAGTGTGTTTTGAAAACTTCATTCAAAAATGCGATTGCTGAATGTATGGTTTCTCTTCCCAAGGATCCTGAGCACAAGCAAGCTGAAGATACTCACTCTGGCTTCAAAGAGCTCCTGACTGCCATCAATAAACCCAGAAGCACCTACTCACTGAAAAGTGCCAACCGTATTTATGTGGAGAAAACTTTCTCATTATTGCCTGTAAGTTAAGTCTCAAAGAGGAGTAAGAAAAGGTCAAAAAATATTTCTCATTTTAATTGCCTGCCATTAATAGATCAGGTTTGAAGCTGTCCCTGAATACTGTTAATAAGAGCCCTGGATTCCAGTGATACACTTATCTGGAAAATACCAGTTGTTTTGCTCATGGTATTTAAGGATGCACTGCTCTTGAACTATAGTGTAAGGATGCCTTTTCATACAACATGTCTTTATTACTGGAACCCCCAACATATACGATTGTAAACGAGGTATTAAAATAAGCACATCCATGAGATGTGCACAGTCTTCCTCACTTTTCCAAATGAAAGTGTGAACAAAAGAAGTGAATATTCTGTCCTTTGGTTATTTCTTAACCGTTAACTCATAGTCTAACAGAGTGTAACAAACAAGAGCCTGCAGTACTCTAGGCCCAAGAATCTATCAAGAAGTCCAAGAGCTAAAAACTTCCCTTTGGGACTGAAAAATCCAGTATAGTATAGAACTTACTTCTTTTTACACACGTGTGTTTTATTTTTCAGGTATACATACAGCTCAGTAAGAACTACTACAAAGCAGAGCCACACAAGGTTAGCTTTAAGACAGCACCAGAACAATCCAGAAAGGAAATTAACACTTGGGTTGAAAAACAAACTGAGGGTAAGCTGAACTCAACCCCAAAACCTTTCCTCTCTTCTTAAGTCAGCCTGCCATTTCCTTTGGGCGGGTGCCCTTGCTTCTCCACATGCTACTGCAGCAGCCAGGTCATGCCTTGTGATGTGGACAGTGAGCAGAGGTGCAGTGGGAGGACAGAGAAAGAGCAGCACACTTAAGCAGCTTCAGATACCCAATCCAGACCTCACTGAGCTCCCTGGAGAGACTCCCATCAACTCTGATGTGGTCTTCATCAGCTGGCCCTCAAGCACAACTGCTGCCCTGGTGCTGCACCCATGCACCACAGGCAGAGAAGACAGAGGGGAGAAACACCTCTGCCTACTAGTGTGCTTCAAGGCAGGTGGGAATGTCTACCCAGCTGTACCACCTTGCACTAGCCAGAGGTGCTAGCCTCCTTTTACCTGATGTAACGAGCTGGTGAGACAGTATATGGCTTCTAGCTGCTTGCCATAAAGCTGTGACATTTTCTGGGGAAGGAGTCAATCTCTGTCAGCTAGCCAGGAGAATCAGGCAGCAAACAGCTTTAGAAACTAAAAGAAGCTAATTGATTTATGTCAGGGGAGTATTTTAAGGAGTACAGCACTGAGGCATGGACTTTTTCACTAAGGAGTTGAACTGAGAGAAAAGCCAGTAAAACACGTCCTCACTGTGTTACACTGGAATAAAACTGACTCTTCTGATTTCAAAAGGCAAAATCAAGAATTTGCTGGGTCCACGAGATGTGGTAACCTCCACGAAGCTGGTCCTAGTAAATGCTGTTTACTTCAAGGCGGAATGGGAAGTGAAATTTCAGGAAGGGAATACAGTTCTGCAACCCTTCCGACTGAGCAAGGTAAGCTCCTCCGGTAACCTGCTTACTGTAAACAGCCTGGTGACAACAGCTACTGCTGAAATCTTTCCATTTCATAAGTCTTTTAGGTATCCCTGTAGTAACTAGGCTCTCTGTGAAAAGCTGGTTACAGCAAAATGTGCCAGTGCTCAGCACACTGCAACATTTAAGATGCTGCTCAGGTGAATGAATGTTAATGAGCTCCTGGTAACAGCTACCATTTCCAGAAGCATTAGAGTCACTTAAGACCTTTTCTTAATACAGTGCTAAAAGGGCTAGATTGTAAAAACATGATTTTGAGACTCCAAGCTTCATGGGCAGGAACTATATGCCATGTCATAGGTGAGTGCAGTACCCAGGCCTCTGTGCTGTGCAGCCTAGCTAGGCACAAACATACCTGCCCCAACACAGCTGCCACAGGGTACCCTGAATGGCTGCATGGTTGGGCAAGACTAGAAGAAATGTGAGTGGATGTATCCAGAAGAGGTGTCAATGAATTCCCACCAAAAGATAAGAGTTCTGTGCAATTTCTACCAACTGCATAGCTTCTGCTTTCTGATTAGCATGTATACAATGGCTGCTCCCCTGAATGAAGGGCTGCAGATGTAAAGAGAGGTTACTTACTCCTGCAAAGGTGACTGCTTGCCAGAAATATCCCTCTTTATGAGCCTCTTTGCTCAGACAATAGTGTCATCTCCTGTTAAGGGCTGTGACATAAAGAGCAAATGGCTCTTTTTATTGCCAGAGAAGGGGCCACAGAAGAAGTGCACAAAACTCATCTTCTTAAACCATAGCTGTTTCTCTGTCATAGTGTTGTAAGACCATATCCCATAGCTGCTCCATCCCCCTAATCCCTGCAGACATTTCTAACTCTCTTCTGTGGGCTGCTGTGCATGTTTTGTGGAGAAAAGAGAAATCAGTCAGTTCAGCCCCCAGCAAAATGTTCTGGGACAAACAGCAAGATAAGAAAAATTGTCTAGTCGAGAAAAGCTTTGGAAATGAATGACAAATCACTGTTGTAGAAGCTGCTTACAAAAATGTCCTCTCCCTCCACCGCACTGAGTCACCGTCATCCTTCCTTTCAAGAGAAGATTTCTTACTTATAAATAAATACTTCACAGAACAAGACCAAGCCTGTGAAGATGATGTGCATGAGAAATACATTTCCAGTTCTCATCATGGAAACATTGAATTTCAAAATGATTGAGTTGCCATATGTGAAACATGAACTCAGTATGTTCATCCTCCTTCCTGATGACATCAAAGACACCACTACAGGTCTTGAACAGGTAAAAAAGCATGCTACATCTATTTTGTAACACCACTCAGCCATTAAAAAAAAAGACAGGCTGGCAGCTGTACTTTGTCCTCTGAGGAAATGCTCTTTGATCTCCTCAGTAGCTAAATTAATTTCTTTTAATACTTATCTAAAGCCACGAAAGTTCCTCCACATTGAGTGCCCTTAGTTTGGTAAGAACTGAAAATAGTCAACACTGCGCATAATCAGATGCTTAGCTCTTTACAGTCCCACAACTGACGCCCAGTCCCACATGATCTGTAAGGGTTAAATCTTTCATTGCACATTCAGGAGTGACAGTACTGCACAAGTAGTCATAGCTTCCTCCAGAGATAACGGGCACCTCTTTTCCATGACCTGGAAGTTTACTATCCATCTTGTTCTCATTCTGTTTGCCCCACACACATTTGTTTGCTGCCTGAAAAACTAGGATTTTGATGTGACTGATTTGCTGCAATAATGAGATCTGCCACTGTAGTTATTACAATTGCAAGACATTTAAATTCCTGGCCTCTATTATGTCAAGAATATCTGCCATTGCTCTCCTTCATTTGATCTGAGCTGCACCCTGGTAACATAAGGCCTAGGACAGAGAGTAGCAGTGAAAGATTTTGTTGGAAGCAGTCTGCTTTAAAATTGCCAAGGAAATGGGTGCAATATTAACGCTTGTTTCTGTGGAACTGGACCAAACCATTTGTTACGCTGCTGGCAATATGCCAGCAATTTCCTTCACGTCAGCACTGAATTCAAAGACAGTGACATGGTTTAGTGGTGGACTTGTCAGTCTTGTGGTAAAGGTTGGACTTGATGATCTTAAAGGTCTTTTGCAACCTAGTTGATTCTATGATTCTACGAAAAAACTGCCTTAGGGGATAGCAGCTGTCAAGTGCCCTGTCTTTCTTTTGCAACAAGTTTGGGAGGAGTGGTTCTCAAAACTTTACAGCATTAAGTCTCAGGTATTTGTTGCACACCTTGCCTCTGATCATCAGTGAAACCAGTCTATATTTCATGCTTTCAGCTAAATGTTAAATTTGCCATTTAAAAATTGCTTCATTCGTTAAATTGCCATGAAATTGACTAATTCACTGTCAGTTAATTGTTTTTTCCCTTGCAAACATCAAATTCCTTCTCTTTCTGAAATGATAGCTGGAAAGAGAACTGACGTATGAGAAGCTGTCTGAATGGGCTGATTCCAAGAAGATGACTGAAACTCTCGTGGATCTGTACCTACCTAAGTTCACACTGGAGGAGAGATACGACCTCAGTGATAATCTGAACAGCATGGGCATGCGCAGTGCCTTCAGCACCAGTGCTGATTTCAGTGGAATGGCTGAGAAGAGTGACATGTTCATCTCCAAAATTCTTCACAAGTCTTTTGTTGCAGTTGATGAGGAAGGCACTGAGGCAGCTGCTGCTACTGTAACTGTAACAGTAACAAGCGCACCGGTTGACCATGTTCTGAAATTTAAGGCTGACCACCCTTTCCATTTCTTCATCAGACACAACAAATCCAAGAGCATCCTCTTCTTTGGCAGGTTCTGCTCTCCCCTAGAATGAGTTATTACTTGCTTCTAGCCAGCACCCAAGGTTCACTGTTCAATGGAAAAATGTGAACTGCAAGTGTTAAAAGCTCAACCTTAAGCCGTGTAGCTGTATGTACTGAAAGTGTACGTTCTTTTTCTTCCCTCCCAAGTAAGGCAGCACTCAGAAACCACACTGTGCCTCAAATACCACCCCTCTACTGCTCTTTTCCATTACCGTAATCAGACAGCCCTCCACAGAAAACAAAGTGCAGAATTTTGCTCCCTTGCATCAAACCTGCTCTTCTGGCTTTGTTATTTGAGAGTAAGGTGGAGCCATAAAAGCTCTCTGCACACAGGCTGTCACCCAGCCTTATGCTAAATCTTCAAGGGAAGATATGACTTGAAGGGAAATGCAGTTCACCCTCTTGAATCTCCCAGAGAGGAAAACTAAATTGTTAGAAACTGAAAAAAAAAAATTAATATGAACCCAGAATAATTACATTCCTCCTCTCCTGACCCTGAAGCTTCATGAAAAAACAAGGCAGTGAAGACCCTTATAGTCCAGCCCTTAACATTTAATTGCTGACTTCTAATCTCCTTGCATTTTTCCTCATTTTAATAAACTTTGCAGTTTAAGGTTGCTGAGAGTTCCAACCAGCAAAAATGCTAAGAAAACTATGAGCAATATGCCTTCTTGCTACCTCTTATTGACATGCAATCTAAAATATCGGAATTCAAATCTGCTGCCTCTTTTTAATTTTACCTTATTATACCTGTTTCCTGGCTAGTATCTGCACAGCTTCCTTGCTACCTGTATTATTTACCAATGTACGATTTGTAACTTATGAGTGCATCTCAGAAAAGATTGTCATAGTATTGATAGAAACACCAGTGAGATTTTGATTGATGCTTTGCTTCATAATTTTACCATGACCTGCATTTAATACAATAAATTAACTCAGAATTGTGTTTGTGTTATTCAGGACACTGACTTATCTGGTTCTCTTAAAGCATCCTGGAAGGTGTGTGGCTAGAGCATGTTTCCACTCTTGCCATTCCTAGTCAACCACCACATCATTCCAGTTGACAAAACTGATCCACTTTAATACACTACTGTCTTACTTCCACTAGGCTTCAAACAGCCTCCAAAACACTGTTATTCAACATGTTATTCTAGGCATTTACTAAACATACCTGTCACAACACACTATTAATAAAAAGTCTGACTAGAGCCTATAGCCCAGAAGAGCACCTTCCAAACATCCCTTTCACCCATGTAGAACAGTGAACCAGCAATGCTGTACCAGCAACACTGGTTCCCTCCATTGGCTTGGGAGGGCAGCAGCTGTGCTTTTCTGTGGCCATAAGGAATAGCAAAAGGTTTTGTAGCCATTGTGGTACTCTAACCATGCATCAGAGAACATTATCTAAGGCAAGATGTGAATACAGAAGGGAATTTCTGTAAAAAGCATTTACTCTTAGCACAATTCCACCTATAATTACAACTCACTCCACCTCCACAAAAGGTATTCTATTTGGAAATACATCTCCACCCAGCAAAGAACACCTGTATCTTCTTCCCTGTACAAAGTGCTGCTTCTACAATCAGTGCCCTCTCTTGCCTGTAACCTTCAGCTCAGGGTTCAGCTGTCTGTCATCTAGGAGCTAACTTGATGCAGCCCACTTGTGTGCTACTGACTCAGCTTTACTAAGAAGTTTGTTGTGTAAGTATGGAAAAGCACACAAGTAAAGGCCATGTAAAACAGGAAAGTGAAAACACACAGAAGTTATTGTCAGGATAGAATAGGCAGCATAGCCAGGCTTCAGGAGGAAAAACACTTGCATAAGGAGGTATAAAATCACGATTTTTAAAAAATTAAGAACTGAAAGGCAACAACTAGCAACATTGAGGCTTAGCCTCTTCTAGGGAGCAGAAAAGACCAGCCCTCCTCCACTTGAGTAGTGCCTGGACAGCGAAGACTCATCAGGGTATTAAGCATGTTAATTCTTGGCCTTGTATCATGTTAATCCTATCTCTCTGCTGCATGTATTCAACAATAGTTAATAATGGGGAACTCCTAAACTGTGTATAACCAGTTTGAAGAGTCATTTCATGTAAGACCAAAAGTTGCCCAAAGAGGTGGGAAGAGTTCCATGCCAAACAGATTGAAAGGTCTTTCCATGCTAATTTCTGTGCATCTCCTCAATCATACCCCACTGCAAGTCTCTGCAAAGCAATACCTCTGAAGGGTCTCTGAGGAACTACAGAAAGGTGTCTGCCGGCTGGTGAGAAGTGCAAAGGGTCAAGAACTGCCTGGTTTTGGTACCAAGCTACTCTCAGTTTCAGCTTTGCTTGGAAGATGATGCCAAAGAGCACACCTTCCAGTGCTCCTGCAGGACATAGCTGAATGGGACTTCCTGCAGAATAAAAATCCATAACTGGACTTAATCTAGCACTGATTTTAAACTGTGCTCCTTTTTACTAGATGTAACTGAAAGAGAACTGATCTTCAATAAATGCCCAAATGGCCCACTCAGAGTGGACCATTTACAGAGTACAGGTATGGGAGTGTCAGGGAATATCATCAAACAGACAGAAAGACCTCACACCCATGCTGTGCAAGATGGTGATCAAAAGATGGCTTTGAAAAAGGCCAAAATTACTTCAACAGTATGCCAATTTTATCAAAAGACTTTTTATGACCATTTGTCAGAGGTCAACACCTTGAGGTCAACAGGTCAGGCGTTGTGATACTCTGAAACTTTGTTTCTACCATTTTGGTTGCAGCAATTCACTATTTCCTCTCGCTATTTCCATTTGGCACAGCAAAACCAAGAGCATCTCTTCTTTGGCCAGTTTGCTCCCCTTTGAAATTCCACCTTCTCTTGCTAAACAGGATCTTGCAGCAGCTGGAGTATACCACAAAGAGTGTCTACACAGTTTGGGTACCCTTTCTTCATTTTCCTGTATTTTTGGCCAATCTTTGTAGCTTGTAGTACCACTAACTGATGTTTGGGGTTTTTTCTTCTCTTATTCATTTAGCTAAAAAATAGACAACAGCAGTTTCAGATACATAGCAGAAACATTTCTTAAGCACATAACTGAACATAATAGTGTCTAACATATTTATGAAGCAAAAAAATAGATGGATATTCCAGGCACAAAATCTGCACACGCTTAAAAACAAAATCCGTAAAAAAAGAGGCATGTGTATTATGCCTCTTGAACCCTTGTATAGCATACTAACCAGTCAGATTTGAAGTGAATATAAGAACAAAATTGTAATTCTAGTCCAAAATATGGACTTGTACACTTTATAATGATGTTTTTTACACATAGGATGACTGCATGGTGGTAATTAGTTTACTTTGCATGTGCCACACTAGTGGGCAGAGGCCATTCCTAACTAACCATAAATGTAGCAGAAAAGACATATAATGATTGTAAAGGAAATTCATCAGTGCAGTTTTAATCTAAGTTACACAGATAAGAGCAGAGTAAACCAGGGGAATTGCTAATCAAACTTGTTTAAAGGAATAAATGAGGGAACAAGCACATTAATACAAGAAGAGGATGTAGAGAAGAAAAGGGAGGTGCAAACATTTCTACATTTCCAAAACTATTCATTGCTTCACAGACCACCATAGATCCTGACTGAAGACTGATCCTGATTCTTCGCTCCCTCCAGATTTCAGGTAATGTAAATATGCATATCAAAATAACTAGCTTTACTTTGAAAGTCTTGCAAATTCATGTTAAATTCCTTGGAACTAAGTGGTTAAATAGTGGTGTAAAAGTCAGGGGAAGGGAGTGCTCATTTTTTAACACAAACTGTAGCCCTTACAAAAACCCTGTGCCAAGGCGCAGTGGTCAGAATACAAGCCCAGGTTAGACAAAACATACATAACCTGAGAGGGCAGAAAGTTTCCTCACCTGTCAGAAGGTTACCAGTCAATTTAGGATCAGAGGACTGAGAACAGGCTACAGGAGAGAATACCCTCCTACTGATCCTGGAATTGAGTACACAAGAAAACATGACTCTGTAGCACAGTGTTTTGCTCAGCATTGTGTGTATTGGTTCAAGCCTCTACTTCACTAGTATCAAATAACTACTGGAACAGGCATCCAGACTTTTCCTTTCCCAGATGACTGAAGTGGCTAATATACCAGTGAAGCTCAAAGAAACACATTCATGCTCTCTCTCTCAAGTCTAAGAAATGCTTGATTGCTCCACGCAGATTCAGTCCAGGTACTCTCCGGAAACAAGAGATGGAGAAGTCAGTTTGAAATGCTTCAGGCAAAAATGTTCAGCTCAGCCCTGTTCCCTAGATATGCTCTGGGAGTATAAGCTTCTCCAGGCATAGCAGTAAGACAGATCTGATTTGAAGGTCCTAGAAGTGCTTAGGTTTGAGGTAGGCTGCAGGGCATTCACCTCAGGCACTCCTGAGAATGTTGCGGAGCCATGGGAGGTTTTGAAATCAAAACTTAAGGATCCCAGAGGCTTTGGGCATCTCTAACACTGCATGGCAGCTGGCTTTGAGGACAGCAGGTGTTGATTTAAGCATATAAGTTGTGGGTGAAGATAGATTAAAATGTCCAGTTGCTGTTGTTGATCTAATGCTTAAGCTTTCACCTGATGCCATCTTAGACTGACTTCAATACATGTTTTAGTACTCCTTTTACTGGTGAAGACAACGGAAATGTCTGAATTTAATCTAATTTTGTCAACAGTATCAGACTGATATAAAATATGCTAATAAGATCTGGATCCACATATGGAAAATCAGTTTAATCCTGGGGTTGGTTTGTTTTTGGTTGCTTTAGTTTTGTCCTGTAAAAACATGTTTAGAAAAAGAAGTAAAACAAGGATGGAAAAAGTTCTGATCAGCAAGCAGAAAAACAGGGGAAAATTGTTGTTTAGAACACAAACTATTTGGGGTTGTACATTAAGATACAAGAGTTTACTTGAAAAACAGTAATTAGCTAACCCATCTACAGCTTCCAAATGTGGGCTTACCTACAACAAGAACATACAAAAATCTACAGATCTCTAGTAGCCTTCAAGATACATGTACTGAATCATATGAATTCACCATGCTTTTTTCAGCAGAAAATAATAGCACGGGAAGTTTAAAGAAACAGAAAAAAGCTCAAAGCAACACAGTGACAAATGATTGTGTTTCACTCCCTCACAATTGAAGAATTCTGAAACTTAAGCAAACGGGGTTTTGAAACAAATTTGGTCTGTGAAAACATTTCTAGCTAAAATTGTGCTCATCTGATGAAGCATAAATAAAAGCTGAGGACATGGAGGAGTGATGGGGAAGGGAAAAATAATGCAGGCCTTAAAAAGAGACCTACTAGATGACTGTACTTGGTCTCTGTGCAGTATTTTACCCATTACAGGGACACCCTCACACTGTACTTAAGAAGGTGCAGGTTATCTCCCACTAGCAGCTTTGTATTTTTAAAAGAAGTGAAGAACCAGTCATCACCTTTCTTTGACTCTCGTTTATCTCAGGCTGTATCAATGGAGTCTCTCTCAGTGTCAATCAACAGCTTCACTCTGGACCTTTACAAAAAGCTGAATGAAACTTCCAGAGGCCAAAACATTTTCTTTTCTCCTTGGAGTATTGCAACTGCTCTTGCCATGGTCTACCTGGGTGCAAAAGGTGACACTGCAACCCAGATGGCTGAGGTAAGCTCTGAAATCAGCAGGATATCACCTCACAGGTTGTTGCTACATAAATTGCCTTATTCTTCAGCTACGTGGAACAGAAAGGAACAACACAGCAGAACATAATGTTGGTACAGGAAATAACCCTGCTCGTGCTGCCAGCAATCCTGTAGGTCACTGTTCTTCCACTTTATTTCCAAGATCACCCTGCTCTGCACCACCCCAACATTTAGCTTATACTTACAGCTCCTAGGGCACTGCAAGTGGTGTGCCAGAGGGAAGCTACTGACGTTAGAGGCTGCTGCTGGTCTTACTTGGAGCTCTACCTTCCATTTTAATTGTCCTTTGAACAGAATAATTCACCTGATATGGTGCTCAAATAGTAATAAAGAGACAACTGCATTAAAAAAAAAAAAAAAGGGAGCTCAGACATACTGCAAAAAAAGAAAGCTGGAGATAATATCACTGCTTTTAGACCCAAGATGGTTCTGGAAACAGTATATCTGCTTTCTCATACTGCATACCAAAGTTAGTAAGCTCTCCTGCACAGAAGCAGTACAAATACCTTTGCTTGTGATATAGTCCATAAATGAAGTCATGCTCCCACAAATAATGGAGACATACTACTACTGAAAATATAATTTCACTTGTGCCCACTTTTACAGAATTTTTCAATCTTTGTACTCTTTTAGGTTATACACATTTACTTACACACATTAAATGCAGAGTTTTCCATTTGTGTCCCAGCAGTAAGACTCTGAAGTGCACTACTCTGTTTGTTGTGTTCGGTCATGATCTGAACATAAATTCCATACAGCTAAGCACAAACTGAACATTTATCCAAATAAATTGACCATTTACCTAAATAAATTGATGTTTCAGCCATAATACTGATCTATTATTAAGCAGTGAATGCGACTGAAGTCTATATAGTAATGATACAGTTATAGAGGCTAAATAAAGAGTAAGGTCTTGTCCTTAATAACTTTAATAGACTAACCATCACTGGGCATGACTGAATTACCATAGAAAACTAACATACTTATATAACCGTTGAGCACATTTATCCTCAAATAACAAGCTGCTTTTATGAACATTTATCATCATCACAGGTTCTTCATTTTAACCAGACTGCAAGAGAAGGAAGTTCATCTGGGAAAACAAGGCCTTCTCTGGGGAGTCCAAAGAGAAGAAAAATGGTATTTATTACAACAAAAGACTCCGAGAAAAAAAATCTCTGAGACGGGAATAGTTAAACACAACTACTGCTTTAGCCTTTTAACATCTGGTTGTCTTCAGTCTGTATCTACTGTTGCACTTCTTAGTAAGAACTATATATAGAAAAAACAAATGCAAACAAGCAGGCAAAGTTATTGTAAAACTCATGAACTCAGGCCTCCAAAAGCAGAACTGAGACACTAACAGCACTTTGATTTGCCCTAATACCTAAAACCAAGTTTTAGATTTAGTCTTGGTTTTAGTTGGTCTATGGAAGCATCAACAAACCAATTGCCCTAATATGCTTAGGACAATTCTATCTCTTGCCAGCTTCAGTTTGGGGTTTTTTTGCTGTAGTGAAAAACAATTACTGCATTCACACCTGACTCCAGCCCTACACAATAAACTCCTTTCTGCTTTTCTCATGCATGAACGCATCAGGCAAACAAAATTCCCCTTTCAGCTAACATACCGCTTCATCAGCTCGCCGGAGGCCTGCCACCAGGGGGAACCGGTTTTTCATCAAATGAATTCCTTAACCACGGAAAGGCTTGTAAACTCAAACAAGCCATGTTCCTTTAGCACAGAAACTAAAATAAAGCTCAAAGAAACTAGATTAGACAAACTGGAAATAAAAGGGGGAAGGGAATTATATCATCCTCTGCCTAGATGGCAGGGGATTAATCTTCAAAATGAATCATTATACCCACGTTCATTTTAGCAACTCACTGGCATTCTGAGTTGTAGCAAAGTCTGCCTAATCTGGTCCTTCAGATATTTCCCTCTATTACCTTTTCAAGTCTGTTCCCATCCCATTGCAAAACCCAGCCTCTCCTATTCCATGTCCTCTGGCTACTAAATTCTTTCCTAGGCGTCCTTCCTAGTAGCCCATATCTCAGCATGAGTGAGAAAACACTAGAGCAAGGAATGCCACCCGACCAACGTTATGACAAATCACCATGAGTCAGTGGCACAGACTTAGTATCTCTCATGCAGGGCACAGTATACACCATGAAGGAGGAGACTGCACCCAAGCAGCTGGAGGGGAGCAGCTAACAGGTAGCAGTTTATTCCTCCATTATCAAAACAACAGCTGGCAACAGCTGGCATGCTCCCTGAGACCATCAACACTGACACCCAGGACAAGCTCCCTCCAAAATCTAAATAGTAACAACAAAATTCATGTGAAATAGAGAAAACCTGGATAGTTGGTAAGTCCATGCCCTGATATTAGCATCTGTCAGAACAGAGCACCTCCTCAAAAGCTGCCAGGCTGCACTGATAGGTCCTTGTAAAACTGAAAATTAGGCCTGACCATGACTGAAATGAGGAGGGTCCTGGGTCCTGATGTCCCCAAAGGCCTACACAGCACAACGGAAACAGATCATCGCCCTAGAGACAGAAAACAATTTGTCCAATTATACACAGTACTGCAGATGTGTAACATATTAAAAAAACAGCTCCATCATCCAAAACTCCTTTTTAATTAAAACATCATGGACAATTTAAATAACCACAGCAGGTGCGACACATCAGAGAGAGAAAAAAATCCATACTAATTGGTGTGTCTTCCCAAGGATCCTGAGCGCAAGCAAGCTGAAAACGTCCACTCTGGCTTCAAAGAGCTCCTGTCTGCCATCAACAAACCCAGAAGTACCTACTTGCTGAAGAGTGCCAACCGACTGTATGAGGAAAAGACCTACTCATTACTGCCTGTGAGTTTACATCTTTACTTGAGAATATTTTGACATTAAGAGGGATTATCAATAGAGATTATAAAAAAATTCCAAATCATACCACTGTGGTTTCAGGGAGCACACCATGACAGCCATGTGGGGCCAGCCTTGGGCAGACAAGAGGTCCATTTGTTTACAACAGTGGGCAGCAGTTTAGGAAATGCATGAGAACAAGGCATGCTGTGTAGTGATGTTTCTCCAGAATCTGCTGCAGTCACCAAGTGGTCTGCAGCTCAGGGACTTCATGAATTTGCAGACTTGCCTTTTGAATCTACTGCAACCCTCATCTAGGGAACCCTCACCAGTGGCTGTGTCTTTTGAGACTGCTGCCTGTTGGCATCATTACTGGTTTGTTTTTCCACTAAAGGACGCTTCTCCATATCTCTGGTCATCCTCCTCCTCTGCCTCTGTATCTTTTATACTCTAGCATTTCTGAGACAGAGGCAGCCAAAGCTTCACAGAGAACTCAGGCAATGGGCTCACCATAGCTTTATACAGTGCCATTCTATATATTCTATCATTTGTTCACTACTTCTTTCTTTGTAACTCTTGAATTTGCATTTGCCTTTTGACTATTGGGCAGATTTTTTTCTAGCAACTGTCCATTATAGCTTCAATACCTCATTCCTAAATGGTAATAACAATTTTCTATACTTTACACTTCACTGGCTCATTTATAAATATTTTAATATTTATATTTTAATGTAAACATTTAGATCTTGGTTTTATAGAATAAATACTTTAGCACAGACCCCAGCACGTATCCCTGTGGTACTCCAGTAGTAATAACCCTTCACTGTGAAGAGTTTCCTCCTACTCTTGGTTTCCAGTCTTTTAAACAAACAGGACCTACCTCTGTACTCCCATGGATGTTTAGTCTTTGGTGAGAAGTCTTATGAAATGCCATTTGGTAATCCAAATAGATAGACTGTGATGGCTCAACCTTGTTGCCCATACACTTCCCAACACCTTCAAAAAACTCCCAGCAGATTGGTGATTTAGGATTTCCTATTACAAAATGCCGTTGACATTCCTCCAATACATCATGTTTATCCCTATGCCCACTACACCCATTCTACTTATTTGCCCTGTACAGTCTCATGAGTTTGTAATCACCTGCATTTTTGAAATCTTTTTAAAAACTCGTGTTGTATTAATCATCTTCCAGTTTCTTGGAAGGTGGTTTCAAATGAGATTACTGTGCTTTGATCTTGGAGTTTGTTTGGTCTCCTAAGTAATTAGTAATTTGTCCTTCTGAAGTTTATTGCTCATTTTCTCCATAATCTCATGCTTTAGAGGAAATCTGAAGAATTTCCTGCTGGGAATCTCCATGAACTGTTTCACAGCAGACAGCAATGCAAACATTAATTCTGCTTTTTTTGCCACGACTTTATTCTACCAGAACTTTCCCTTTATGCCTAACCCTTTATTGTTCTCACAAACTCTTGGCAGGTTACTCACCTTTGAAGCATACTAAAAGCCTTGTTTCAACTTCATATGAGAATATTCTTCTGTCTTGTATTTTATAACGGAGGAAGGAAGTATTTCAATTACATAAAAAGGTCATTTTGAGAAGTTAAAAAACCCCCAAAACAAAACAACAAAAACCCAAAGAAGAATGTTTGTTTCATGGGGTATTTCAAAATTACAAATTTGCATCTTGGATTTCAAACACAAAAATTTGAAGCATCAGATTCCTTGAGACTGAAGTTTGATCAGTCCTTACTTAATATTTAGCATAGAATGTATTAGACCTTATTTAAGGGTTATCCCATTTAAAACAAAGTATATTTTCTTCAATTAAGTATCAGCTGATTGTACAATCTGTTGAAGTGATTATTTCTAACATTTTTATAATTCAAATTTAAGTAAATAAGCATAATTTTCCAATTTTATATTTCAGAAATTCTTACAGCTCGTTACAAGCTACTACAATGCAAAGCCACAAGCTGTAAACTTTAAGACAGCTGCAGAGCAAGCCAGAGCACAAATCAATATTTGGGTTGAAAATGAAACTGAGAGTAAGTACCACTCTGGTGGCTTTTTCTTGTCTAGCTTTCAAATAATTTGTATTTCCACATGTATTGCTCTTGTAGTCTTGAAAACTCAGGGGAGGTGATGAGCAAAGCACAGTTAAATAGCTTAAAGAATGTCTCTCTCCAAACCGATGCTCCTTACAATGTCCTTCCCCTGATTCTTCATGCCATAGCTGCTTCTGAGTTATTTCTGTTCGCAGGAAGGCACAGGTAGATACTGATTGGCTTCACTCTGATTAGTGAGGGGTTTACTTCTGCTTTCTTCAGCTGCCTGCAGCCAACTTCACAGAATATCCAAGCTTTTCCACTTTACCCACTTTACCCACTTTCCAATGCCATTTACTGTCATAACTGCAATAAATATAGATATACTTCAAAAGCCATTTTAAATGGCACAAAAAATGCACACTAAAAACCCCTCCCAAATGCAAACGTTTTTGCTAGAGGGGTAGGCACAGAGAAGGCACAATTAAAATTGGTGAGTTATATAGTTCCACTGAAATAAGAGTTCTATTTGTCTGATTTTGCAGGGAAAATACAGGGTCTGCTGCCTGCAGGATCTCTCAATTCTCGCACTGTGTTGGTCTTAGTAAATGCCATTTATTTCAGAGGAAATTGGGAAAAGAAATTTCTGGAGAAAAATACTTCTGAGACACCCTTCAGACTGAGCAAGGTAAATTCCTTGTCTATATGCCTGTTGTCATATGTCAATATGTCTATTATCGAGGAGCAAGAAACTTCTAAATACTTCACCTGCATTTCATATGCCACTGAAACACTCCTTGTAGCTGGACACATGGTATAAACTCACTAAGAACAGCAACTGTGAAAATAACTCGGCATTATCTTAACCATGCATATTCATAAGATTTTTAATTAATGGCTCTTCAGTATCAAAACACTTGAGAATGCCATGGTTAAGCAGCTTAAGGACAAGAGGAAATAAGTATCAAGGTCCCACTTTCAAAAGAGATTGAGTTGCTTTTGAGAGCACTTCTTACACGCCTACAGCTCTTTTCTGCTTTTGAGACACAGTCTATACTCTGAGTTCAAGGAAACTGAATAAGCTATTCATCCCTCACATACCCTGGGTCTTGCATAAAACCTCAGAGGGAATTTTCATGGGGCTGTCATTTTAGCTGAGTGCACGAGGATGATGTATTCAGCATACATGGAGGGCACATTATTGAGCTGACAGTATTTAATGTACTGATGATTCACAGTAGCTGACTGCATGCAGATTTCTGGACTATATTAAAGGCAAGCAAAATTATTTGTCAATGGGAAGTATCTTGTTTGAGATAGATTATGAGTGTAAACACCTTTTGTGCGCCAGGCAAGGTGAAGCAATTATGTCAATGATGTGACTGTGTACCTGAAACCTACTGTGTACCTACTATGCTACATGTGTGGTTTTAGGATCCGTCATGGTACATGGTTGTGGTGGGTTGACCTTGGCTGGCCACCAGGTAGGTGCCCACCAAGCCTCTCTATCACTCCACCTCTCAACAGGACAGAGAGAAAAACAGGATGAAGAGCGCCTGGGCCAAGATAATGACAGGGAGACATTTACCAATTACTATCCTGGGCAAAAATTCCTTGGCTTAAGGAAATTAATTTATTGCAAATTAATCAGAGTAGGTTAATAAGAAATAAGACTAAATATAAAACACCTTCCCTGACTCCTCCCTTCTTTCAGGCTCAACTTCCCTCCAAACTCTTCTATCTATCCCCCAAATGCAGCGCAGAGGGATGGGGAATAGAGATTGCAGTCAGTTCGTCACATGTCTCTGCTGCTCCTTCCTCCTCACACTTCTTTACTCATGTGGAGACTCTCTCACGGGATAGAGTCATTCATGTCCAACGTGAGTCATTCCCATAGGCTGCAGTTCTTCATGAACTGCTCCAGCGTGGGTCCCTTCCAGGGGTGCAGCCCTTCAGGAACAGACTGCTCTGGCGTGGCTCCCCTGCGGGGCCACAAGTCCTGCAGCGAACCTGCTCCAGTGTGGGCTCCTCTTTCCATGGGGCCACAGGTCCTGCCAAGAACCTGCTCCAGTGTGGGCTTCCCACAGGGTCACAGCCTCCTTTGAGTGTTCCCCTGCTCCAGTGTGGGGTCCTCCACAGGCTTCAGGGGGGGTACCTGTTCCACCATGGTCTTTACCACATGCTGCAGGGGAATCTTTGCTCTGGTGCCTGAAGCATCTCCTCCTCTCCTTCCTCACTGACCTTGGTGTCTGTAGAGCTGTTTCTCTCACACATTCTTATTCCTCTCTCCCAGCTGCTGTTGCGCAGCAGTTTTTACTCTTTCTTAAATATATTATCACAAAGATGTTACCAATATCACTGACTGGCTCAGCTTCGACCAGTGGTGGGTCTGGAACTGGCTCTGCCTGACATGGAGGCAACTTCTGCAGTCTTCACACAGAAGTCACCCCTGCACTTCCTTGCTACAAAACCTTGCTATGTAAACCCAATACACTGCACACAGAGACAGTTTAATTCACAGGATACATCATAGCAAAGCCTGTGAATAGATAAACTTTTGCACTCAAATATAACAATGTGAAGCTGAGAGTGGATGTATTAGTAAAAGCTCTGTGAACAAAGCACAGCATAAGAGTTCAAAAGACTAAGGGTAATGCAATTCCATCTGGTAATCCAGTCCTCTGTGGTTTGGGGAAGAGGAAAAGTCAGCACAAGTCACAGAAAATATGATTCGGAAGCCAAGTGAGATGATCAGTATTGCCTGGAAGGATAAAACAGGCGAAAGGGTTGATGGCATCCCCAGGAAGAAAGTGAACATTTTTTCCCCAATCAAGGCCCTTATTCCAGAAATGTAACTTTTGGGAGAAAACATGAAACACAGCAGTTATTGTTTATCAAAGCTAACTCCTTTATTTTAAAATGAGAAATATATTACATGTGATTCAGTTAGCAGGTATGTATGTGTCTATGCTGATTTTTTTGTAAGGATCCCAATGACTTTGAAAAGGGGGTATATGTGATACTGTACAAAGGGTACTGTGTATCCAAATGCTGGTGTGTCTTGTACTTGTTCGCAAATTTTTGCTTTCAGTTCAACGAAGCAAGTAAACGTCCATTTTAAGGAATGAAGTAACACTATTTTATGTCTGAATTTTTTCACAGACCAAGACTAACCCGGTACAGATGATGTTTCTGAGAGATACGTTTTTGATACTCCATGAAACAACCATGAAATTCAAAATCATTGAGCTGCCATATGTGGAAAATGAACTTAGCATGTTCATCCTCCTACCAGATGACATCAATGACAACACTACTGGTCTGGAACTGGTAAAACTGACTTACTGTTGCATTACATACACTGATAGGATAACAAAAATAGATTAAAAAAGTGAGGAAGAACGAGCTTCAAAATCATGGTAGAATAGGTTCTGATGTGTGCATACTTTGTTTCATAAACACCATTATTTCCCAGCTCCTAAGCTGAGGGCATCTGATAATATTGCAAACATAGTATTTTACTTACGGATGCATCTAGAAGCTATGTCTGCACAACTGGCCTACACTGCTTTGCATCCTCTTTTCTAATGCCAGAATAGCACAAAGCAAGCATGGACCAAATCTGAATCACCGTGTTCTAAAGTTATCTTCTCCTAACAGCTGTATTAATTCATTTTTGTGCCATTTGCAGACCAGATTTGCATCTGATATTTTGTGGTGGTTTCTCAAACTAAGTGTTGCCTATCCTGTCCCAGAAGGTACCAACAACCACTCATGACCACGCCAGGATAAGTTTCAGATTCCAAACAGATCAGGGCAAACATCTCTTTGTTTGTACTCAGGTCCCATGCATTCCACTTATTTCCCACTACTGGGAGAAAAGTTATCCATATACACACACAGCAAGAGCTTATTAATATCATTATAAGCCACACATTGCAAAAAAGCAATATTCTTCATACCAGGAAAAACAAAGAATTAACTACTCTGAGGTTTCAGGCCTATACCTCACCAGCTTTAAGAAAATAAATAGGAGTATAAGTCACTCAGCACTTCGCAGGATTATGCCCTACGAATATGGTGCATGTTCCAGCTGTACCCACTGCTGGTGGCTGGGTTTTGTTTTACATGTTCTTGATGAGTGTTATGACACTGGTATGTGCATGTCTTGTCTCTGTCCTTCACACTCCAACTGTTTTCTTCCTCAACTCATTGCAGCTGGAAAGCGAGCTGACCTATGAGAAATTGGCGGAATGGACCAAATCAGCCAATATGGTGAAAGCTGAAGTGGATCTGTACCTGCCCAAGTTGAAGGTGGAAGAGAATTATGACCTTAAATCCACGTTGAGCAGCATGGGGATACGAAATGCTTTTGAACCAGTTCAGGCTGATTTTACGGGGATGTCTGTGAAGAAAGATCTTTTCATCTCAAAAGTTATTCACAAAGCTTTTGTAGAGGTCAATGAAGAAGGTACTGAGGCAGCAGCTGCCACAGGTGTCCTGGTGCTGAGATCAAAAGCACCAACACTGACTTTTAAAGCTGACCACCCTTTTCTCTTCTTCATCAGACACAACAAATCACAAACCATTCTCTTCTTTGGCAGACTCTGCTCACCCTAGTCAGAGTTACTCCTTGCCCTGCAGAGCCAGAGATGCTTGCTTGCTAGCGTAGAGGCAAACCCCAAAGCCTGAAACTCCTGCTGCAACTAGGCGGAGAAGGACCTTGACCCTTTCTCCACCAGACCGCACACCTTAGGGCTGGAGGCATAGCTCCATCTGTACTTCCCTCTTACCCTGAAGGGACAACCATGACAGTGCCAAGAGGAGTGCAGAATGCCTTGCATCCACAGAGCAATGCTGGTTTTCACTCAGACCAGGCCATCAGGGTAGCTCTGTCCTAACTATTATTAGCTATAGCATTTCTATCCCTTCCCCTCTGAGCAGTGTATACAAACGCATGCTAACACAGTCCCTCTCCTCACCCCCATGACTAGAACCTCTGACCCAAACGTGGTCTCAACACTTACTCTCAGCCTACAGCAATTACATCCTACTTAGCCCTTGATTAGGTCCTTACATTGCAGCTAGAGGCAGACCCTCCACACATCCAAGGCCTGTGGCCATCCCCTTGTCTTCCTTCCACATCCCAGCTGCAAACCTTCAGCAGCTCCGAATTTAACCTCAAATTAGCTTCACATGTCACTCCACAGCTTTCCTTAAAAGAAAAAATAAATTAAAAATACACGTCTACAGGGGCTATTTGTCTCACTCAGACCCTCGGGTACACGAGGAGGGCCCAAGCCTGCACAGCAATAGCTCGCTTTTCCTTAAAACAAGCCCTGCTTCAAAACTAATCACTAACAGTTATAACCCCTCATGGGTTGGGGTGGTTCCTGTCCGCTGTGCCACGAGAGGGAGGCAGAGCTGGAAAATCACCCGCTCTGCCCAGGAGAGGCCCAAGGAGATACTAAACGGACGGGGACGGTTAATGGCTCTCGGCGGGAGGGGGCAGCGCCCGCGCCGCCATTTTGGCTGGAGTTGCTGCGGTACTTCCTCGTTCGTGGCGGCCAACGGGGGAGCGCCGCAGCCTCCGGCTCAAGCCCGGGGCGCGGCTGAGGAGGGGCCGAGATGCCGGCCTTTCCTCCGGCTCCGCGGCGCTTCCGGGAGGAGGCGAGCGGGGCGGCCGGGCGGGTGAGTGTGCTGGGGACGCCGTTCCCTACGGGGAGCCTTGCGCTGTAGAAGCTGCGCGGTGTTGCTTTTGTGAATTCCCCCCCCGTGGTTTCTGCTTCTTGTCGGCTGGAGTTGCAGTGGTGTGTAGAGGGTGTGTTGTATGGGTAGGAATGATGGGGGCACCCAGAAATGTTGAGTTTTGACGTCTTTCGTGGTGCTGAGCCCAGCACGGGCCCAGAGGAGGGTCTTCTCGCCTTGAGGAGTGATAAGCCGTTGTCGTCTTGTGCCTGAGCTTGCTGGGATGGGGTCAGACCTTGGGGACCCCCTGCTCCTAACTACTCCTGCTGAGGCCCCCCGGAGCTGAGGGCCCGTGGTATCAGCGCTCATGGAGCTGTGTCATTCCCTGTATCCCTCTACTCACCCCAGAGAGGTGCGATGTGAAGAGCTGCTGCCTGGAGCTGTCGGCAGTGTTGCCTTTCAGACCTCTGAACATCGCTCCTAACTTTCCTAAACCTAAGTGAAGCTTTTTTTCCTTTCGAGAAAGGTTGCTTTGGTTCAGAGGGTGGAAAAAGGGATGTCGTGGCACATACGCAGCTTCCTCTGTGGAGATGGACACCACCTGATGTTCATCACCCTCTGACTGTGTTTGAAACAGTTGGTTTGTGATTCCTCTGAGGCAACTGCATATAGTGGGCACTAATCTGTGTTGTACTCCTGGTGGCATGTGTCTCTTGGGCCACAGGCTGGAGCTCCCTGCACCCTGCTCTGGCCGGGTGCCCCCTTGGCAAAAACAGCAGCAGGGAGAGACACTGTCGTGTCACTGTTGAAGCTAGCTACAGCCTGTCCCTAAAGACTGTCCTAAAGCATAGGTGTCTACTGCTGAGAATATATGCTTCAAATTCATAGTGGTAGGAATGCACAGAAACCTCCACAGGGAGACCAGAGGAATGAGTTGCTGCCAGCAAACCCTGTGATCACTGAGGGTTTTGCAGCAAGCAGTTTACAATTGAGTGACAAATACGTGCTTGTGTCATACATTTTTTTGTTCCTTGAAGTGCAGTCATTGTGTATCATGTACAAAAATGCTCTGATGAGAAGGGTATCAGTGGTTCCATTGCTATTTCTGAGCTGCAGAGAAAGCATGGATGACTGAATAGATGTAACTGCTAGCCTTGTGTCTCAGCTGTTGAAATGTTACTTATAATTTGATTAAATGCACTGATTTTCAGGTAGGCAAATGGCACGAGTTTGCATCCTTTTATCTGTTAGATCTTGCTTGGTGTGGCAGCCCTGCAAAGACTTTCTAGATAATAACTGCTTGTAGCTGTCACTATTCCTTTGGGTTTTGGCCTACAGGTCAAAAAAATCTTACTGCTAGTAATCTGCAGGTATTGGGACAGTAGGAAAATTTGAGGTTTTGCTGTAACCACCACAAACTGAAAATGCAAAGTGCCTCTTAGTTATACTTTAAAGTACATGTAATTAAATTACTCATTTCAGACAGAACTGGAGGATTGTTTCCACCTAATCCTGCACCCTGTCTCCACCCTCCCTTTCAGTTATGGGAGAAGAGAAACAGGAGAAAAGTTACTACTGTTCGTAGGAAAGCTACTAACAGGAAATGTTCTTAGGTGGAAAATCATGCATGAAGGAGCTTGTCCTTTAGACCTAATTTTTTGAGATAATGAATCAGTAGTATGAATCAGGTGTTGGTTTTTTATTTTGTAGCAACCTATCAGCAGTAGACACTGCCTTAAGGGAAGAAAAATTGCAGAAAATTTTACTACCAACTGATACCATACCATGTCTGCTGATACTTATCCGTAGTTAAGTCAGCATTCTAGTATTTATAGCTTCTTTTATAGGTGTGTGGTTTAGTCTCAGGTTAGCTACCTACACATCTGAGGTGTATATCATATATATGCCTGATACATACATACAAGTTACATATGTTGCAGTGTGCATGTACCATAAAGTTATCTATAAGCAGTGTTGGGTTTTTTTGTGTGTGTGTTTCTGTGTTGCAGGCAATAAAATGGAACTGAAATGGACTTTGATACTACAACAGGAAATTACAGTAATCATCATGCTGACCAAGTAACTTTTTTTTATTATTTTTTAATCTTATAGGTCAAGTAATTCTGCAGACGTCTGCCAGAGTCGCTGTTAAGTTTAAAACACAGCATGCACATGTATCAGTAAGCTGAAGGTAATACTGAAGATATATAGGCTTAGAGAAGGTGAGAATTCAAATTCTGCTATTGTGATACCTAACCTTTTGCTCTCGTTTTCCTATAAAGGCAAATCATTGTCTTTTTGAGGTCAAAAGAGATTTGTTTCAATAAGTCCTAAACAAAATACTGTTGTATTTGATTGTCTCAAAAGATGTAATGTTATTTACATAGTAAAGAGTCTGATGACACTGGTGGGAATTGCTATCTCTCTTATAGGTATGGGATTAAAATACAAAAGCAAACAATAAATCACTAAAATAACTAAAGTGCCTAATACGGGGTTTAAGGTGCTTGTTCCACCAAATCAGTTTTTCAGTGAGTTCATAATTTTCCAATCTAATTGTGACATTTTCTGCATAGTTAATTCTGGGAAATGTAAAAGACAGAAATAGCTTGTCAGTTTATATTCAAATGAGTTTGAGCCATTCTTGGTTTATATTTTATCTCCCAGGCTTTGAACCATGGATAGCCTCCGTGCAGCAAATACCACTTTTGCACTCGACCTCTTAAGAAAGCTGTGTGAGAACAGAAGCGGGCAGAATCTGTTCTTCTCTCCATTTAGTATTTCTTCTGCATTGTCTATGGTTTTGCTGGGTTCAAAAGGTAACACTGAAGCCCAAATAGTAAAGGTATGTCTAAATAAACCTAGTGTATTGAATTTGATGGGACTATATGAGCAGCAAATCTGTATTATAGACTGTGACCTGAACTTCTGCTAAACTATTAGAGGTCTTTATTTGGTATGTATGTAAGCAGTACCTGTTTTTATTGGTTTTCTAGGAGGACCTTTCTTTGGAATGAAATTCAGAGCTTTCTGTTTGGTTTTGTGTGTGGTTTTCTTGCGTTTGGTCTTTTGAGGCAGATCTCCTCTCAGTATGTCTTGGAGAGTTACCTGGGATTTTTTGTGTAGGTTTGGTGAATCTAGCTACATAAAATACTTTCTTCCACTATGTTCTTTTTGCTTAATATCAGACTATACATGTTTTGAAAATGTAGCCAGGCTCAACTTTTTTTAAACTTGCTCAGGTGGCAAATACCACTTGGTGTATTTTTTACATATGCAACTGACTGTATTAAATGTATAATCAGCCATTTTTGTTCCTACGTTTGCCTCTTTTGGGAAGTGGAAAAGGAGTATAAACACATTTTGTTTTTGTTTTATGGAAGTTTCTCTAAAATTGTATTGTTGCCATTCTTGGAGCCATCTGGGGGTGGTCCTGGGCTACTGGCTGTAGATGGCCCTGCTCGAGCAAGGGGGTTGTACCAGATGATCTCCAGAAATTCCTTCCAACCTTGATGGTTATGTGATCTTCTAATGCTCGGCTTGAGTGAAGGAAACTAAATACTGCTGACTTTTCTGCTCCCTAATTCATTACTTGTACAACATCTGTCTGGGTGCGTCATATGTGACTTGCATGACAAGCTCCAGATGGGAGGCTTGATGAAAAATCTTTTGTCTTCCAAGTCAGTTTTTTAAACCCAGAAGTCATTTAAAAAAAATCATGTTGAAGCAAGTGTGTTTAGGGAGGGCATGGACTCTTGCTGAGGATGTTTGTCTTTCTACAGGTGCTTTCTCTGAAAAAAGCTGAGGATGCTCACAATGGGTATCAATCATTTCTCTCTGAAATTAACAATCCAAACACCAAATATATACTGAGAACTGCTAACAGACTTTATGGAGAAAAGACGTTTGAGTTTCTCTCAGTAAGTAACCATTAAATTTGTGGGCGGTTTTTTGTTGGGTTTTTTTCTTGGGTTTTTTTTTTTTTTTTTCAGTATGATGTGTTGGCTTCCTATTTCCTTCAGAGGTCTAAGGCAAGCTTTGGACTTTACTTTCCAAATTTTCTGGGCTGACACCTACCAATGCAGTAGATTATGCCAGAGTCTGGTATCTGAACTTGGTGGAGAAGCTCCTTTTACATAACCTGTGACCCAAGTGCACAACTGGTACAAAGCACTATAAAATCCATCAGACTCCTAAATCTTCAGGGTTCTATGATCCATTCATATTTTTGGCTGTGGGACAAATAGTTGACTTATCTCTTTTCCCTTGATAGTGTGTAAATATGATATAAAAGAATTGTTATTCCTCTTCAGCATGGGCAGTATTTTGTAGTTCCTCTGTTACGTAAGCCATCCAAAGATCATACTGAGAGGAAAGCATGACTTGTAAGGTTTTCCTTATCAGAAGATCTGAATAAGGATAGTAGGTATTGTGTTACATGTTCCCTAAGAGCAGGAAGATAAAAGGCTCTACTTTCCCTCTCTCTTCCCTCCCGCCACCCCAGGAGTAATTTATGGTGATTCTTTTTATGAAGAATGGTAGTGTTTAATTTGTCTAATAGATAAAACCTACATGGGTTGTAGTTTAAAACTTTGCATCTGTGTAATAAAGATCTAGCTATATTAAATCAGACAGAAGGTGTGGGGTTTTTTTCCTAAGAAAAAACAGTTTACCTTCTGAAGAGTTTTCTATTAGCTTGGGAGGTTTAACAATGAAATTTATGTAGAGAGAAGCTTACAAAATCGTATGTTCTCTCACTGAAGAAAAAACAAACCAACCAACCCAACAAAAACCCTAGCCACATCAGTTTTCAGTTAAGTTACGTAGAACTTTAGCATAGTAAACCTGCCATGTGACTTTAACATAGAGTGGACAGTTCCTAGTTCAAATACGTGGTATCAAACCTAACAGGAATGTGTCAGCAAAACTTCAATGGCTCAGTATGAAGCTGGAGGAGAAGAGTGGGCAGATTTTCTTGGTGTATTTAGGATCATTTATGGCTGAATGAGAGTAAAATATGTTGTTGAAAAGCTCTTCTGAATGTCCATGTTAGTCATTTGTAGAGTTGAGTCAGAAATCCTACCATGCTGGACTAGAGCAGACTGACTTCATGCGTGCTTGGGAGGATTCCAGAAAACAAATAAATGGCTGGGTAGAGGAAAGGACTGAAGGTGAGTGTTTTGCAAGGTGCTGTGTTGTATTTAATGCTAGCCATGGCTTGGGTAAAGAGCTATTACAAGATATAATATTGTGAATTAAAGAAAACCCCAAATATTGAGCTCGTGCTCTGTTTGGTACATAATACTCTTATCTATTGTGTATTATTACAGAATAGGTACTATATTAGATAATTAAATACATGTCAAACTGTTTAAAAAAAAGAATTATTTTTTTTCTATGTGTCATAAAGGTAAAATTCAGAACCTGTTGGCAGAGGGCATTCTTGATTCACTGACCAGACTTGTTTTGGTGAATGCCATCTATTTCAAAGGCAACTGGGCAAAGCAGTTTGACAAAGAGAGGACAGCAGAAGTGCCCTTTCACATTAACAAGGTATGATGTGCTAAAATGCTGACAATCCACTGTTACTCTGAAGTACTCTGAAATGAGAATACGTTTAATTCTGAAGGGGGGGGGGGGGGGATCATTCAAGCAGGGTTACCTTGGGTAGGCTGTATGAAATTCCTTATATCCTCTCCCTTTAATATGAACACCTTTTGTTTAGTTTAAGTTTTGCATAATTACTAGAAACTTTAATATAACAATTAAGTATTTCTTTCATTCTGTCTCTTCTTTTTGCCTTTTACCCTTCTTGTTTGTTTGGGAGAGGTAGCTCTCTACGTAGTGACAGAACTTAGAACTGAAGAGAACAGTTGAGTAAAGCTACCAGGCTATTTGAGAGTTGTGAACAATTTCACAGAAGTCAGTGGGCTTTATTATTTCATGATAAAACTGGTGAGGATAAGAAAAGAAATTTTCCTTTAGGTTGTAGGCAGAAAGCTGCACTTACACGTGCAGAAACTTCGGAGTGTAAGTCTTCAGTCAGTGCTTTTTTTCTGCATTTCTACCACTGAACTGATCCAAAATAAATGTAAAATTAAAAAAAGAAGTCTCCTTTGAAGATCTCCATGCCATACCTACTTGCTTTTAGAAGTATACCAGTGCTATTCAAGAAGCCTTGGCTACTATCATGAGCAGGCCATGGCTGCCCCTCAAGATCACCTCAAACTCTGGGTCTGCCTCCAGATGTCACTAGCAAGAACTGGTAACATGACTTCCTTAACTTACCTGCTTAAAATAAACTCTTCAAAATTAAAGCCCTCATGCCTGACTTCAAACTTTCCCTCCCCCAGTGGTGAAATATATTAGCTTGAACTGCTAATACGCCTTTTCGATAAGGGAATTTTGCTGCTCACCCCATACTCCCTACTGCAACACTTCAGAAACCACTGGACTGACCTGATTCCTGCTGCCTTGCCCTCTCACTGTTGAAGCATGTTGGAAAAGCTAGCATGGTATCTAGGCATACTATTCAATTTTCTTTTCCTTGGACTAGTACAGATGTAGGATGTCCTGAAACTACGAAAGGGATCCAGAGAACTATTGGAGAAAATTAAGATGTAGGATTTGGAAATGCTGCCTTGGCTTACCCAAGGAACTTGCTTTTAGACATGTAGAGAACTGCAAATCTTCTTCCTTGTAAAACTTAATGGATAAAGTTTGTATTTTCATCCTACTAATGACTAACCACTGATGACCTGCAGAAGTGTGTGAGTAGACTCAAATGAGCAATTGGCAATCTGAGGTGTAACCTGCAGTTTTAAGATAGCTGTCTTACAATCTGTCCAGCAGGAAAGAGTTATGTTAACATCCCAAGAGCCTTTCCAGCGTCCTGTGACGTTACTTCTCTGATGCTTGTACCTCTTGCAACTTAATGATTTTCACGTGCTGTGTAGCCTTTTCTTTGCTTATTCATCCTTTTCACGTGTCACTGCTGCAAGATAATTTCTGCCATATTCTCTGTGGGCATTGTTTCAATGGGCTTTACTTTTAAAAACAAAAAACTACTTACATGCTGATCTCATGAAGGTAAAGGAGAAAGTAATGAAGCTCTTAACTGAAAAGGAAGAAAATAATGATGTGAATTATAGTAGCTGATGACCACGTGAAAATGGAAGGAGATATCGGAGAATGAAATTTCGGAGAAAAATCTTTCCCCTTTTTACTATCCATGTGATTTAAGAATTTAAAATAATGCTCTCACTTTCTCAGTATTTTTAATATAATTTTAAAATATTTCAATTTCTCATTGTTACAGCACTTGGAGCCACATAGACTAAAAATGAAAATACCTACGTTGAAATAGCTCTGCATTCATTTAAAGCAAGGAACATGGGTCCTACTTCTTAACCAGCTCTGTTTAGTGCTTGTCACTAGTTGTTAAGAGAACAAATGCCTTTTTGCCTTAAAGGAAACTTCACAGAAATTTTCACAGCAGTAACTAAAAATTAAGTCTTAGGGATCCTTACTTCATCACAAAAGGCAGTGGTGAGGCTGTGTTCTGTGGTGCTTTTGGTTCTCTTTAGTCAAATTATTAAAAGCCCTAAGTAACTGGATGCCTGCTTTGTATTTTGAGACCAGCATACTCACTCAGTACTACCTGTTGACATCTCTTTACTTTTAGGAAGAGACCAGACCTGTGCAGATGATGTGCAGGAAGGATAAGTTTAACATAGCCTATATTTGCGACTTGCAGACCAAAGTCCTTGAGCTCCCTTATGTTGGTAATGAACTCAGCATGATTATCCTACTCCCTGATGCAACTCAGGATGGATCCACTGGCTTGGAAAGTGTAAGTTGTTGAGATAAATGCGAAGACAGTCTCTGTCCTTCCAGGGAAGAAAGTTTGATGTTGCATATAGAACTGCAGTTCAGTTCCAGAGCTGTTATGTCACTGGTGCTCAGCACTAAGTGAAGACCTGACCCTTCTCAGCAGCAGATGTAAGCTGTGGTTATGGTGAGGACATGGTGTGGTGAGAGGGGCATTGGGGAAGCTCTTAGGAAGTCCTATAGCTTGTCCCATAGATCTTCTGTTCAGAACAGCTGACAGGTTGTCCCTGGCCTACTTATGGGAAACAGGCTCACAGGAAAATGTAGGATCTCTTCTGTTGTGGAGATATGACTCAGTTTTTGGCTATTTCATGCCCTGAACAAGAATTTATTAATAAGGTTTTCTAACACTGACTGCAAGGGGTTATTGTGAGCAGACTTTTTCATCAGCCTGTTAACCTGAAGGAAGATCTTTTGGTTAAGAAATAGAAGAACTGGGTTGGGTTTCTTTGGGAACTTGTCATCAGTTCTGTGCCTTTGCTTCCCATATGCAAAAATGTCAAAAAACCCCTAATCTAACATGTTTTATAAAGGTAAACTTTACATGGAAGGGACTGATCTTTATTGTATCTACCAAAAAGCATGTGGGATTGATCTTGGCTTGGGCTGTAGTCTCTAGTGAGAAGCAGAACTTGCATTTCTGGCTTGAGATGCTCTAAATCCTGGAAAAAAGATGCATGTTATGCACTGTGTAAACAAACACAGTAATTACTACTTAAGGCTGAGTAAAACTGTCTCTTCTTATTTTAATTATGTAAATATTTGGGTTTTCTTTAGCTGGAAAGAGAACTTACATATGAGAAGCTGATAGATTGGCTTAATCCAGAAGCGATGGAATCTACAGAGGTGAAGGTGTATTTACCCAGATTTAAACTGGAAGAAAATTATTATCTGAAACCCCTCCTGAGCAGCATGGGAATGCCCGATGCGTTTGACTTGGGGAAGGCAGACTTCTCGGGGATTTCAGCTGGCAACGAGCTGGTGCTTTCTGAAGTGGTTCACAAGTCCTTTGTGGAAGTCAATGAAGAAGGCACTGAAGCAGCAGCTGCCACGGCAGGAGTGATGATGATGCGCTGCGCGATGATCGTTGAAGAATTCATTGCGGATCATCCCTTCCTCTTCTTCATCCGGCACAACAAAACTTCCACCATTTTGTTCTGTGGGAGATTTTGTTCTCCCTAAAAAGGAGATGTCTTGGCTGCCATTGCACAGTAACTTTCTGTTTCTTTGGAATAGGGCTACTCTTTTTGCCCTAATTGTCTCTTTCAGCTGTGCCTCAATCCCATTCTGTGGTTTTCATCTCAGGCTTGATAGAATAACAGCTACTTGGATACACAGAGCCACTGCCATCTAAATCAACTCTTAGCCTGTGCGCCTGAGTGCAGAGATGTCTTAACTTCTTGCTGCCACAAGAAACATCCCACTGGCTGAGCCAGTGCTTCATCTCTCCTTGCAGTTCTCATTTCGGCTTTACTTTCTGTGGCCCCCTGGCAGAGAGTTGTGCAGTGACCTCCCACTGGAAAAGACGGTGTTAATTTGGTTCTGACAAGGCTGGAGTGTGTCTTCAGCTCCCCTCCCCCTTTTTCCTCCCATCCCATCTTTTTTTTTTTCTTTTCCTTCCAGACTCATCCATTTAATCTCTTGATACATTCTCTAGAGATGAAAGGAGCCTTTGGCAGCCTGTTCCAAGTGTTGCTAAGCATCCTGATGAGACAGGGTTTTTGGTAATAACTGGACAAGCACTTAGGCAAGAATGGGAATAAAAATATGGCTTTGCACCAAGTGTCCTTGTAGTGTAATCACGGAGTGAGAATTGTTTTATCAGCACAGGACACCTGAGTTTATTACCTATCACATGGTTCTAGTCCTTTAAAGAAGAACGTAATGAAAAAGCATATGGTGCCTATGCAATATTTAAATAACAAATACTTTCTGCTATTATTATAAATTTTTCCTGTTCATTGTTTCTTAAACATTTTAATGCAACTGTATAATACCAAAGATACAGCTGACATAGCCTTCCTAGTACAGTGATTAATTTGTTTTGCTGTTTCTATTCCTAAAATAATAAAAGAAGTTGAAGTGCTGCAAGACTTTTTAACTATAAATTATGCTTTTATTTCTTAACTCTGCAGTCTGAAAATGGCCCTAACTTAGCTGTTTCTAGTAACTGGAGTGAAAGTCAAGAAGGGTGTGTATCAGCAGGGATTGGTGCACAGAGCTTAGCGTGAGAGGCAATTTCTGATGAAGCCCCTGTGCACCAAATAATTAAGGATTCACAACAGCCCTGCACTTCATTCACCAGAAACCTTCATTACTGTTACTACCAGGCACTACCAGGGCTCCCAGACGCATACCTTGGACGGGCCCCTTGCACTTGTCCCACGGGGCAGAACCCCCCGATCCTGTACCGGCCGGCCAGGAGGGGTTGGTTTTCAACTCGGCTCCCGCCCTCCTGGGTGAGAACACCAAGCCCTGCTCCGAGGCCGTGCTCCCGCCCCCCGCAGCCTCTCTCCGCCCCTCTCCGCGCCCCGCGGGTCTCCGCGCTTGTCTCCGCGCTTCCCTCCGCGCCGGTCGGGGAAGGCAGACAGGCGAGTGGTTTTGGGCTGCGCTGGTGCTTCGCGGGGCGGGAGGGGGGCACGGCAGTCTTCTCCCTAGCCCCTCCCTCCCAGTGCTTTGACGGGAATGGGGCGATAACGGGATGCAGAGCGGGGTGCGCCCCGTGTGTCCCTTTCGCGGCGGCGGGGTCTGCGCGGGGCGGAGTGCGCTTCTCGGGCAGCCTGGGGGGGGGGGGGGGGAGGCTGTAAACCGGCTGGCTTCAGTGAAACCAGCCGGAAGGTGCGGCGGTGTCAGAAACTGGAACTAAAAGTACGTGTGCTTTTGGGTTTGTGTTTGGATTTTTTTGTTTTGTTTTGGGTTATTTTGTTTATCATAAAGTTAGACAAAAGAACGTTGCAAAGATGCAGGACATTTGTCTGGCAGCAGAAGCAGATAGTGTTATTTTGCAATTCCTGTAGAAAGACTGCAGACTCCTCCATGTAGTTGGGCAGTACCAGTGACAGTTTCGTTGGGCAGCTGCCCTGGTTGCTGGGGCAGATGCACAAATCCTGCCTCCCAAATGGAACTCCTTGAGGAAACAAGCTAGAAACAGTCAAATGCAAAAGTCCCCATGCAAGCAAGCAGAGAGAAGCAGGAAGGTTTTCCAACGAAGCACTGCTGCTGCTAGCCTGTGTGTAGGTTTTTGCTCCTGGCCCGGCCCTCACACCTTCCACCCTGCTCCAAGGGCATCCTAGGGAGCATCTCACCAAAATTAATCCCTGCTCCAGCTGGGCAGTGTGAGGCCTGAAGTTCTGTCTGTTCTGTGCTTCACTTCTGCCTTCGCTAGCCAGTACGTCACCTTCAGCTCACAGCACCCCAGGCTCTGTCTGTGTGTCAGGGGCTGCCCAGCCCTGCTGGGGCTCAGGTTTGTACCTGGCTGAGGCATGCAGGTAGTTCACTTGTTCTGGGCAGAACAGGCTGGCGGAAATAGCAGCGCTTTACAGGGCTGAAGGTAAGTGTGCGCCTAAGCCTTTGGCATCATTGACACCTTTTTGTGGCATGAAAAGGGTCAGCTTGCTGAAAAGTGTCCCTGAGCAGTTACTGCGAATGTTCTCTCTGCAGGATTTGGGTAGAAGAGTGGGGTGAAAGCAGCATGAGTGAGCTCTCCAGGGTGTGCTGGGCCTGTGAGGCTGAAGGACTTTAACTTGCAATCCTGTCAGCACACATACTTCCAGTTTCAAGTTAGAAGGCAAGGAATTTTTTAAAATAATGTCTTTAAAGTTATCATGATAGGGAAGGTTGGGATATATAATATAAGTGAAAAAAAATAAGTATGCTTTTTCAATTTGAATGATTTTTTTTTTGAAGAAGATGCACTGGCAATGAAATTCTTGCTGTTTCTGTACCCAGCTGCAGCAAGATTAATCCAGCCTTTGCTCTGCAAGTCACGCAAGGTTAGGTTAGGTTTTTGACGAATGTTACCCAGCGTCCTCACTGATGTTCGATTTTTCAGCTATAACCATGGCGAACCTGTGTAATGCCAACACCAGATTTGCACTTGATCTGCTTAGAAGATTTAACGAGACCAACCCAACAGGCAATGTTTTCTTCTCTCCTGTCAGCATCTCTGCTGCTCTGGCCATGGTCCTTTTAGGGTCCAAAGGTAATACAGAGGCACAGGTGCTGAAGGTTAGTAAAAAATAAATAATTCTCTTTGGCTTTATGTTTTATTTCCATTAAAAATTGTTGTGGTTTAGTGGAAGGAAGATGAAAGGTTTATGTTGTTTTTATGTGCTCAGGACAAGATTTCTGTCATGCTGAGTCTTCCTCGGGCTCTTTTCTGCAGTTACCTCCTTCCTGCCCTGCTCCAGTTAATTCTTGAAGCAGGAAACTGATTTCATTAATTAATCAGTCTCCATTTAAATCGATTGGAGTTTCCAGCAGCATAGTTTTTGTCAGATGTTTTGACACAGAACTCTTGCTTTGTAGTACAAGGTCACCAATGGTATGCTTATTGCTAATAATACAGATGTGTATTTCGTAAGAAACACGATAGTTTTATATGTAAAGTGTAACAAGTATGATGCTACCTAAGTATCAGTATTTTAGTAGCAGCTAGGCATTCAGATATCTTGGGGGAGCTGAGCCCACATGCTTATTCTTACCTTACGTTAGGTAGGATAGTTTAAGAAAAATAATTACAAATTACAAAAATGGTGTACGTAGGAGTGCACCAGTTTCCCATGAGCCTCCTGCATGGAAGGGACTTAGTCACTATTGATTAGGCTAACGCCTGCTAGCACAAAGAAGGGTGTATGAGGCTTCTCATTGTAGTCATCATCATGTGTTTGCCTATGAATAATTTCACCTTTGTATTCTGGACTTGAGGAGGAGCTTTTTGTACTGTTGAGTTGATGCCTACTGAATAAGACAATAAATTAGGTTCTCGCTACTTGTACAAACAGACTTTGAACATATATTTCATGTAATCAAACTGACAGCCCCACCTAGGATAAACTTACTGACAGCAGAAGTCATGCAAAAGGAACTTGGGGGAAAAATGTGTTTCAACATAGTCACCTTCAGTAATGCGTGTTCCTGTACCATAATGCATTACTTTTGAGAACATAGCTAGTTAAGGAGACAGATTGGTAACCGTCAAGGGCCGTTCTCAAGCATATAGGAATTTGTTTCCATGATCATAATCCTATTTTAAGTTGCCTCCATGATGTTTTTGCTCAGTTATTCATATGTACAACACAGCTTGCATAAGGGTGGACAGCAAGGCCTGACCGAAAGCCCAGTGAGATAAAAGAAGGGCTTTCCTTTGAGTCCAGTGGCTGTATCACAGCAGTCGTCCCTACTGAGAAATAGATGGTGTAAGTTTGAATGTGAACATCCCTGCTTTGGTGTAGCCTTCCCTGTCAGTGAGGTCTGGCAGCTTCTGCTGCCATATCTGTAAGCCCTGGCCAGCCACCTTGCCTCTGGGAAAGGAGGTACTGGTGAAAAGAAACTGCAGTAATGCATTTGATTTTTAAGATGATACAGTTTCATATATATGTATATAGCATTTATATTTTCATGAAACCATAAAAGATAATTGTTCGAAGTTTTCTTGACACCTTATCTGTACTAGTTTTGATTGTATGTTCTGTAAAGCAAAACCTCAGGTTCCCTTGGGCCAAAGGGGGAAGCAGGAAAACCAAAGTGCCTCTATTGGCATCATCTCTCTTCAATTCCTCACTTGAGAATGAGTCGTTGTGCCCCATGGTCCATGGAGAGGAGGCATGCAGATGTTACATGGATGGGACTTGGGGTTATGATCAACAGCTTCAGCTGTCACTATGTATAAACCAGGAGCTTAATACAAGTGCCTGATGCGCAGAGTAGCACCAAGAAACAGTTTCATTCATTTTTCAAGGTTTATAGAAGTCTCTAAGCAGCTTCCAGCCTTTTCGCTTTCTTCAACCTACCTATCTTCTGGATCAGATACAAATATATTGTCTTGTTCTTTTAAGACAGTATTAGCAGCAGCTAGTTCACTTCTTTTATTTCAGACACTTCATTTTGACAAAGTTGAAGATACTCATTCAAGATTTCAGACTCTGACTATGGATATAAACAGAAGCAATGCTTCCTATCTCCTACGGCTTGCCAGTCGGCTTTTTGGAGAGAAGTCCTACAGCTTTTTGCCAGTACGTTGATGCAGATCATGATGGTATGGTGGAACCTCGTGCGAAAATGCAGCTATTTGAGGGTTTACAGAGTAGAAATATTTCTAGGCATATTTCTAAATGTTACTGGACAGTCAACAAGTGTGTTGCATACATGCATATGCATTTCCATGTCTGTAGGCATCTGTGCATCTCACCTAAAGGATGCTACACAGCAAACTGTTTTCATCGCTTGTTTGGTTCAGCTGCTCTTGGGCTCAAGAGAAATATCACTTGTCGAGGTTCTTAGTTTACAGGAACTATCACAACATCCCACTCTTGCAACCAGCTTTTTAGGATGCAACCAGCTCTTGTGTCTGTTGCAATCAACTTTTTAGGATGCAACCAGCCCTGTGTCTGTTGCAATCAGTTTTTTAGGATTTTCATTGGTCTAGTACAACATTACTTAAATGTTTTTGAAAACACTGCATTTATCTGGGAGGGGATGCCCAACATGTCTATGCAACATGCCTCTTCACCAGTGAACTATACCTTTGTGTGCACCCAGGTTGCTATTTTTATCCCTCTTCAGCTCTTTCAGAGAGTTTTGTTTTATCCTAGCTGTGCTTGAGCCTGTTTCAGGGGAATAACAGGTAAATGTTGCAACACCTGCAGTAAGCACCCCATCAGCTGTGTATGTGGCAAACGTACTATCAATCAGGCTTACTCTGACAGGGGAAAAAAAAACAACCCATCCTCAAACCCACCCCAGGCAGTGCACTGTTAGAGCTCCATCTCAGAGCAGGTGATAAGCTGTTTGACATGCACCTTATCTACAGCATAAAGAGATGCTTTCTTATCTACATGCACTAAAGCTATTCTTATCATTCCAAAATGTAGGATTTCCTGACTAATACTCAGAAATTCTATGGAGCTGATTTGGCTACAGTTGATTTTCTTCAGGCTAGTGATGAAGCCAGGAAAGAAATTAACCAGTGGGTAGAAGAGAAAACTGAAGGTAAACGACTTTGGTTAATAAAGTAACCGGCAGTGTTTCACTCTTTGGGAGCAGGAGAAGGCTCTGCTACCTTTAGAACACTTTAATTTTGCCCTGGGATATTCATTTGATGTATTGACAGAACCAAATAATACCTAAGCAAGACGTTTAAACAGTTCCATAAGTCCTGATACTTTTCCGTTGTTTATGTTGAAGCCAGTGAGTGCAGGAGAGATGCCTAAACATAGATTTATACCATTGAGTTGGAGACTCTGTTTCAGACAGTCCTGGTCCATATTGTATATATTGTATATATGTATTTCTAAATCCTGTAATTCTAACTGTGGGTGTTATCTAGTTTTTGTATGATGAGTCGTGACAGTTTAAGCTAAAAATATTATATATTCATCTAATTACTGTATAAGTGACAGTAGTGTTTACTATTAAAAAGTATGGTGAAGAGGTAAAGAGACAGGTACTGAAACACACCTTATTACAGGAATGAACTAGAGTTTTATGTTTGTAGTATTTTCAAGGCATCAGTTTCTTCATGTGTGTTTTATATGGTTTCATGTGTATTTTATGTGCCATCACCTTGTCACAAGATTTTATTGTGACTCTTTTTTTTTTCTGCCCCCTCTGAAGGTAAAATCCCTAATCTGCTGTCTGAAGGCTCAGTTGATAACATGACCAGGCTCGTACTGGTGAATGCTATTTATTTCAAAGGGAACTGGGCAGAGAAATTTAAAGAAGCTGACACCACTGACATGCCATTTCGGTTAAATAAGGTAATAGATATACATCTTGGTAGTATATGTCTAACGAAAAGGTGCTAAGGTGAAGCTTTGCTTACAGGTAAAATAATAAAAAAAATCATAGTCTCATAGAATGGTTTGGGTTGGAAGGGACCTTAAAGCTCATCCAGTTCCAACCCCCTGCCATGGGCAGGGACACCTTCCATTAGACCAGATTGCTCAAAGCCCCATCAAACCTGTCTTTGAACACTGCTAGGGAATGTAAATAGAAAGTCTATAATGAACGTTTTCAGCTCACCCCAAAGAGGTTTTTTATGGATTTTAATATTTTTCTATATTCAGGAAGCTGTTTGTTGTCTTGCTTACCAGAATAGTGTTTGAGACAATTCTCACATACAGATTAGGACCCTGCCTGTGACTAGCAGAGTTTCAGCTGCCATGAACTATGCCTGTTTGTGGTGTTAGATAAGCAGTATTAAAATGATAGCACATTTTGGTTAAGCCCCATTTTCTTGTTCTGTATTCTACTTATGTTAACAGCATTACAAGATACTACATACAGTCATCTGCTTTATGCTGAACAAAATTGGTATTTGTTGACTTTTAACGTCCTTTTTGGGGCCAGAGTAATATGTACAGCAACTCAAAGAAATAGTTTCTTTGAGGACTGTGCTACAGAAGCCAAAGGAGAACCAAATTTAGTAAAAACTCATGTCTCAAGAAGAAATTGTTATTAAATAGGCAGTCAGGAGTTTCACAAAGACAGTTTTATAGTCAGCTACTATAATGCAGGAAAAGTTCTTGCAAGAATACAATTTTTAACTTGCTTGTTTCCTATTCTTAACTGTTGCTTTTGATAACTTCTGTCTATCCAGAATGAAAGAAAGACAGTGAAGATGATGTATCAGAAAAATAAATTTTGTTTTGGGTACATCCCTGAAGAGAAGATCCGTGTTTTAGAGCTGCCTTATGATGAAGAAGAACTTAGTATGATCATCCTGTTACCTGATGACATTGAAGATAACTCCACTGGACTGCAGAAGGTGACCCATCTAAGATGATGTAGTTATTTAATGGATAAGTTCAGCCTTTCAAAACTAAAGCCTTAATGACCCCCTGTTCTCAAAGCCCCATATCTATGAAGCATGTCTTTAGACAGTGCTCTGCTAGCACTGCAATAAAGAATATGTGCATGTGCCGCATTAGGAAGAGAAGTTGTGTTTGATTTTGTAACTTCTCTTTGTGTCCTTTGGCTTGCTGAACCATGAGGGAGACTGCAAAAACAAAGTTAACTATGAGAATTAACTTGCCTTGCTTATTTTTTATTTTTAATGACAACTTTTCTTTCATTACCTTTGGAAGTCTTTATTTTCTTAGCCTTGACGTAATGAGACTGTTTTCCATCAAATGACCAGGAACACATCAGCTGCTTTGAGCTCTCTGGTGATCAGTTTTGTTACTTGTTAATTTTGTAATTCCATTTAGTTAAACAGTGAGAATGACTGGGTTTAGTTGCTGTCAGTTCATGTTTCTCCTTTCTGTACATTGCAGCAAGACGAAAACGTCTGCATTACTTTACTTTGTAAAGTAAAAACTTCACTGACTCAATTTAATTTTAATAGCATTTGTAGCATCTATATGGAGCCATCAAAGATATGGGTATGGTCATTTATGTATAGTTGCATCATACTTATTTAGTGTTCTATAAAGCCTTGTAAATGTTACTGAAAATGAAATATTTCTACGCTGGTGATATGTGATGATGTCTGTCTTTTTAATTCTAGCTGGAAAAGCAGCTTACCTTAGAGAAGCTCCAGGAATGGACATGTCCAAAGCATCTGTATTCCACTGATGTTCGTGTGCATTTGCCAAAGTTTAGGCTAGAAGAAAGTTACGACCTTAAATCAGATTTAGCTTCTATGGGCTTGGTGGATGTATTTGACAGTGGTAAGGCTGACTTGTCGGGAATGTCAGGGGCACATGACCTCTTTCTCTCTAAAATTGTCCACAAAGCTTTCGTAGAAGTGAATGAGGAAGGCACAGAAGCTGCAGCTGCCACTGCTGGCATTGCTATGCTCTGCATGGTTATCGAAGAGGATTTCAATGCGGACCATCCTTTTCTTTTCTTTATTCGCCACAACCCGACACAAAGCATACTTTTCTTCGGCAGATATGCTTCTCCATAAAAGAGAACTTGGCATTTGCGGACCAGTTCCTGCTGTAGTCAGTGAAAGCTTAGCTCCTGAATGAGTTGGATTTTGATGTAGAAAGTTAATGCTCCTGTCTTGAGTGAGTTCCTAGTAACTTCAACTGAGATTCTGCCTTTCCCATAAAAACAGTCCCAAAGAAACTAAGGAGTAATTTATTTTTCTTAAAGACATCATCTTTAATAATAAGGAAAATCTTAACTGTAGGCAGGAGAAATCTTTTGAAGTTGGACTAGAAACACTCTTGGAAGAAACTTGAGTCTTTTAAAGCACAGAATCACCCTGTATGCGTCCTTGCATAGGTTTATCTGTGTTGACAGCCCCCTGTTGTAATAATTTAACAATAATTCATTCATTCCTATGCACATATACTAGGATGTTCGTGCAAAGCTACTCCTCCCCTTAAGTCTTGTTTTTCAAAAGCACTTTAATAAAATACTTCTAGGCACCAAAAGCCATGTTCCTGAACAGCTGAGTTTACCCAGTTCTGTCATGGAATAGAAGGTCAGATAACATTTGTTTAGAGACATCTATTAATAGAGAATGGATTAAGTTATTTAAACAAAAGTAACCCCGTCTAGTCATTAGCCAGAAATCTTGCAATACAGCTTTTGAATGAGGAGTAGAGGTTAATAACTTTAGGTGACATTTTTAAGGAGGACTTTAAAAATTTATAGTCTGGTGCCATTTTAGTTATTGAAAATGTGAAAATGTGTCAGGGTTTAGAGGTTTTAGGTGCTTGAAGCTAATGGGTAATGTGCAAGTTCAGAAGCTTTCAATATGACATTTATTTCTGACCAGAACCTATGTGATCTTCAAAAAATACTTCAGCTTCCCAGAGGATGGTTGTATATAATCTGCAGTAAAGGTCTGATGTGTCTGTATGTACAAGGATTCAACATTTACCGACTTGACTTCCACTGCTCTCTACACACAAACCTTTTGTACTGTTCAACAGCCTTATGCCTGGGAGCCATTGTAATTACATACTGTTAGTGTTCTGTGTTTATTTCTAGAGGGTATTTGCTTGTACAATGTATATCATGGGTACTGTAATGTTTACCTGTAAACCATAGGTCTAAGTGGGGCACAATAATTTCTGTAATTGCAAACTGTATATGAATTTTGTCTTTAAGAAACAAATAAAAGTCGTTGTCTTAAACTTGTGTTAAAATGGAAACTTCTGCATACAATTTAGTATTCCAGGGTATGAAAATAACTGTCCTCCAAAGGCTAGCTCTAAACAAAACCACTGGTGGTGCAGGTATGATCAGCTGTATGAAGTTTTTGGATTGTTCAGAGTAGGTGAAAATGCATAAAAAACACATCACTTGGTAGAAGAGACGATTGCATGAACCATCAGCTTCCCCTGTAAGTGTAATGACCACAGCTGCTAGCACCTACAGGGAACAGGAAGAGAGCAACAGTTTATATGAAATGACACAAGTACTTGGTCTGTACATTAGTAAACATGTTTTCGAGTGTTGGCAATACCTCAGTTGCAAAAGTTCTGGTGAAGATGTAAAGGAGAGCGTGTATTGCAGAGCGCAGATACGAATGTAACCGTTTCTGTGTTGAATGCTCTGAAAACTCAGTGGTTTGCAAATAAGTGAGAAAAATATTAGCACAAAACCCATGTAAAAATTTGAAATGGTTTGACATTTGCATTAGTTCTGGGTTTCTGGGCCTTTGTCTTCAGCCTTTCAGCAAATAGGTTTCTGCTGCCATAGAGAGATTTTGACTAATGAAGGCTCAAAAATTCCATTGTAATTATATCCTTATCTTTATGTGCTTAAACTCAATTAATGCATGCAAGATATATGATGTCTGAAGGCTTTTATGGCTGTGATTACCAGGAGGTCAGAAGAAAGATAAAACCTTGCATAATAGTACAAATCAGTGTAGCTTTATGAGGAGACTCATGTATTTCTTTATTAATTTGGTCTCAGTATTCAGTAACTAACTGAACTATTATATTGAGTCAAATTTGGCTTTCTACAGACAGGATGCACAAAATAAAATCTCAGCAATTAAGAATCTCAATAAAATCAGCTTCACATTTAACTATTAAAAAAAAACCCAAAACGACAAGCCTACTGGCAAATATTATTCTCCCATAATTCATGTCCCACAATAAGACAGTTGAGTGTTTTCCTTAATACTCCTTCCGTTTCCTGCACTTCTGTCAGAACAAGTGACTGACAAGGGCTGACTCCAACAGGGAAAACTGGAATGCCAATTGTACTCACATTTCTAAAAAAATGCTGCTTCAACTAGCTCTTGTGAAGGACTTTACAACAGGCTTTATAACAATCTGAAACTCAGAGCAGTATTTGCTCACCGTGGTGTGCTGAGTAAGCCAGACTTTGTACAACTGCTTACATAGACTCTCTACCATAGCCCTTTGATTTCAGTAATTTAAAACAAAAAAACCCACCACTGCCACCACTTGGCTGCTTTCTGTCTGATTCATGCAGTTTAAGTTGCTCTTCCTAGATAGTAAATACCATAGTGTGTGGATAAGGAGGACAATTATTGCTGGGTTTTAAGTCACCTTGTCCTAGAGATAAATTTACATAGATGAGTAAATTCAGAGGATGTTTGGTAATACTTTCACTGTTAAATGTTTTTATGTAGCTATATATGACGTTCTGCTTGCTGAAATGTTCAGTCAGCAGCAATCTTGGATGGGGATACATTTTCAGTAGAAAGACAAAGCCAAACTCTCCATTATAGCAACATGTCAATTTGCATCTCTCAGCCTTCCAATTCAAAACTAATGGAATTCCCAATTCTTAACTGGAAATATGTGTGTTTCACTAACAAGAATCTCCTTTGCAAAAGCACTTCCTAAAATGTAATCACGCAATAAAAAGTGTAAGTAAGTGATACAACTTCAAAAACTAATATAATTCGGCTATTTTCATGACTATTCTACTTCCAAAATTATTTAAAATTGCTCTGGAAAGTAGGGATGATAAAGGAACATTAAACTTTAAAAACCACAACACTGTCATACAAATATTTAAACAAATGCATAGACACTACGTATAACAACTTCATGGGTTTAATCAATTTTGTACAAAATTTGTCTCTGGAACATCGTAAGAACAAGAATTACACTGTAATTATATTTTGTTTGCTGTATCTTAGCAGAGGGGATACAATTTACTACTTTTCCAGAAAATAAACATTCTCAAAATCTGAAGCAGATAGATACTGATTTTAAAAAGCAGCACAATGATACCCCTTGTCTCACAGCAAGAGCCAAAACCACAAGCCTTTCTTTTTCTCCATTTCCTTTGAACCAGAGGGTGACATCACTATACTGATAAAGCTTACTTTTGTATTCTCTGTTGCCTAACTGCAATTCTTTACAAAACACCTTCAGAATAACAGCCGTAAAAACAGAAGGATAAGAAAGTATCTGAAAGGCTCAGTGACTTAATACTTTCAACCATGATAATAGATGGCTGAGACTGAGGGGAATTTCCATCCCAATACAAATGTATGAGTCATAAAATCAAAACCGATTCTGAGCAAGGTGGTCATGTTTTTCATTCCTTGAAGAAGTCTGTTCCTTTCAACTCTTCTGGTAGATAGTCCTGCTCTACAGGTTCCTTGTACATGGGGTTGTATTTATAGCCTTTGCCATAGCCCAAGTTCTTCATGAGCGTTGTTGGGGCATTTCTCAGGTGCAGTGGAACAGGAGGCAGAGGTCCCGTGTGCATTCTCAGACATTCTTTGACATTGCTATATGCCTTGTACACCTCTATAGACTTGGGCGCTCTGGCAAAGTACACTACACATTGTGCTAGAATCACCTGGAAACAAGAAAAGGGAAAATGTTAAATGTCTTCTTTTAAGCTGCTTGGGAAAAGGTTTGTTACTCAGGTTGTTTGTGTAGCATGACAGGGATTATGTTTTTAAATTGATCTCTGCCTGCTACTATAGTTTGAGCATTATTATTTAACAACACCACAGCTTTTAATGATTTTCACTACTGGAAAAGAATAGCAACTTTAGAGTATCAGAATATATTATTTTATTTATAACAAAGAAAAAAATGGACAGAGGAAAATGACATTAGTTAACATTTTAACAATAAATATGCAGTGAATTTTATTTCCAACTACAACATCTATTTCAAGAGCTACGACGTTCTCGTCAAAAAAGGGACATGCTGAATGATCAAGTAACTAAATTCACCTTGTCCCTGCAATCGCTGTTTCTTTTTATAACTACAGATAAGTTTTAGTTTGCAGTACTTTCAAATCAGTGAATTAATGAAGCCTTTACCTCACATTCTGGCATTCCAATAAAGTGACAGCCCTGATAAGCAGCAACTGCTTGTGTTAAAGCCAGAGGATCTGCCAGCCCTACAAAAAGGGATCAGACAAAAGTAGATTAAAGTCAGTTTAAAAGTCTCTCTTTTTTTTTTTTCCTTCTGTAAGATGGAAAGCTATCCATGCACATTTCAAAGTTTGTTTCTCAGATGCTGGAACTTCTGCGTAATACTTTGCAGTACATAAGATATACTCACTCCATCCACAGCCTTCCTTGTTCTTTCCACCCTCTCCCTCCTCGTCCAAAAAAAAAAGGTCTAAGTCATGAGTATGAGTTGCAGACTGAATCTGTCGCCACATGGTGGCAGCCTGAGCAGTAGCTACCCGTGTATAATTCACTTTTTGGAACGGAGAAAGAAATGGGGAAATACTGCTATATAGACATAACGTCCCTAGACCTCATAACTCTTCACCCTTGACATATGTGCTAAAAGTGTTGCTGCATCTGTTACTTTGGGTAAGCCGGTGTCAAGATGCCTTTACATCTAGGGAGCCAGTCTGAGGTTTGCAAGTTAGGGTAGGCATTCACCTTCCAGAGTCATTAAAAAAACCAGACATCCCTGAAATACACATACTCTGTGACACAAGTTTACTGGTGACCAGAGTAACAAATACCAGAGCTTAGAAGAATCCGTATTAATACATTGCCAAAACCTGACCTCAAAAATATTTTTTTCATGTGTAGGTCTGTACATACAAAGTTTTTGTTTGATATGGAGCATTTCAGCATTTTGTACCTATTTTTCATATAGCAGTTCTGGGGTGGTTTTATTTTTCAAAGCCAGTTTTTGAAAACCAGAAGCCAGACAGCTCTTCACTCAACATAATATTCCAACATGAAATACTGTGAATACTGACCTATATCTTCACTTGCAAACCTCACCAGCCTCCTTGCCACATAGAGTGGATCCTCACCACCTTCAAGCATTCGAGCAAGCCAGTAAAGGGAAGCATTTTCATCTGAGCCTCTCATAGACTTATGCAGGGCAGAGATGCAATTGTAATGTTCTTCTCCTATTTAGAATGGGAGAGAAGTCATACAGAAAACTGTTAGGAGGAAACGCATTTAAGGGAACAGAATATATTTTACTAGATTACAAGAGGAAAACATAACCTTCAAGTTCTTTTTATGTATACATAATTATGGCATTCATTTAATGTTTTCGACACCTTCGTGCTTTGCCACATGGATCATTCCACTAACTACATAAGCATAACAAAGTAACTGCAGATGAAAAGGAGGGTGTTTTTTTTAAACATTGCAAGGAAAACAATTTGTTTTTAGTACCCTGGCAAACCTTCCTTCAAGTATTTTAAGCAGTTAAGAAGACTGTATAAATATCTCCTAACTGACAAAGAGTAAAGTATGAGCACATACAAACCACTGACCATTGCTTTTGGACACGGCACACAGCTCTAAGAAGACAACAGAAGAATCGAAGAAATCCAGTACTATATACCAGTGGTATTTTAGAAAAACTAATTTCATATCAACTAAAACTCAAAAATAAAGAGTGCAGTAAATCAAGCATGGGTTTGCTGTATTATACAGGGAAAACATGAAATGTTGCTGCAGATATACAATGATGGCACACTACACAATCTGGAGGATCAGGACTGCAGCACATAATCCTGGCAAACCCCTAAGACACATCGAGTTCAATTGTGGGCACCTGCCCTACTGGAAGGGTCCTGGAAACTGTAAGCAGCTGAAACAAACCAACCCTGAAATGCCAGACTGCTAATAGGGAGTGGGAAGACTGAACGGATTACAGGGAATATATATTTTATTTTTTACATTAAAGTTTAATATACAATCAGATATGGACTCCAAGGAGAAACAAAGCCATTTCACAGATCTTATAGGGCTACAGTTAATAGAGGGTCAACATCACAAATACTGAATGAGACCCTTCCTGCTTGCAATTTTTCTCTCTTCAGCTGGTTTTGATTCTTATGCATTTCTCTTAATCAAACTTGTAAGAGTATTTTGCTGCAATATTGTGAAACTTTCCACATAATCTTCCCTTTTTATTTTTTTAAAGTGCCTGGCATTCCTTGGCTCACAGCTAAGCGTGTCTTATAAAGGCAACTGGCTGCATGCACAGCCATCTGTTAATATTTCTCTTCTTCCTACGGCTAAAAGGATTTACAGCCTGAGGGCCGAATCAGAACACATCACTGTCACTTGTAAACCCTGCAAAATAAAAGGCTGCATGTATGAGTTTGAAAACCAAAGCCCAGATACCACTGCAACTGCTCCTTTGATACCCAGCAAGACCTCCACTTCCCAGGTCAGAAACTGGGTCCATCTTCCTGCGTCACTGTCCATGCTGCAGTGTGGTTCTGCGGGGAATTCAACACACGCGCTGCTGGTGTATGCAGGTTGGCAGGCAGCTATTTTTTGCTAGGACTCCACACAAAGAGCCCTGTGGTATGCAGTCATTACTCGTGCCAACACAAACAGCATGTCTGTGCTCCGTCATAACACTTGAGTTAGTAGCAATAAACCCAAGCAGCTGAACTCACATCGTCCTGTTGGAAGAGGCGTCTCTTGGTCTCTTAAAAGTAAGGAAGATGGCCTTTAAATATCTCTAGAAGTTGCACTCACCTAGAGTTTTTTTACTGGAGTACTTTTATACACTGTTTGGGCTATTGTAAAGTGTCATATTTGGGGATACCAGCTGAAGAGGCTGAAGGAATCCAGCAGATAGATTGGGTCTAGAGATATATACCTGCAAGAGACTTCAGAGTATGTAGGCCGATAAAGGGAACAGCTTTCTCCCTTTATCTCCTTCCTCACAAAACTAATGCTGGTGACCAAGCCATCAACATAATGACAATACTTACACACTAGAGTAGGATTTCAGAAAAACTGCAACTGCACTTTAAATGCAGTTTCAATCAAAGGCAAAAAACAGTTACATGCATTGGACAAAGATGTTTTATGTTTCTTTTTTAAAGGTACAGTTTACATATATTCTATGAGAGACACCAGAAGCAGTTAAAAAAAGAAAGTAGAACTTTTTATAGACCTTTACTTATTAGCTCTGTCTCTCAGGCTGGTTAGCCAACATAGGGATTTTGGCCTTATTGATTCAGTTGAGAGACACACATGCAAACTTATCTATATCATTGCTGTTCTGCACCCCAGATACCTCTTGAAATCAAAACTCTAACGAGTTTTTGGACTCAAAATGCATTTTCTCTATGCAGGTTCCACAAAGGCAAATACCCTTCTAAAGAGAAACAAGACACTACACAAGAGGCTTTGTGGAGCACAGGATTTTCTTGTGTGTAATGCATACAGATGCATAAATCTTGTTGATTTATTCCCCTAAATTGCTTTATGCACTCACGAAGACTTTTCCACTTAATTTAAGATATTGATTTATCTAAAGTCTTACTGGTAGAAGATGGGGAAAAGGCATCATTCACTGACCATAATTAATATCTTGACTCCTTAAGCAATCCCTATTTATCAGGTAGTGGGCAAAAGTAAAATCACATCCCCATCTCACATTATTTTCTATCTTCGCCAAAAGTAAACATCAACTGCTCATCAATAAAGGACAGAAGAAAGCCTTGGAATAAAGACTACAGCAACAACATGGATAAAAAGACTTCTCCAGCAGAAAACAATAAAGCTGGCAAAAAAATATCATGGCGCGAGACACCTTGTCTTTCCTCCTCCATAGAAAGGAAGCAACAACCATGATCCAGGTTACAGAAAAATTAACCTCACCTTAACACATTCCCAGTCTTTACCATAACTGGTAGTTATGTTACCATAAGTGGTAACAGTATGTTTACCATAACTGAAGTTATGTTACCGCATAGACAGTGAGACAAAGTCCTTCAATTATTTTGATATTTATCTTTGGTATTTGCTATTAAATCACTGTTAGCAGAGAGACACAATACATAAGAGGAAGAAGAGACAACATAACTCTATCTTAAAAACATATTTGCTGTCCATTTGCAGTTAAACTTTAATTAATTTGATTGCTGCATAACTTTCTCCAAAAATCAAAATTTTAAAAACTGCAATTCAAAGCTAAAATATGACTAAAGAGTTTGTTTCCTCTCTCACTGCAAGGGCTGCAGGCAGCTGCTGGCAGTGAAATTTGACTAGAGCTGTTTCTTTGTCCTTTCAGCTAAAATGCATAATTATCTGTGCAAAGATCTTGCCTTTAGGTGTTTGCATGCAGATCAGAACAATAGCCTATTGGCTGGATTATGAATAATTTCCTTCCCAGACTACTTGGTGAAAGTACATAAAAGAATGCCCAGCTACACATATCTGGCAACTTTTGAAGACGGTTACCAAAAATAAATAATTATATGAAATCAAAATTCCATATTTACACAACTCTGACTAAACACTAATCAATTATTAGGTGCTTTCTACATGAACACATTACACTCCGATGTATGCTGCTGCTATCACGATTAGACAGCACCATGTTCCTCTGGTTTTTTAAGGCTGAAACACTTTTTAGAGGACTGTAGATTCTACCACCACAACTGTGATTTAGCTAAAACATGCTACAAAGATATCTTTATTTATGTAGTAGCCTCTATCCACAAGCCCTTTGTACATGAAAGAACAAACAGCAATCTCTACTATGGACAAAAGCAGTCAGCCAAGATATGACTACTTCACGAAAGAGAGGAATTTTGTAAAAGGCATGTACTTGGGCAACCTGCTACTCTGCCAGTATCTGTGGCAAGCTCTCTGGCATTCATACAATCAAGAAAAACAGAATTTTAACCGCTCCCACCCCTCTCTGAAAATCTCTGCCAAAAAAAACCAACCAAAACAAAAAACCACTACACAGAGCTCGAAGGATTTCTGTTACAGAGAAAGGACTGCCACATGCTACCTAGACTTGATATAAGCCTCAGGAAGAGGCACTCTGTCCTATCTCTAGCAGAGAATTCTGTGTGACAGCAGCCACAAGGCGACAGCAAGTGCACAAGGGACCTGCACTGCGCATGATGGGACTCGCACCAGCAAACCGGTCAGATTTTCCGCTTCCTCCTAATCATGAATTCTTCCTGCCACAGACCCCATAAAATTTTTCCTCTCCCTCCCCCTGCCTACTCTTGACTTCTCAGCTGCCATCTTATCAGTATCTGCCCAGCTGACTTTCCTGACAATGAGCCATCATTTCCTCTTTGTAGCAAGAGGGCTGCAAGCAGGCATATGTGTTACAATCAACCTTGAGAAATCTCTTAGCAGATTTTGAGTAGTGACAGTTAACTGAGCGTATCGGACACAGTGGCAGAACAAAAGTCAATCAGTTCTCCAAATACTGCTCGGCATAATCATTTGATACTACAGTGCATGGTGATTCAGGTATTGCTGAAGAACTAGCATATGCATTCAAGGGGACTCACCTAATCTCTAAAATTCACTCTCTGATTTTTAACACTCTCAGATAAAATAGCATAGCGACCAACTACTGCGATGCCTCACATTACCGAGTCACTAATGCAGCAAGAGTGGTTATCACATTAGGAAGCCTTAAATGCAATTACACTTATGTGACCTGCCCTAAGCAAGCTACAAAATTCATCATCTTAAAAAGCAACTCTAAAAATAAAGCAAACTGTTCGGGTTTTCACATAGCATTGTTGCAAATGTAAGCACTTCCAAGACTTTCAAAGTGCAATGGAAGATTTCCAACCCTCCAAAACCAAATCACCTCATCTAATTACTTCTTCCTCTTTGCACTGCAACCCTCAAAGACAATATTCTAATAACCTTAAAGAACAAATAATTTCACATGCAACCGCTTGCTGAGCAGCAAAGGTCTTTCAGCTGACCCACGCTTCCTAAACAGTAAAAGGAAACCCTTTTCAGAAGGAATTTCTGGGTGAGCCTGCTACACCATAAAGGAAAACTAATTGTTAAGCCAAATTTCAGTACAACCACTGTTTCACCAGAGGAGTTGGTATGAAAGGGGGAGAAGAAACAGAAATTATAGAGGCTATCAGCTCTTGAGAACGCTGCGCCGCAGAAACTGTATCAGGCACTCACCTGCTCGGTCATACAAGATGTGAGATCGCTGTAGCCCTTCCTTTACATGCTCTTCTGTTATCAGAATGCCATCTGCAGAACCACCTTTGGGAATATTCAAAGGAGTGGTCTTCCCCACTGCTAATCTGGCCTGAACTGCTAACTGGAGTCCATTCAGTCCAGTCCTTGCATCACCATCACAAAGGTAGGCTAGGGTTTTTAGAGCTTTCTCCTCTATGCACACTGGGAATCTGCAACAAAATAAGCACATAGTGTTATCAAATTCCTTGAAAATCAGGAAGCAACACTGACCTCTCAGCACTACAGACAGGCACCAGATTTCTCTATATGCAATGAAAGAAGCTAACAAGAAAGCAAAGGCTGTTTTTAAAAACCTGGCAGGCACTACACACAGATATCCTGCTAATAATACTTCCATCAGCAGGGAACAAAACCAAACAATGCTGCACCCTGACCAAACACTCTGGATACACCAGCAGGACAGAGTGAAATGAAGGCTTCACCTGCAAGGACTAAACTCTTTGGTTGCTGTTTCCAGAGAATACCATGTGCTTGAGGCCTCCACACACTGATAGCCACAACTGCACTCAGCAACTGCAAGTGGAAAGGAAGAGTTGAGTGCGCTAAAGGTCAGGTACTGTGCTTCCAAGAAACTAAGAAGTCTTCTGTCCCAAACAAAGTTGAGGACTCGGAGCATATTTGCCATTTATTTGCCAATTAGAAGCTGGGCAAGAAAGTCGAGTTATATTCCTGTCTCTTCAGTTTCAATCTAGGACTCTCCAAAACTAACACTGAACACCCACTGGATGCCAATGTTCAATGTTGGTACTTGTAACTGGCGATACTTGGAGACAAAAACATAAACAAGCCAAAAGGATACCATGGGATCCATCACTCACTTGAGCTTAAGGAATGGAAAACTACCACTACAGGATAATAAATCCTTCTTCCAGTTCCTCATCTCCAAACCCTCAAAAGAGTATGTGCCAAGAACCAACATGAAATGTATGATGAAGTACCCAGACAACCTGTACAACACTTCAGTGTTTGAACCAATGACAAAAGAGTGTAAGCAATATCAGAGAGTAAATAGAAGGAAGTCCAAGCAAGGAGAACCTGTATGATGAAAGATTTAAGAATAAACAAGCAGAACATGAGATAAAGTACCCAATGTTTCTTTTTCAAATATAAATCACTACTTTCTTACTTTCTCAGTGCAATTATTCTCACATATTCACTCCTCAACAGACTGCAACACTTTTACAGGCAAATACAGTTCTACACCTGAAATACTGCAGTATGATACGCATTGTTCACTACCTTACGGCATTGTTTTTGAATGTTGCCTCTCATCTCAGCAACTCTATTTCCTGCAAGGAAATTCGATGGATGTTCCAAAAAGGGAAGAATTTTCAGAAAGATACTGAACAGTGAACACCCAAAGGAGGCCCATCTTCAACACTCTGATTTACAAACCAGTGAATTCAAAACCTGTCATTACTTGCAATACAGCCACTAATAAGGTGAACTGCATGATATCTGCGCTTGCCAACAGGAAACTGGGGATCCTTTCATTTCCCTCTTCTGATAGCGCCTTCTGTGCTATCTAACTTCAAATACATTAATCCACCATCCAGTTTACTGTTCAACTTGAATTAGAGATACCACTCCTGAGGGCAGCACTTGAATGATAAAAATAAAAAAACAAGTAAAGAAGAATTTTATTTCCTCCATCACTAACACAGTACACGTGTAGTGTATCAGTGTAGAGCTGGTACAGTTTGTGCTATTACTGAGTGTAAAACTGCAGAAAGCACAAGCAAAGTTTCAGCAATATAAAGCATATTCAACATTGACTTTTCCTTACTTCTCTTCTTCACAAGTATGTTTCTTCCTTTCACATTCCCCCATCTTTCAGCTTAATTTGCTGTAGGCTTTAAAAGGCACAATTTGATGGCAGTGAAGGTGGTGAAAATATAACAAAAAGCACATCTTACGCTAATGAAATCAAGCAACTAATACAAAAACTGTCAAAGCAGCTTTATGAGCATGATGACATACATAGACATACCATATAAAGTAGGTAACACCTGCTAGTTCTAGTTTAGCTTTCCAGCAAGAAGAGGCCACAGCAGGATGAAACAGAAGCCAGGTGACCTAACCTTATCAGGGACCTGCGGCAATGGTGGAAAATCAGGATAAGAAAAAGCCACCAAGAAAATATAAGGAAAGACATTTGGGTAGAGTACACTTTCCTTTTGATAACTGCTGCACGCGCATGGAGTGCAGAGATGATGAAACCTATTGAGTCACTCAGTGATGGCTGCATTCTCTTCGAGCATGGAAGATGCCTGGAGAGACTAGAGAAGATTCACCCTCACCTATTCCTCAAGGTAAGAGAAGAGACCACAAAGAATCATCCTCTTCAAAATCTCATCTAGATCAGCCATCATATCAGACAAGTGATGTGATACTTCAGTGATAAACTGAAGCCAAGCAGCACATTCACAACTTCATACTACACTTCCACGGTTTGGGATGGGAGACTCACATGTGAAATCAAATCCAAAATTCAATGTACACATCTCTTGTGCCTTCTGGCTAGATCTCTGCATCATTTTTAAAGTGGACATGCCGCTTTCCAACTCTGGAACAAAGGTTAGCACAGTGAACAACCAGTTCAACTGTAACTGGTGACTTTCATTAATTCCCCAGGACAACATGAACAGTTACCTGTCTGCATTTAATGAAAGCTCTGCTTCTTAGAGCCAGAGAGGTGAAGGGGTAAAAGACAAGACACAGCTGCTCCTGCAGAGTAGTAGGTGGAGGGGGAATGAAGGAACAGAAATGGTATGTACACTGAAGCAAGGAATTAATAAAGAGCTCAAAACCAGAACCACAGCAAGGGACAGGATGGCTTATAAAAAGACAAACTCACCAGCAACAGTATGTATTAACTACAGACCAGAATCCGATAGTGGCAGGAAAGCCAAGAAAGACTTAACACACAACAGCAACAAACGCTCCTAATTCTGAACCTCATTTTTATTTTTAAACGGTTGGCTCCCATGTTAGCCATTGGAGTGGGGCCCTCTCTCTCCATGGATAGATTTCTGAAACTGTGCTAGTCTGACAGTCTGCCTGCCAGACTTCTTTCAGTTTGATGAAGCACCGCACTGGGCTCTTTAAATCATCCATAGCTAACGGAGGGTTACAGATACTGAGACTCTAGCGAAACCCAAACCCAAACAACTGCAGCTGAAACTATGCCTTGTACTTTAATCCTGTACAGAAAGGAAAGTCTCCGAACCCCAGTTAGGGTGTAGCCACAACCACAGCTGTGTCATTACATTAAGGCTGACATGCAGTACTGGCCTCTCTTCTAAAATTCACATTACCGCAATATGTAAAAGCTACAAATGAGTAAACCATGAGGCAGTGTACCCTAAAAATAAAAAGGGAATAGCTTTCTTTCCCTGCCCTGACCGCAGTGTTCAGGTTAGCAATTCTTATGGCTTCCATTCCGTGATAAAGCTAAAGGACAAACTCAATTCCCTCTCACTTATTTCATACAGACCACCCACCCAATTACCACATCAACACACTAAATTACTAGAAGTACAGGCAAGCAACAACATCAAGTGTAATAACTTGCACCAAAGTAGCACAGTACCAAGCATTATTCTTATTTGCCAGCTAGCCATTTCAGAAGGCAGATAACATCCTTTACAGACAAATCTGGACCTTGCTTTCTCTAGAACTCTCCCAAATGTTTAACGTGGCTTGGGCAACAAGGAGCTGAGAAAAAAAAGTCTCTCTTAAAACAATCTATTAACACCTCACAGCAACAGCCCCCTCTCCCCACAGCATACCATAAAATATACCACAGGACTCATCCTGCAGCTAAAGAACAGTAGACTCCTTCCTGATCTTATAAAAAAAAAAAGTATTCTCAGGAAACAACAAACTTTCGTCAGGCACTTCCAAATTAAATTAAGAGGGGATGCCCCATCCACCACTTAATAATAACTTGATGCTTTTACAACCACTAGCAAGAAGTAACACACATTAGAACATGAAAAATAAACAGTTAGAGGCTTCCTCAGCAAATCTTCAGCAGCAGAACAGATTTAAATATCCTAGGAGGGTGAGTCAGGAGCTACAGATCCAAGTATACAACTCTCTCCTAATCCAGACAGTGAGATTATGTTTTGGATGGAGAAAGCCAGTGCTTTGAATTCTCTCTCTCCTGTCACCCCCCGCCCCTGCCATATGCTGCCACTTTTTTTCTTTACTATCAGAAGTGGCTAGGGTTTCTCTTCCCACCCCCCAACTGCTTCATTCTCTCCCTGGCAGGCAGTCAATTCCTCAGGCTGTGTGCATTAACACCCTGCAGCCCATAAAGTACTCACTCTGAGCTCTCACTGCTGCTGCCAGTTGCAGAGCTGCTGTGCTGGTCACCCTGGCCCAAAACCTGGACCCCTAAGGACCTGACAGCCCGCATCAGAATCGCCTCCATCGCTTCAACTGAGAGCTTCTCCAGGACAATCACCCGGCATCGACTCAGAAGAGCAGCGTTGACTTGGAAAGAAGGGTTTTCAGTGGTTGCTCCTATCAGAGTCACCGTCCCACACTCAACGTGAGGAAGGAAAGTGTCCTGAGGATGGGAGGGAAGCAGAAAAAGCTGATGTCCATCAATGAGAATCTGAAACATACCATGTGAGTAGGCTGCATTTTTTGTGTCTTGATTCTTTGGGTTCCCTGTTGGTATGACAAATAACCTCACTGACAAGGCAGCTCATCTGCTCAGCTATCTAAATGATTTAATTTCATACACACAGCACATTATGGGCTGTTCACTTTAATAACTCACACTTGTACTGAGAATGACTCTACCAGAAACAGCATAAAAATCTGCAAATTTTTAGTTTATTTTTGTGACTTTGGTTTATTGCTTGGCAAACAAGATATCGTGAAATTGTCTTATTACATATAACAAATAATAGGGCTACTTCACCTTTAGGGCTACAATTCCCTACGTAATTCTACAGCATGGCTCAGGAAACTATAGGAAGATTGCAGTATAGTTCAATATAAAAACTGTAACTTGTAGTACAGAATTCAAGCTTTCTGTGGTATGACTAAGGAAAACTTATACCTAGGAAAGGAAAAAGGAAAAAACCAAACACCCAAGTGATGGCTGCAGCAATGTGTTATCCTGAAGTACCATGCCATGCCTTATTTTTCTCTTCTCACAGAGAAGGGACAACATTAAAACACATACCCACCCCATGCACATTCACATTCCATACCTTTTTAAAGGTAATGCAAAGTGCTACCCCCACAGTGGAGGCTGAAATGAAGAGGTGTGTAGAAAGCATTACTAACATGACTTTGCAGAAATAAAGTTTCAGAAAAACTTCATATAAAGCTTGGCATGTAAGTCAACTATAAGTATACCTCAGCCTTTCATGTAAATCTTTGAATCACAATAATTAAACATAGATTGGGAGTTAGTTATGAAATTTCATTTTTATGTTTCTCCCTAATTCATCTACTAAAATACTTAACATTAAAATCAAAAGCCCAAAGTAAGCTACCGTATTAAGCTAAAGGGGGAAAATTTTACAGAAGTGCTGGCAAAGGCTTTTTTCAAAAAGCAGTGTAGTACAATACCTGCTGAGATTTATTGAAACGATGGATCTCATCAATAAAGAGTATGGTTTTTCTTTTGAAGAGTCTTTTTTCATTCTGAGCTTGGCTGATGACATCTCGAACATCATTTGTCTTGGCACTGGTGGCCGACAGTGTCACAAACCTTGTGCCGTTCTTTTTGCTGCTGTTGGCTATGATGTGTGCCAGTGTAGTCTGAAACAGCAATAGGACAAAGCTTTATAAAATCTTTTTGGTCACAGAAAGTACTCATTTGAAGGAAGTATGTAAAGAACAAAGCTACATATTCTGGACATAAGGGATAGTGTTGACAGCTTATAAAGTATTTTAGTTCATGCCATTCTAGAACACAGAAGACTTAAAAACTTCCTGCTAGAGGTAGCTGCCAATTCCACTGCTGCATTTCTAATGCTTGCACTTTTACGTACCAGACCTATTCAGTCTCAATACTGAAAAGGCCAGCAATGACAGCTGTCTCCTTTACCATGGAAGAAGAACTCTTTGCCAAATACATTTCTGTCACAGGAGATGGGCTGCCTGTAATTCACTGTGCAGATATTCTGTCTACAGAATATGTGAACAGATAAAGAGCTGGACTACACCAAGACACCTGCAGAAGAGTTTACAGTGCAACCACATTTAAGAAATAAAAAGCCACAGTGTTGTTAACTAAAGCCTTTCCTATTTCTACTGCAGATAAAAATGAAATTAATCAGACAGCAGTTCTCTACAAAAGCATGAGAATGTAAGCACTGAAAAATTATATGCATACTTAAGAAAACATAACTCTTTAAAGAATCAACAGTAATCAAATTCTGGCCCAAGGAAGTAAAAGGCAGCCGACTTAACAAACCGTTGGCAGGCTTTAGTAAGCAGCTAGGTTGGTTTTCTTTCCTTAAAGATAAATTTTGCAAATCAGAATTTATTTATAAAGAATTTCACTAGGTCCACCAAAGCACAGAAGCAACCCTCGGTACTACCTCCCAGGCAGGTTTACTACACCCAGACACATCACAGGCATAATTTATAGACTTTCCTTCACAACCTGAGTAAAGGCAGGTGCATCTGCATGTCCCAAGCAGAGTGCATCTCCATTGGAAAGTACTGCTAGAGAAAAACAGGCCATTTTGCCACTGAGCTCACTCTAAACGAGCCGCCCTGGAAGACTGAAGACAGGAGAGCCTCAGAAGATGAGGAGAGGGACAGGTGCTGACAAACCACTTCAGAAGATATTCCAAGTACTGAGGTTAAAGCAGCAGGTGCTGCTAACCTGATCCTCTTGCAGGGAGGCTGCAGAAGCAACCACCTACTACATAGCTACCAGTGGTGTTTGCAGCACTGCTGTGTCTCTTTAATGGATCTCCTCATCCCTGGAATGGCAACCAGCCCAAGATGGGAAAAAGGAGGCTAAGGGGGAGGATGTGTCACTATTTATTCTTGCTTTAGTTTTAGTAAGGGCTTCCTGATTGTGTTCAGAACAGGTGCCATTTCACATCCCAATACAAGACTCACACCCTGTGTCAGATCCTCTCTTATCCCCTGGAGCTCAACCAACCAGTCCTTCCCCTCCTTATATTGCTAGGAAGACAAGACTGGAAAGACATGTTGCATTTGCAGCAAAGCCTGCAGAAATCAGGAAGATGTGGGAAAGCAAAAACCATAAGTGAAATTATTTTTGAAACTAAGCTATCAAAATAAAACCAAAGTTGGTGTTTTTCTTACAAAAGGGACTTGATTCAGAACGTACCCCTGCCTGAAAAATCACTGAAAGCACGGAAACCCCCAATATATCAAATCTGAGGATGAAAAGGGAAAAATGTACCTCTTAGTTCTCTAAAAGTGGTGGTGAATAATAAAGTGGCTATTCTTGTAGCTCCAGCTGAACCGGTAGCTCATACTGCATCCCAGCCCTCACTCACCAAGTCACAAATAGATTTATTGTTTCAAAAAGGCAGCCAGGAATTGTTTTTAAACATATGCAGAGAAGTCCATATTTCTACTCCTAATTTAAGGGGAAAAAAAAAAAAAATGCAAATAGATTTGTTTGAAAGTTACTATGAGACCAAAAATCTACTTGAAAACTGCTGCATAGCTCCCAACCAGCACGTACCTCTCCCACTCTGCCAACTTCTGAGTCAACAAAGGTTGTGATAACATACACTGCCTTTCAAAAGCAGTGCTCAACATGGACAGGCATGTTCATGACCTCTTCCTTCTGTTCTGCACAGTCGTTTAGCAAGTCAAACTGCCCATCACATACAGGTTGAACTTTCCCTATTCCTCTGAAAGCCTTTTATTTTCCATAGGCTCCATTTTTTTAATGCTGATTTTTCTCCTACCACCTCAAGCAAAATTCAGTAACATGCTACATTGTTTTCTCCCTTTCTGTTACTATCAAGTTACAACCTAGGGAACATAAAACCCAGTGGAGACTTAAGCAGGGTAGCCTAAGCACAAAGGCACTAGCACAGAAGAACCGCAACCCATAAGTTAAACCCCTAGTTTCTCTCCCTAAATTCAGGAGCATTGTATTTGAGGGATAAGAAGAAAACAGAAAATCTGATATAGAGTAAGGCCATTCTGAAATATGGAAACATATCCACCAAGAAACTCATGAACCATTACTCACCAATGAATTGAGCCTATAGTCACTTATTTCCAGATCCATTACACAAACTCTTTAACTACGAAAACTCTCCTCCACCATCCTGCAAACTTCTTCATGTCAGCCCGAATGAGAATATTCTTTCCGAAAGGCTGCAACTCTCCAAGATTTACAAAAACCCGCCAAACAAAAAATAGCAAAACAAAAACTCAGCTCACTCCCGGCAACTATGTTCCCAGTTCTTCCAGGTTTTGACACGAGTTATGGATGAAATAACAGTAACTCACAAAGTATGCTTGGCTCCACACACCTCCCGCTGTCAGAGCAGTAAGTCAATTGATTTGTTGTTGTGCTTAGTTGGATGTTTGTGCTAGGAGACAAGAATTTTCTGTGTATCCACAAGTTTCCTTGATTAAGCAACTTTGAGTGTAACATATTTCCCTATTCTCTGTGTTGCCACTCATCAGTGCAACCACACACCAATGGCTGGAGGAAAACAGTAAAAAGCAAGTATAAATTAAGTCTGTCCTACTGATTCTGATGTTCAACGACTAACATTAACTGTAAGGTGGTCTTCGCATTTTTGCATCTCTTTACCAGGCAATTAAACTGCATTAACTCACCAAAGACCCTTCCAGGAATAAAGAGTAGTATTGCCTAGCTCCCTTCAGAAAGTGGAACTGAAAAAATTGGGAAGAGATTAGCCTATATGGTCACATCACAGTCAAGAAGACTTCAGTCAAGAAGTTAACTGTGAAACCTGAGGTCATTCTTACCTCACTCTGGTGGAAGATCAGGTAGACCAGGTTTAGGGATCTATCTATGGTTGCCTGTTCATGGAGACTTTCCTTATTCATTCTTAAATTACATAAATTCAGCAAAACTGCTGTTGTAGATGTCAGTCACAGAAAATGCATGGTCTCTTAGCTTACACCTATACTGTGTTCAGCAGTCATGTCAGAGAGTTCCTGCAAGGTGCACAGGACAGCTTGAAGTCATTCTGGTCCAGCCTCACAGCCCTTTTCACCTCTCACAGCCTTTTCATGAGGAGTTGACATTCATAGCACACTTTACAGGAGCACACTGGTGCAAAAGCTGTCCTGGCACCTGGATGGGCCCTTCCAACATACATGCTTCTCCCAACAAGTCTGGAAGCTTGTACAGCGTGCTATGTTTAGGTGACCAAAGCAGAATTGACACAGATCTGCACTAGTGCATAGACTGCAGCGCAACATGGATTAGTCCTGAGCAGGATAATATAGTTGGCATCTATGCTTCCCCAGCAAGCAACTTTGCTGGTTTGTTCCAGAGCAAACCACAGTGTGAATTATGTTTGCGGCAGCGTTGACAAAAAACTGTCAGCCTATATGGCATCCTGCTTTTTTCTGCTGCCCTCTGACCATGACTTTCCCTGTGCTTTTCCCCTCTTCCTTTATTCTGGCCAGGATTTCTGTATCTTTATACATGGTGTTGCCTCTTCTCAACCTCAATCCTCCTTTTGAGGGCATTAGGGCCATACTGTGGCTGACAAGCAGTCACAAGAGGCTACTATCTATTTCACTGCCTTCAGTGAGACACCAACAGCACCAGCATCCTCAGATGTCAGCCAGGGGAGCAGTTCCCAGGATGCAGCTTAAAAAGCTGGGGTCTGTCCTACCCAACACTGCTGAGCTGACCTCAAGCTACCACACTGCATCACAGGAGATGAGCCATGCTGTGTCTGAAGGAAACTGTCAGGATAGCTGATGGACGTGGCCCAGGGACACTGTCTATAGAGATAAACACAATCAAATGTGGCAGCAGTTGGCATTTATATAAGGGCAGATGCTATTCTTACCCATCCTGTTTGGTTTCTCACACCCCAAATAGCCCACTGGGAGACTACTAGAGGAGTACGGTGTCACTGAACAACAGCAACAGCATGTGGTTTATCACACTTACAGAATCCAAGTCCGACCAAGCATAAACAGACGCAAGGTCACTGCATAATGTTTACTGAGATGGAGCAGTGCCTCCGCTTGCTGCATCTAGATTTGCCTCCTTATATTCTAACTGCTTTGTAAGTACAATTGTATTTTCTCTCACAGTTTTCTCCTCCTACAGAGCTACCCTAAGTAATTCTTGATTTAGACTGGCATAAGCAAAATCAAGCATACTGTATTCAAAGACTTCTCCCAGGTAACTGCAAAGACAAGCCCATTTTCAGAGCTGTTCTGGACTTTCACTCTATGCTACTGTAAAAGACGTCATGCATTCTCAGTTAAAAATCTCATGGTAATCAATCAAAGGAACTTACTATTTCAAATAGTTCAAATCAGGCTCCAAGCCACATGAGTAAGAGCAGATGAAATATACTCAAGTAATCAAGTAGCTATTTAGGTTATCTCTTGAATCAGCAAAATGGAAAACTGTGGAAGGAATGGATGATAAATATGCAAGAAACAAAATATATAAGTTGGACTTGCTGTCTGTGTTTCAACGTGTCATATAACAAATCTCCAATGACAAAAAAAAAACCAAAAAAAACCACCACAGAAAAGAAATACGAGGGAGTCCTAGAAATAAAATATAAACTCAGTGGAGACTTTATAGCAACTGCAGACCACCTACTGAGGGTTTTAATGTTGTGCGCTCATATCAACATGGCATATTTTACCTTAGTACTAGACTGCAGATATGGACCCCAGAAAAGCATGTGTGAATGTTCTTTGACTTATCTTTTGTAGGGTTTTGTAGGTTGCTGCCTACATTTTTTTTCTTGATAAACAGCAAATGTAAAAGGGTATGTTTACAGTCTTTAAATACAGAATGTTCAGGTTTATAAGGCTTAAACCATATCCGTGTCAGCAAAATTATTCAGTGCTCAAGTTTCGCTGTGTCCCCTCTGCTAACTCTTTACTAAAATTGGTGCCCCACGGCAGACAAACAAAAATCTAAATCCCTGTATTAAGGTGTCATAAATCACAGTACGGCTTACTCAGATTACACTAGGATTCATACAGGCTTTTAAAAATCTGCATAGTCAGGATGAACAAGGTAACTGTTTCTAAGTTAATAACCATGGCATCTCTTTGAGGCAGCGTTTCTTCTGGCCTGTGTCTGGTCAGCTTCTTAAAAGCAGAAAATATGTTCCTGTGTTCAACACTAAATAGTGACAAAAGTAAAAACAAAAACAGAGTCAAAATCTTTTCACCTAGAACACTTTGGCTTCCTAAGAAATTAGGATAACAAATTTAAAGTAAAGATCATGCTCCCTTAAAATAAGATGACTCAATACAGATGGAAACTCAGAAAAAAATAAACTTACACCAGAAGTACCCTGATTTTGTCTTTAAAATTTTGATTGTGCTTCCTTGAATATTCAAATGCAACTGAGGCTGAAATCAGTTTGGGCAGAGCAGTACAAAGCACATGTATTTTTACTCAGGTACTTGTGCTTTATTGCTTTCATGATAAAAATTCTCCAAAAGTATTCTTGACCTAAAATATGAAATACTGCATTTATAGCAGTTTAATGCTCAAGATTAATCTCTTCTTGTTTAGAAAACATCTGCTGAACTATTAGTTCTTATAAAGGTTCAGATTGATGAGTAATACATCGATTAATTTGAAATTTGGCCCCAAGGATTAATTCCATCTCCAGCTATTATATTTTTTTTTACCTAATCCTGCTCTACCCTTTTCAAAAGAAGGATCGGTTAGCACAGTACTTGGCTGTAGAAATGGAAGAAGACATAGATAGGCTGCAATAACCCGATTCCATGGGTAGCAAGATTGTGAAAAGGTTTAAGGAGTCTGTGACTATCTTATACAGCACTTCTGAATTTAGACCAACATACCTAATTATACTCTTATTTTAGCACCTACCCTGTAATATAAGGCTATTTTCTTTGATGGGCTTAACTTAGCATGTGAGATTTTTACATTTGAAGCTATGTAACATGCAATTATTTCTTAATATTTCTCCCACTGAAAAAGACTGCACTTAACAGAAGTTGGTTTTGATTATCAGTCCAACCACAGGTCCTGAGGCAGTGAGACTATTTCTTTCTCCCTCACAAGATCTTCCAACTTTCAAGCACTAAGTCATGTGAATCTTCCCATCAGAAGAGAAATAGGCTTCCCTTTCATCTGTCCATCCTCACAGGTTACTTCCTCATGAAATGCTTTCTTAGACACGTTATACACGTAACAGTAAGCGAATGAGACAGGCAGGCAATCACAGACTTCTTTTTCCATCTTTAGGGGGACTATGTCACCTTGCATGTTAAATCTGTAAGGACAGGAATTTAACAAATAACACTCAAGTAAAAGATAGAACTTTCAGCTATTTACGCAAGACAGACAATATGATTTACAGGACAGAAGGCCCGAGATGAAACTATACTCCAGCACCATCCTAGAAATACTGATAAGTATAGGTGAAAGGGAGACTTCAACTTTTGCAGTAAGAATTGCTGGTTCAGACAGTAATGGATAGTCTATCGAGAGCTAGCAGAAAGCATGTAGCTTCAAGACTGTTTGCTGAGAAGGAGTAACCTAGGAAGGAGATGAGCTACCCAACCAACACTTCAGTACTTGGAGAGAGAAAACGTAACCGATAAATCGTGGAAGTGTTCCTTGATGGGGCAAAAGGCACAGTCTTGATGCAAATCAGATGACTGAGGAGCAGTAGAATTTAAATTCTGTGAGAAGCAAGCTTACTAAATACAACTCCACATAAAGCATATGGGTGAGGAAGACAGATCATGAGAGAGTGAAACCTGTGTCATCACAGGCGTAAAACAGATCAGCTCTTATCCAAAATCACAAAAGGTTCCTAAAGAAGATGTAAACCACAAGCATAAGCTGTCACAAACTCATGAAAAAGCATTTCCATAGCCAAAAAATTATGAGTTCATCAGATCATAACTCAAAGACCACCAAATTCAGATTTGTTACCACTATACTTATAACAGCATTCTTCTCTAAGGAAAAAGGTCTCCAAGAAAGAGCAAGCACACACTGTTGACACACACAAAAAGAAACCAATGGTAGAAGAGTATCAACAAATATAGTGGCAAGCCCCTGAACATGTTATTCATTCAATCAGGTGGATTCCAATTTATTAAAGAATTCAATTCTACTTCTCTCTCTGGCCATCTTGCTTTCAACAATCCACCTCCCCTTTATCGAGTTTTTAGGAATAGCCCTTACCTCCCCTGACACCTCTCTTTCTGATATTACCTTGTTATTTTAAAGGAAGTGGCAATTATTAAAGCTCACCAGCTGTTCCTTTTCAGGTGTACATTATCTAGCCTAAACAACCTGTTTAGGTCATTGCTAACAATACTCATCTATCAATTATTCTCATATCCGCTCCTTATCAACTGTGACTACCTGGCATTATTATTAAATACCATACATAGTCTCTTTTTATCTTCAAGTGAGAATGCTGAGAAGAACAAGGTGCTGCTGTCCTCAACTTCTCTGCTATCATTAGTGTTAGTCATTCTCTTCCCCGTCCCAGATTTCCCACGCATGCTTTCGCATGTAGCATATATATACACAGTATGCAAAACTTAGCGCTGTGCACACATTAGACTGAGAGATAACCATGTACTTTGCTTGCTTAGCTTCCCCCCTGCCACCCCCAATCTGAAATACAGAGGAAAAGGACAAAATGAAGGGAAGATCTTTCGAGTGCTCCCTCCTGACCACACCTGAGGTATTTGGTCCTTCCTTCACTACAACTGTGGATCCCTTCGTTGCTGTCATTACAGTGCCTTTTGGGGTTCACCATTCTGCCCCTGCCATCTTAAAAAAGGCAGAACAAGATAGTACATCAGTCAGATCCTGCAAAGACCCATCAGTTTCAGAGCATGTGTGTGAAGATAGATGTGTGCCTGGTACTGCATGCATAGCCACAGCGCTAGCTTCCCTCCATACCACTGCCTTCTGTCAGGGGTCAGAATGTGTGTCTAAAGCAAAACCTGCTCTTGCAAACCGTGCTGTAGTAATCTGCTGGTATCTCATCCCATTTCCTAGATGTTTTACAGATCCTGTTTGTTGCTGTTTTTAAATTACCTAAAACACAGCTTGCATTTTAGGTAACGGTTTTGGAGTTTACAAAATCTTAGTTATCTGAAACCAACAGGAGCCTGTGTAAACAAAGTGCAAGCTACAGGGAGTGGGGCTGAAGCGGGGCTGAGCCACTTCTTTTTCATCCAGGAGGCAGGTTGTGTATTTTGTAATCTAAGTGAAAACTAATGGGCATCAGCTAATGTAAAGCCATTACAGAAGAAACCAAGAAGAGAGAGGGAAAAAAAGGGCGAGTTCGAAGATAAACAGGTCCCACTTTTTAACCTCATCAGCTTCGAGAGCCACATGGAACAGAGAAGGGCTTGAGCGTCCAACCCCACAACACGGGGCGCACCCGTGGCAGTCGCCGCTCGTCCGGGCAGAGGAAGCAGCGGCGGCAGGCCCCGGCGGCGCCACTCACCTTGCCGCAACCCGGTGGTCCCCAGAGGATGAGGGAGGGGATTTCGTGTGACTCCAGCAGGGACCGCAGCAGGGTCTGCGCTCCCAGCACCCGCTCCTGCCCCACGTACTCCCCCAGCGTGTCCGGCCGCAGCCGCTCGGCCAGAGGCTTCCCCTCCAGCTTCTGCGCCAGGCTCGCCCCGCACAGCGCCGGCCCGCTACCCGCCGAGCCTCCATCCTCCAGCTTCACTGCGGCGGCCTCCTCCCGCCCCGCTCCGCTCCTCCTGCCGGCAGCTCCGGGGCTCTGCCCGGCGCCGCGGCCCTTGTGAAAGAAGGACAAGACGGTGGCCGGGCGGGCCTCGTCCGGCTGCCCCTCCACCTGGCTGCCCGATGGGGCGGCAGTGATGCGCGGCCGCTTGCAGGGAGTCGACGAGCCCGGGTCCACCTCGCCCTCCCCAGCCTGCAAGCACGAGTCCAGGTGCGAGTTGATGTGCGCGCCGGGCAGCTCCCGCAGGCACACGGGGCACCGCACCAGCTGCTCCTCCTCAGCAACCTCCATTGGGAGCCGATACGCGGCGGGGCCGGGGCAGGAAGCGACGCCGCCAGCCCTCAGCGCCCGCAGCCCTTCGGGAGCTGTAGTCCGCCCGGCCTCGCTCCCGCCCCTAGCAGCGTGGAGAGGTGGGTGCCGTTTTCTCCCACCGCAGGCTTCGATGGGAGGAAGGGGACAGTGTCCTCACTGACAGAGGGGAGCCCGCCCCTCTGCCCCTATATTCCCAGGGCGTTCCTCTGCCAGTTCCTCGTAGTCAGATGCCCGTAAGCCCATAGCTGTGTCTGTAGCCCATGCTACTGGTTTGCCACCTTCACATATGATGCTGAAAAATCTATTTGGGATGTGCAGTATCCCTGTGTTCTGCAATTCCAGGGCAGTGCAGGGTTGTCACTGTGGCTTTCTGGTGTGCAGGTTTCCAGGCAGTGTGGTGCCTCAGTGGGGTTGTGTAGGCAAGCTTGGGGAAGGGGTGGGAGAAGAGTGTGGCCGCATTGGGCTGGTTCAAATGGGCTGAAGTGCAGTGGAACTACTTCAGGGTCACACTGATCAATGTTGTCAAGATCTGTGTATTTAGCGGTCCAGCAGGTCGTTCTTTTGTTGAAATATGTGAAAACTTCATTCTCAGTTGAAGACCTACCAATAAATTTTGTTTTGTTTTCATAAAGAAAATACATCTCTTGTATTGCACAGAATGCAGAGCAGGTTGTATTTGAAAGAAAAGCATAGTAAGTGGTACCATTTGCATCCTTATTTACCACCTGAACATGACCCACTGGCAATTCTTTCCACATTACATCTTGTTTTCTTTCTTAAACTATATATTTAGATTTAATTATACACTGTGACATCATTGTTTCCAGCTTGTAAAACTCAGGTCAGTCTAATGTCAAGATGTATTAGGAGGTAAACAAGTTTGGCTACTGGCTAACGGTACTTGTCCCCAGGCTTGAATTTTGAAAATGGCTGTTTTGCAAGTGGCCAACAGGTCAGAAATAAAGTTTTTATTTGAAGTGAAGGTGGAGACCAAAAGACCAAGTTTTGCGTGAAGAGCTTTACGGCCTGTCATGTAAACCTAGTTCTGGCTGTGAAGGGGTTATGATCTAAAAACAGGTGATGAAAGAAAAAGGGGTTATGTGTGGGTTCTTCTTTTTGGCTGGTAACTGTTTGCCTGCCTGTTTCCATTTCTGACCAGTTTTATAAACATTTACTGTATTTTTTTTTTTTTTACAAATTTTGTTACTTTATATTTTTATTGTGCAAAAATATTTATTTCTCCTGCTTTTGGGTAGAAAAAGCAGTAGGACTGTAGGTATATACCCTCTATGCATACAGCTGGGCAAGTTTCTGTGTTTTTGTGATGTGTCTCTGGTTTCTGAGCATGTAAGCACAGATGTACTTCATGAAGCAAGCTATTTTGCTTGAAGTGAGAGACTGACTTGCTGAAGATGACCCAGAAGAGAGCATCTTCCAGGCCAAAGCTGGGGAATCTAAATGATGGGGGAACGTTTTCACCCTCCTTTGCGGGAAACAGAGCTCAACATCCATTTGAACATTTTTTTTTTTTTCCTTTTTCCTTTTAATAAGGTAGAAGGCCATAGCCTCCCATTGCTCAATGGCACATGACCACAGTGGGTTTACTTCTCTGGGACTGTGGAGGAGGCACTTGCAAACAAATTTCGCAGTGTGCACCTCAGAAACTTTCCGCTGTTTAGCTTATTGTTTAGGGGATATATCAAGGTAATGATGGGGGAGAGGGCAATCATGTTTGGACTCAGTCCTTGTCTCTGCTTGGTAACAGAGCCCAGTAATACCTTTAGGCTTTCCATCCCATTAATATTTTCCCAGATAACTGACCCATTGGTCAGCTTGAAGGAACAACGTGTCCTTTCAGTAGGACATGTCATTCTCCTTAGATGGATGGCTGCATTTGGTGGTCATAACCTAGAGGATGAAGTGCTCTTTGAAGACTTATGGAAGGCCTGAATCAACTTTCCTTGATTGCAGTCATGCCAGGCCAGAAGCAGTCTTCAGAGCCAGGTTGCTCTAAAACCCTGTGAGATTTGAGTAGCTGCAGACATGGAGACAGTGGACAGGCATCTGGAAACATCACCTGTTTTTTCTGACAGCTTTGGAGTCACACCTTGATGTGGAGTAGGTAAAAGGATCTGTAGAATAATGACTGGAAGGTTAGACTGAGCTCTTGTGGTATGTCACCTGCAATTGTCAGTACATTTAGGAAAACTCAAGAACCTGCTGTTGAGAAACAGGGGAAGAAAATCTTGTAAAATGTCTTTTCACCTGAAGGGTATGGAAAGGGGTGTCAGAGCATGAAAGCTGGTGATGGAGGATGGAAGAAGCAAACCTGGCATTTTTACATACCAGGTGCATGACTTCTCCAGATAATGAATGTCTTCAGTCCCATGCTGGTGCACCTGCATTTCATCTTAAAAGCATGCTCTAGGGCTGAAATAACATAGTATCAGGAATCTCTGTGGAAGGCTCATTTGCAAGCTGCAGGCTTGCACTGTCCTTTGCTGTCCATCATCTATAAACATCACCACTAGCAAGTCACCTCCTGTATCACATGTGATGGCACATGGGAAGAGTTTGGAGGGCTAACTATGGGCAGTGCAGTTAGCTGATGTAGGTATACATCTGATTTGTTGCATGTGCACACAGATGTGGGGTCAAAACACAGGCACATTTTCTGTTGGAAGGTGTTCAGGTAAAAATAACTGATTTAATTGGTTCTCTGGTTGTACACTGAAAGCTGTTTCTCTTTGCTGCTAATGACTGTAAAGCTGTATATACATTCTTAATTACACCATATAGTTTATGGTATTTACGCAAGTTAAAATGAAAAACATGAGCTGTGTAATGAAATTGACCAGATTCAGCTTTATAGAGCTAAAGCATTAGCACCATGCGTTTGTAGCTGGGCTTCCAGTACTGTGAAGGTAGAGTTGCAATAATAACAATGAAAATGTTTTTGTCCTCTATTTCCTGGGTCTACACAGAGTTGATAAGTGAAATTTTAGAGTAGCTTCTCTTTTAAAATTAGTTGTGCAAAAGGACTTGTTTTCCAACTGTAACCAAGTGGTTACTGGGCAGGGGAACCCACCACCTTGCTGTGGAATAAAAGTCCTTCTCCAGAGAATGAATTAAAACTAACAGCTTGACTTGCAATAACTTTCCAGATAATCTTACCGTTAGGCAAGGCTTGATGATTCTACGTCATAAAAGTACTAGGCACATAGTGAGGGCCTACAGTAGGAAAGAATCCTGCTGGGGGCTGCAATCTTTTGCAGCCTTCAACAGAGGGCCCAAAATCACCACCATTTTGGCAATTACCTATGGTATAGGATGGTGGTATAGGATAGTGGGAAGAGAAGGAAGGACTGTGTTCAGGCCTAAACCACTTTGTTTAAAATCAAAAGTCTTAGTGGACTTAGTAACTGGGTCCTCGCATGTCAACTTGCTGGAACTGCACTAGAGGGAAAGAGAACACATTGAGCAACAGAGAACCACGGAAGTGGTTAAAAAGTGGGGTGTGATCCATGGGCAAGGTCTGCAATCTACAGCAATATGTATTGATTTGATAGAGCTAAAAGGTTTCAGTGAACATTACATTACATTGGTAATTGTAATTTAATTGGAATTAAATTACATTGGTCTTGTAGCCTGATTGAATTATCTAGTGTTGAATGTAGGTGAGTAGGTAGAACAGCATCTGTGAACAGCTGGCACTGTTCACTCTGTATTTGGGTATTGGTTCAGAAAGTATAAGGAAAGACAGTTGTAATACAAATTAGCACAACCACAGTGGTTTTCTAAGCTAAAATGCATGCATAACACTTATGCCTCTTATTTGTCTTTCTTTTGTACAGCCAAGAAGGAGGAGAAATCAGAAGTTATGAGTGTTCACTGGTTTACGCATCGAAGATGGAGAGGAAAACAGAAAGTACATTAACTGGGCATAGTATGAAGCTACTTAAGATCAATAGGCTGGAAGAGATCAATACACGATACAACAGAAACCGACTGGAAAAAACAGCTTTTTTTCAGAGCATGGAAAAAATGGAGACAACTAGCTTTCAGGAAGAAAAAGTCAGTGAATCAGATCATGGAACAAAAAATGAAAAGGTAACTAACTGATTGCATGATTAATTTTGTCTTCCCAAAACACTGTCCCTTTCTTCTTTCTGTTACTTAAAGAGCTTAGTATGTGTGTTTCCCAGTAGAGTTGAATTTTTCATTATCATCTGCAAAAATCTATTGCAGCTGTGAGAGACTGGTCAGCATCTTTTGATCTTTTGGATTCATAAAAGCAAGCACATGTGCTTTTATTCTGGGGTTTATTTATAGCTGGACTTACATTCAGAAATTTTGAAGAAGTTGTGTGGTTCTGCAGCTTTTCAATATCAGAAGGTAAACATGGATTTTTTTGGGTTCATGTTTTGAAAATATTAGTCCTATCTAACAGCTTTGGAGTTAGTGGGGACTGAGTGAATCCCATGGAAAGATGAGATTTCCCAGAGGAAGTCAGGCAGCTTTGTCCTTTGCTCCCTGTTAACCGGGCAGCAGGGCGTGGTTATGTGCTATGTGCCGTGCTTGCATGGCCAAGTGTTGTCTAGTGTAGCTGTGTGCTGCACCTGTCTCCAGTAAGAACAGTGCTGGGCATCACAGTATGGGGTCTTTGGCAGGGAAATGACCCTGTCGTCAACCAAAATGTGTTTAGAAATAGCAAAACATCTTTTTGTATTATGCTTTTTCTATGGCAGAGTCTAGAGGATCCAGAATTTTTATTGACACATTATTTAGATAAGAACTGAGAAAATCTGATTGCAATAGGGCAATCGTAAATTAACTTTAGACAGCAGTTAATTAAAAGACTTGAAAAATTGGTGCTGTGGCTGTTTGTGCTGATATAGTAGAGTAGTTCTTCAAGTATTCTGAATATTTTTGTGTTCAGATGATACCCTGGAGCATTGGTGTAAAGTAAATTTTACGATGTTTTCATTTCTATTCATAACTAAAGAAGTTGAACTTTTGATATTTCTTAAACTGCTGGGTCACTTTTATACAAAATTATTCCAGTAAGCTACTACAACATTTACTGTGTAAATAGAGAAAATGATCCATATATTAAAACAAACAGAGCATAGCATGTCTCATTTAAGTGGGACATGTTAAGTTTAGAGAGTTTCATTTAGTGTTACAGTGAAAATGAGAATTAAAAATAGATAAATCTGGGTGGTCGAGGTTTGGAGGGCATTACTGGCTCTTTTAAGATAGTTTTCTTCCAGTGTGAAAATCACAACTTGCACACGTAAGAAAATAAAAACTGTTGTTGCTGTCAAGTAGCTCTCTTCCTCTGAATTTTGTCTCTTCAGGGTCAGGGAAAAGGCTATGAGAGCTGCTTTGCTTTTGTGTTAGTGCGTATCAGTTTGGTGGTGAATTGCAGGTAGCAGCTGAGGTAGTGGGATTTCCCTCACTTCTGCTGCAAAATCTCTAACCCATTGTCTTGATGTTTGCTTCTTCAGTCTAATGGTTGGAACTGGCTCTTTGTTAAAGAGTGTGGTAAGAAAAGCCAGGGAGAGTTTGGAGATACAGTAGGGGAGAAAGGAATACACTTGGAAGATGGACAGCTGGTGGCTAGTTGCAAGCTGGAGAAATAGCTCCGTATTCCCATTTTAGCTCATCAGTCTCCTGGGGACAAGACTTCAGAGGTGAAAGGCAGCCCAACTGAACTCTGGTAACATACCTCACTGGAATGAAGTTTCCAGATACACAAACATCAGTTATTTTTCTACTGAGTCTTTGGAACTTAACTTTCACACAAAGTTTTTAGGACTTGCTCAATGGGATACAGAATTGGTCCCTAACTGTGCTGTTAATGTTGATGAAAGGAAAACCAAGACCTTCCTTTGAAAGGCCTCAGGTTGGTCTGCTTGCCTGACAAGCGGTTTTATTGTACTGACAGGAAAGGAAGGAAAGGAAATTGTGCTGGCAGAAAACACAGTAAACTTTGCGCAGGTGTATGCATTTACATGTGTATGCTTGTGGGCATACGTATGTAATTTCTGTGGATGAGGTCCTGCTCACTTTGAAAGCAGTGACAAAACATCTATTTATTTACTTCAGTGAGAGTGCGTTAAAACTCGAGACCATCTAAGAGAGAGCAGTCAAAGTGTGTACTTGCTGCAAGAAATAATGCTGTCTGGAACTAACTTATTATAATTAAAGAAGAATATTACCCCCTTCCTCAACAAGTTTTCTAGATACATTTTTTTATAAAATAAGTAAAACATTTTTCATTTTTCAGCACAGTACAGTCTGTAAAAAACAAAAATCTAATCTAAACGACAACAAAAAAAGTCTTTCAGAGCCATTAAAATACAACTACGGAAAGCAAACCCGGCAATTGTTAACCATCAATGACGAATAATGACTTTACAGTGTGATTAATGTACGTCTTGGTGCTGTCAAGAAGCTGGGGTGCCTCTGTCCTCTAGATGGCGCCCTTTGCCACACCAGCTCTCCGCCACGACCACGTTGCTCTTGGAGACAACGTGTCGAAGTAACTCATGGCAAAACTGCTCTTTACCTGTGTTACATGTGTTTTGTTCAGAATGTCTTCTGGCCTCTCATTTGTATAGTTGGCAGCACGTGCCTTTGTATCTCGGCTAAGTTCTGCCTTCAGGAGCGAACATGAAATTTTGCTTCAGGTTATACACGAACAAGTGAAAGACGTTTTGTTTTATAGGAATGGTTTTCGTGTGTGAGAACCAGATTAAAAAAGGCATGAAAATCCAGCTCTGTCCTGACCTGTTGCACTGAGTAGCCACCTCAAGGGGTTGTGCTGGTCCGAGGGAGGGTGTGACACAGAGTATGAACAAGCAGGTATGAGAAGGTGAAACCACCTCTTCTGACCACAGCACCAGGTTCTGCAAAGGTAAATTGATGGTGAAACTCCACACAATTTACTCAGCTGTATTAGCTCCCAGTGAGCTCCACGTTCTCCACCTAGACTGCTTCTGATGGCCCAGCCAAAGCTGCATGCTGTTGGTCACCCCACCCGCAGTCTCTTCCTTGTGGCTCTTATCTAGTTAGTGATGGGTATGAGAATGCAATTCAGACTGTTAGATTTTGAATTGCTGTTGAAATTAGGATGCAAGCTCCCTCTCCTGAATGACTGTTCAGTTTTAAATGCTGTAAAGTTATCTTCCTCATGGTCAGCTCTGTGATTCAAATGTGTGCAGTTTAATTCTTTTCAGTTAGTAATGTTCAGAACTATAGAAGCTCCTAGACTCCCATTTACCAAGTTAATAACAAAAGTAACCCACCCATGTTGGATAATAGTTACATGACCACTTTTTCAGGCAAAATTATATAAACATTTGACAAAAGCCAAATCTAGTCCTAAGCAAAGCTTCAAAGCTTTCTGAACTATGTCAGACCACCCAGGGAAAGAGATTTGAAATTCAGGGTCTTTCTGCAAGCATAATGCCACTGTTGTTAAAGTTCTTGCAATCTAGAGAGCTACAGCTACAACTGCAGTTCCTGTGGTTGAAGCTATTATTAGTTGATAGTGTAACCATAGGGTTTGTGGATCTTACCATTTCACATCTACAAGGCAAATTACCATTACCTTGGCTTACTATCTATCTTTTTTCTTTATTTGCTATGTGGTGCCAGTATGTTCCTTTGGGCAATATGCTGTTATAGTAGAGATGCTCCCTGTGCCTGTGCATGCGCAAGCTTTCCTTTGGAGGTGTAAGCATTGCAAAGGACCTTCAGCTAGAGCTCAGATTCAGCTGAACTATTGTGGGCAATGCATTACTTGCTGTCCACTGAACAAGGTTGACTGTTCGCACACTTACAGTCTGCTGCAAAATGGAAAGAAAAGGCATTGGTAAAACTCATTGATTTAAATGTTTCTTTTACTATGATTTTACCTTATATTTGCAGAGTTGTGCTCTAGTAGTTTACTGCAGTTCAGTTCATAAGCTGAGATGTATTAAATTAGTTAAACCACAGTCTTATACACCAGAATGTTTTTTTCCATTATTAGAAAACATAAATGCAAATCCTAATGTTTGCTAAAAATGTGACTTTGTCATTTGCAACTTACTATTGTATAAGCAATAACCTTCAGTAGCTCTACTACCCTCCTTGCAGTCCTCCTTGAAAGGACAGAAGTGGCAAGAAGCAGAGCTGCTCTTCCCTTACTGCCATATTTCAGGGCTTCTTGTCCTCTTTTAATGAGGATTAAACCTCCCACTAGCTAGTTTTATTTGAATAGATAGTTGGTATGCCAGTTCATTTTTAAGTTCTGGAGACATCTGGAGACAGTTTAGTTCAGGACATTAGTTTCCCTGAATTATTTGTTATTTTTTAAAGGTGAAAAAATATTTCTTATTGGTATTTTGTTTCTTGAGTTGGAAATAAAATTTTTCACGCAAAAGTATCCCTTTGATGATATTCTGAAAGCAGTTTAAGGACTAATTATAAAATACGTAGCCCATCTGGAACTATTGGATATACTCAGTATTTGGTGTTCACTTAAGCTAGGCCTGGGGATAGCTAGTTGTCCTCTATTTCCTTGTGTCCAGTTAGAATGTAATCAGCCTTGTCTCCTTTGAGCACCACAATTTCTCTAACAGTTACTTTCTCTGCAGCTTCTGTGTTGATAACGGCCGTGGTGGTAACGATACCTTTGCAAGTTCCTTTTTCAAGGGGAGGCCAGAGCCGCGAGAGTGTTTTCAACGGGTTAAAAAATTATCACTGTTGCATAATTAACCAAAAATAACCTTCCTCTGCCTCCAAACAATGTTCAAGATATTGATCTAAATATTTTGACAGAAACCTATTTGTTGTTTTGAAAATTTAATCAAGGACAACTGTTTAACAAAATTCTGCAAGGGATTCTGTACGTTTGCCGTGAGACTTCTGAACTAATGAAGATTTCAAAATGAATGATGAAAACCCTTGAGGCTTTCTTCAGCCTTGAAATTGAAGCACCATGTCTAAAGCTTGGCTTGGTATGGGCAGAAAAGTATCAGTGGACTGCAGCCAAGCTTGAGCCCTTTTTTTTTTTTTAACCAACCTCCTTTTCAGCTCACTAGAAATGTTGTCATCAGGCATCGTGTTGCCAGCCTCAGCCTGTTGCAGCTTTACATACTATCCTTTCTGTGGTACATTCTTCAAGTCCCAAGTTCATGGCACTCTGTTGTCATGTGGCATGATTTCAGGCAGCTTTGTTTTACTTAATACTCCCAGTTCTCATGCTTGTGGGAATATATATCTGTCTTTCTCAGAAAGAAAGGAGTATAAACGTTTCCTGACTGAAACCCCCCCCCAATAAGCCCATCCTCCTCAACATAACTACTATATAATAACTTAATAACTCAAAATGTGACTTGAGAGTGCTCTGAAGTCTCAGAAGTCAGAAATTGACGAAGGGAGGGACAACAGTCATTATAATTTTTTAATCTTTTGACTTTTGTTTCAAATGATGTAGTGATTTTTGTATTTTAATTTGTAAATTTTTGGTTCTTGAGATTCCTGGTACTTATATTTCTCCAGAGTCAGAAGGAGTGTTTTAAATTCTTTGCTTACTCACCTCTGATCAGACAAATACACAAGCAGAGAAGAAATGGCACTATTTCTTCTTACTGCTTCATCTTCTACAATGACTGTTGCACAGAATATGTATAACCCTTATATATAAGTATTCCTTCCTTATATATAGACCTATGACCTTACATAATGGTTCTTCACAATCCTCATACATACATCCCTATATATTAGACAATATACCATGATACACTTTGTTCCTCAGATTTTTAGTTTTCTAACTCTAGAAGTAAAAGAGCTTTCCTATACTTATAGTGGAGCTGGTAGAAGGATTTTTTATTAAAGTTGCTTACCATTTCTAATTTAAAGGCCCTGTTTTCAGTTGTTTAAGTATTTTCCAGGTTTTGGCTGCTCAAGCCAAAGTTTTCCATGCAGAATTTGCATCATATTGAATTGCTTGGGAAAATTCAGCAGAAGCAGTCTATCTGTTTCTGGAAATTCTAGGGGAAGGAAGATACCTTGATGATATCGGAAGTGTCACGTCTATGTGGTTGCAATGGTCAGGCACTTCCATCCTTTGGATCAAGGACTTGATGGTTGGCAGGTGAGCAGATGCTGGATATGAGATGGGAGAACAGCTAGGACCTGCTTTCTGCTCGGTGGTGGTTTGGGTATGGCAGCAATGTAGATAGAGTGCAGGCACAGGAACAGAAGGGACTGTAGACAGTAAAGCCATGGCATTTCAAACCAATCTTTCTCTTTATGTGCACCATGACACATTTTAAGTGATTGTCTTGAATTTTGCTCTTTGGGTATTTTTTTCTTCCCTATTTCTTGCCTATTAAATGGGAAAAATCATGACCAGTGGCCTCAGCTGGTTACTGCAAAGGGACTGCGCTAGCAGTTTGCTTTCATTTGCGAAGTTCTGGGATGTCAGAGTAATTGCCTTTCAAGTCCATGCAATACATATTGCATGTGTAGATCCCTGCACCTGTTTCACATCTGTCAGAATGCCATCACTTCTTTTCCTTATAGGTTCAGGGAATGTGTTGAAGTGTGAGAAGGGATCCTGCTGGGTGTTCAAGCCTTGTCTAGTTAGGTGGTACTTACAGAGCTGAGGAGTGTTTTGAGGGTGCCTGCCAAATTGCATCTGCTAAAGCAGGAGAAGCAAGTTAACCAGTTGATTAAAAATAAAGGGATGGATCTAGCCCTGCAAAGAAATGCTGCCTGGATTGCAGGTAGTTTCTACTTTTTGGCTTCATATCTCTGGCACACCTTGTGGACTGTGTTAAGCAGTGGAAGAAAGAAAGAGATCCCTGCATCTGGAAATGCACAGGTAGTAGATATTCTTTTAATAAGGTAGATACATTTCACAGATCAGTATCAATACTGTTTAACTGGATGAATGCTGCTTGTGTTCGGATGTAGCCAGTTAAACCTATCTGTTCTTTCATGGAGCGGCACATATTCCTCTCTTTTACGAGAACCTGTCCGGCAGTAAATCCGAGTCAGCTGATGTGCTTTTCAGGATGGTGCATCTCTCCTCTTGCTGTCGGAGTGCTTTGTCTTGCCTAAAAACATGATGCATCCTCTAGTGACCTCTGCTGGGTGCTGTACAAGGGACTGCGTCAAGACCCTCTGGCCACGGTGGGAGCAAAGTTGCCAGTCCTTCTTGTGGGACTAGGGGATCCCGAGTAAGGCCCGTTATTTTCTTGCTGTCGTCAAGTGAACGTAGCATTATCTTTCCAAGGAAGTACCGTCACTAGTTATTACATCACTAGATGTTGCAGCCAAAAATAGTGTAAATGTTTGTTGCAATTTTCCAGAAAGTAATACAGTGAAGTGATGACCCATGATGTTTTAACTCAAGAGCTTTTAGGAGAATTCTCAACTGGAAACATTGCTTAAACAAAAGAAATATATGAGTTTAGAAAGGCAGAAAGGAAGACACTTGTTATAAAGTAGCTTCAAGGATGTAGATTGCCAGAATGCTTAGGATTTTAATTAGTTTTCTGCAAATGAGATTTTTCTTCCTTTCTATGAAGAGATCCACAGGCAGAATCTCAAAACTGGTTTCTTGTCAAAGGTTTGAGATCTGAAAAGTCTGCAACATTACGCTTACATATTTTTCTAGTTCTATTAGCCAAAAGAGCCATGACCTAGTATGTGAGTATATATTAGAATTTTTCACATATAGTGTGAGGAGCTTGCAGAACTCAAGATTAAAAAGATTCATAAAGAAATAAACCAGTGTAGAATTCTTTGAATACTCTCACATGATGACCTAAGAAGCTCATTCTATGAGTGTCCTCTAATCCATCAGAAGAATTGTTCTTTCAGAAATCTGTAGTAATATTTTTTTTTTTTTTTGTTTCCCAGTAAAAGCAAACCAGCCAGATTTTATTAAGGATTTTGATGCTGTTCCCATTTATACTCATTCTGCTTCTATGACATATATGCATGGATAAATATAAAAATAGGAAAAACTAAGAGGACACTCAGAAAATAAAAACATGTTAGAAATGTCTTTATCCATGTTGCTAAATCATTTGGTAGAGTCAGTTACAGAATGATTTTGTTTAATTTTTTTTTAAACATTCACTTCAAGTAATGATCTTTAAGCCCATTCTTTAGCCAGCTTGATTGAAGATGAAGAGCTAGCTGTTCACTACCATTCTGTCAAGGAGAATGTTATCCCTGATATGCAGTTCTGTTGAATCTGAACTTCAGTCACATTCAATTACTGAAACTGCTAACAGTGTAGAAGTGTGCGTTTCATGCAAGACAGTCCAAGAGTGGTAAAGAGAATATAAGCAATAAACATGTAAAAAACCTCCTAGCTGTTTTTTAAAGAAAGTGATGTCTGTAGTTTCACTGGCAAATAAAAAAAATCAACTCTGTGTTTGGTGGTTTGCATTTTGTCCCTCATGCAGTCTGAAGCTGTTACTGCACTCACACATGAGCTTGAAAAAAGGTCCAGTTTTTCTTTATACCTACTTCACTAAGATTTTGCGGTTTTTTTCTTGGGTGAATTGTAGTTTGTAAGCAAAAATAGTACATTTCATTCCACTGTCCTATTTTTGTTTTGCAGTTCTACTATTTGCTACTGTCAATTTATTTTCCAGTTTTTAAGACCTAGGGCCAGTGTGTTAAATGGTGTTAGCAAGAGAACTATAACCATTGCATTGCAAAGAAAACAGATTTTAAAATACCCTGTGTTGAGACTACCAAAGATTGCCTTCTAGTCCTTATCTGCACTACAGTATTTATTTTCCTGAATTTTGCATAGGTCAGTGACTGTCATAGCTCTTTGCAAGATTTCTTGCATTCGTCATGAACCCGCTTTGGAAATGTGAAGTGGTAACATCTGTCAGACATTTGGTTTTTTATTGCTTTGCATATAAGTTACGTTTGTTCTTTTAAGTTAAAAGGTCTCTCATGAAGTGGAAGTTTCCCAGGCTATCTCATAAATCCTCATACATTGAAAGCTGTCATGGGCTCAGAAGTATTTCAAGAGCAGGACAAGTGTCCTTGCCAGGGACTGGCAGTAGGGCTGTGCTTGTGCAGGGCCTCCTGGATAATATGAATCCTTATCTTTGAGAGGAAATGAGCCAATGCCTGAGACCAAGACTGCCGTGTCATCTCAGGACCCCATGGCATGTCCACTCCAGACCCATCCTTCCTCCTCTCTTTCTAGAGAAGTATTGTTGTCAACTGCAAGTAAGCTGTTCCTAGAGCTCCCTTGTTTCTCTGCGCACTGATATGTGTGTGTCCTGTGCCTCTCAGACCTGTGAAGGTTTGGACACATGGCTGGAGTTATAAGGGAGAAGTAAAATGAGAAAAGGGTACAGAGATGGATGAAAAGTCTCCTCAGGTCATGCTCTCAGTTGGTGACATCTGTAATATGGAAATGAAATTGCTGACTCTCTGTCTAGTATCCTCTTTACATAGCTATATGTCGAGATCTGAGGGGAGACATGCCTCCAAATCCTCAGACTGCTGGATCTCAGCCGTTTCATGCATGCTGATTACTTTGCAAAGGTCCTGCACACCATTTGGTTCAGGCTCTAAAATTTAAAAAATCTGTAGCAGCTTCTAGATGTTTTCTTTATTTTTCTGGTGTTCATTTAGATAAATTCACTTCTTTCTCTCTCAGTTCATTCTCCTTGGTTTTCATTTAGATCCTACAAATATTGTGGTGATAGGCATAACCTTCAGAATATGTGACTGTTGAAACATATGAAAATCGGATCAGTTTTGATACAGCAAAGGCATATATATTTATTTCAGTGTAAAAAATATTGAACCTTGTCTGTCTTCCCTTAAAAACTCTGCTTTGACCTTAGGTGCATGGCTTAGCAAGGAATTCTTTTGGTTGTGATCATTCAGAGGTGTCTTGTTACAGCTTACCTACCCAGCCAATTTGTAATACACACGGAGGTGAAGGGAGATACATCCAGATTGACCCTGTGACCTTTCTTTTCTGGCACCCTTGTGAAATGTCTAGTGGACACGTTTAGCAGAAGTCATGGTGGAGTGAAAGTGACTATCCAATGCTGAGCGCAGCATGAGGATTCCAAACAAGGGCCATTGCACAGGAGAGGTCACATTTCTCTCACCTCGAACGGAAACCTCACATATAATGAATGTTTTGAGAGGTTGAGGATCTTAATTTCTCCCCCTTATATGGACAATCCAATATAATTCCCGATGTATAGTCCATATGTGTTTGCTGAAAATCGTTGTTCACTTCTGAGTGAAACAAATCCTTTAATTGCTTATAGCAAAAACATAACTGTTAGGCATGCATTGTATAGTATATAAGTGAAGATTATTTTTTTTTAATACTATGCACTGAAGTACTTTTAGTGCTTAATTGACATTTACAAATGAAATTCCTGAGAGAAATGAAAATGTGGCTCTATAATACGACCTTGTGCTAAAAAAAGACACTGAATGTTGTTATAATACACATAAAGGAATTTGTTATTGATACTAAAAAGAGAAGAGGGAGTATTTGCCACAGTTCCCTGTCTTCAAGGTTAACTAAGCAGACATACTGGAACACAAGATCTCCCTAACTCCATGCCTGGGCTAAGCAGTGATGGAGCAGATACGTGGGCAGATAGGTTTAATTTCAGCTATGACCCTATCTAGTTATGAGCCTGTCCAGTTGACCTTGTATCTTAAACAGTGACTGTAGTTGAAAATGGTAGGAGAAAATTACAGCCTTTTAACTATTGTCAGTGAGACAACAAGGGACAGGATGATTTCTGGTGACCTTTGATGATGCTACAGCCCTTAATATCATCATTACATTTTAAATGACTTGTTCACCATGAGAATTGTTGCATTTGTCAAACCAGACACTTTCTGCTGTCTTTCTGAACTTCATTGTAGTCCCATGTTTGGTAGCTCTAAATCTGGAGAAATTGCCTAAAGACTCTCGGTCCTGGTTTGAGACCATCCCAGAGGTATCCTAGATCTCTTGTTTATCCCTACCCTATGTATTTCTTCCAGCTCATAACAGGACTTTATTATGGTTACATAAGAAACCTATTCTATAAGAATAAAAATGTATGGTATGGAAATGTAGCTTGCTTATGAAGGCATCTAAAGAGTTGGAGGGTCTAAACATTAGTCCGTATAACATTGCTACAATGGATAAGCAAAAAATATTCAGAAGATTAGGACAAATGAATCAGACAAATTGACTAAATCTGTTAACTTCTGTTTCTATAAAGAGGTATTTTTATTTCAGTCACTTCTAATCCTCTAAGCTGTCCTTTCAAGACAATATTCTAGCCACTAAAAGGCAGATCTGTGTCCCTGTTGTGGCTTTCCAGCACTACATCCAAGATCTGTATCTTTAAATTCTTCTGTGTATGCACTTCATTTTTAGTTGTATATAACTCACTGTCAAAATAGAGACACATGCAAAGGTATGGATTTATCCAAATACTGAAATTGCCCATGTTTTTGAAGGCATATTCTCTTCATTGTCCTGGTTTCACATACAACTACTACCTCTCCTGTCATGTTAGTTACTGGGTTCATTAAACACAGTATTTGCAGCCCTTTCTTTCCTTGCTGTTGGGACAACACCTTCTACATATAATGCTGCATAATAAAATCTGTACTAGAAATCTTCAAGTAAAGTTATTCAACAAATACAAGTTGTAAATTCAAATGTAAGTCACTTACTAAAAAATGTTTACATTTATCAAGCAGCTACTCCAGAGAACAAGCATGAAACTCTTTAACTAGGAATTCATGGTCGTAATGCTCAACAAGTCAGGCAGATTTTATTTAACGATCTTCTTAAAGAATCCCTCTGAAATATTTTCTGGCTGCCCCCAGTTGCCAGCAGATTGATTCAAAATGTTTGTGAGGGCTAGTGTGGGACTTGTAAAGAAAGCTTGTGTGACACCACTTTGCACTATTCCTGGCTCGTGTCTGTGCTGTCCCTCTGCTTCATTAGTAGTAATTTCATGCATGGTTAGGTACCTCCGGAGGCCAGCTCAGAATGAGCATTTGCTCCCTATGTCCTTAGGCAATACAAAGTTTCACTGCATTAGTAATTATTTATGGACACTATGAGTGACATTTGTAATATCAGACCTGACAGTCTAAGCAGGCAGGCTGTTACAGAGCTAGATGGAGAAGCAGGGTCTCAGAGGGATAGAAAGAAGCACCCGAGGTCACTCAGCAGATCTGTGACAGAAGCAGGGCTGTAAGCCAGACTTTCCAGCTTCCAGGCCGGGGACTAAGGCATACTGTGAACTGCAGTGTGACCCCCTTGCAATGAAAGAAATGTCTTCCTTATCAGACCAGTTACTTATATCTGGAATTGTCTTCTCTGACACGTTGTATGAAAACCTTCATGTTATTAGCTAATGTTTGCCAAGAATGTGAGAGATCTTATTCCCCACCCCCCCCAAATTTTTCGGTCATTTCCATTTCACCATCATGTGACCGTGGCAGAGAAAATTGGCTTCTTAACTATCTCTGGGCTCCAAAATCAGTGGAATGCTTAATTGAAAGAATATGAGTTGGCAATAATGATTTAAGCTCTATTACCAGATCTGCCAAGTCTCCCATAGTTCCCAGGATCTCCTGCATCTGGAATCATACTCTTAATATATGCAGTGTCTGGAACTTTGAATTGTTTTCCAAAATCTTCAGCAGACACCAAGGAAAAAACCTAGACTCTTAAAAATAATAAAAAAACTTTCACTTACATTTGACTTTAGAAGCTACATTTTGTGTTCTATCTTGGAAATCATAACAATTTATAAGGCACATCAATGTAAGGAAGGTTAAGGAGAAGTGCATGTCTGTAGTGTTATATACAAGTTTTATCAGCATGAATTTGGAATAGGAATTAATTTGAATGTCAAATGAAACACTGAGGTTTACGCTAAGTGAGCATTTTATAGAAAAAAGAGCCCACAACATTGCTTTGGAGCATCCGGTTTGCCATTTTTCACTATCTGTCTTGTTTTTTTTCTTCTCAGCTTCTAAAGGCATGCTTCCTTTGCTCCCTGTGGTACTCCACTGTAGTCTGCAAGAGTCATTCAGTGTTAGAAAGAACTAGATGAAACTAAAGTGTACCTTTCTGAACTATGTAAGACATTTAAAGTACTGCTATATGTTGGTCAATTATAATTGTAAACAAGCAAGTACTGTTTGTTCCAGTGGAAAGCTGGGATTTTCTACCTTCCAGAGAGCTAAAATGACATGCTAGAGGATGTGGCTGGAGATGCTTCACTATGTGGATTACATGTTATTTACAGTAAATCTGTTCACATGCTTCAAGTTAAGCATGTGCTGAAATGCTTTGTTAAATCAGGGTTCTTAGGTATTATTTGTTTAGATTGTCTGAGCATACATCCAGTGAAAAATTCTTTCGAGAAGCTCATATTCTATGTGTAAATAAAACCAAAAGGAGAATGGCACAAAAAAGCAATGAAGTTACTGTTCAGTGAACTTGTCTTTGTAGCTACTCTTTGCTTAATCAGTATAATGCTTTAATGTGCAGTGTTTGGTTTTTGTTAGGATTTTGCTGTACCATGGATAAGGCTTCTGTTGCTGATTCCTTGAAATAGGTTAAAGCGCAGAAGAATAAAGGGGAAGGTAAAAGATGAACCAGAGGAGTGAAAAAAAGCTGGCCCCATTTTAATTTCTTTTTAATTTGTCAGAGACACAGATTGCTTCTCTTTTTAGAGAAGTTCTCCATTTAGATCAAACCAGGCTAAACTCCTTTGGAGTTATTCTGGTTGACACAAGCCAAGAATTGGTCTGCAGTGTTTCACTGAGCAGAAAATAAAGAAACCTCCATAGGGATGATTCCCTCTCCCCACCATAAAGTGTAATTTCAGTAAATAAAATGTGCTTTTCAGATAAAACTTGTCCAGCTGCCACTGATTCATTGTCAGAATTGTGGTCAAATAGGAGTTTCAGTTGTATCCGTGAAATGTAAATTCTTTGGTTTATGAAGCTGGATTTTTATTTTTTTCTTAATCCACTGAGAACTAGCTGGGCTCATTTCTTTATTCTTTTCCAGTGGTTTCATGCTTATTTTCCCTGTAAGTGGCCCAGCCTACAATATGGGAGGCAGGAACCTGGACTAACATTCCTTTACTGCCTGAGCACCGGTTTAATATCTGTAATGCATTTAGTGTGTATGCATTGCTATCTGATTGGGTGGGGTGGATTAGGAATTGTTTGAAAGGTAATAGTCATCTGAATGCAATGAAAAAAGAAAATCGCATTCAGATGAACTGTGATCTATGGATTACATAGGATGTAAACCCTTAAACCTAGCAGGCTTATGTTTTTACTAAGAGGTGTTGCCAAACATTTGTCTTCTTTTAGAGATCCTAATGCAGATAATCCTACGTTCATTTTCTAAGGAAAAAAACCAAAACCCCAAACCCATGATTTTAATGAGCTCCAGTGGTAGGTCTCCCACTGTGTCCCCATCACCTTACCTGTTGTTAACCTGCCAGTGTTCAGAAAGACTGTCTATCTGCAAGACCAGTAAGAGAGGCAGGCTTACAGCTGCAAAACTGGTCCCTGTGTGTGCACAGGCACATGTCTAAACTCTTAGCAGTCTGCAACTGCTTTGCCTGGAATAAGCTGGAACAAGAAGAAATATGTCTCCAGCAACGAGAAGTCCTCACTGATTAGCTATGGGTATTTTTCAAATACTCTGCAAGTGATATTTCAGTTCTGTCTTACCTCAAAACGTGGATGCTACATAACTTGAGTTCAGTATGTTTTTTTCTTTTGAGTGACTCATAAAGAGCAACTACAGTTTACAGTGACCTCCAGTGGTGAAAAACCTTTTTGGAAGAATATCCTAGCTAATATCCCGATTTTGTCTGAAAGTCATTCTCCAGAGGGTTTAGGTGATGCAGGTTCCAGTCCTATAAAGTGTATTACATTCAGATTTCTGTATCATGTTTAGTACCTTGTTTCTGTTGTTGATTTTTTAAAAATCTTGGATTTTTCTTCTTTCTGCTCTTTCTTCTCTCAGGATCTCTTGCTGTTTGGATTGACAATAGTTGGCAATAGTCATATTGGAGCCATAATGTATATGAGGGTTTGCTGATTATGTGTTTCCTGGTATAATAGTGTTAGATCAGTTCCGGTCTTCCTCCCATCAGAAATCTTATTTTCTGTAGTTTCCTCAATGCTCACAAGTTCTTTCAGCTCCTTTCACATCTGCCTGCCTGGCTTTCCCATATGTTTACAAAGTCTTTCATCTGTTGTTCATTGAGGACTTTTTCCATTTCACTTAAGCTGGCTTCTTCAGTGTTCTATGTTAAGGGTTGATTCTGAAGTGGATTAACCATCTGGTTAGTCCAGATTCATAAATAGTATGAAAGAGTACATTTTTGGAATTGGTGATGCTGGAATATGGCACTGGAGGTGAAGGGAAGGTATTTCCATGTTCTATAAGGCAGAATATTTCTTTATGCTTTAAAGTCCTTCATAGCAATTTTGATAGAAGTCGTCTTTGCCTACACTGACTTCTGTATTGTGGGCAGCACAGATTAGCCTGATTGCTGTCAAGTGATTGGCATTCTTTAATTCTGTTTCTTAGCATTACTGACCTTTCCCTGTAGAAAATAGAAAGCTATCTTCAGGAATGAAAATTGAGCTGGATTCTGTGGTTTTATAGGAGTGGCGAGGAAATTTTTGGGGGTTAATATGATACAGGAATCACTTGCCTTTCCCAGATGATTTTCATTCTTTTACACTTCATACACCAAGTAAATGTGCTCTGTGGTAGACACGCAAGGGATCAGAAATCATCAGAGTTCAGCCAGCTGCTGTGAATGTAAATTCACATATGCATGACTTGTGTGTATATATTCTGAGTTGCCAACGAGTTTATAATGGGAGTTGTCTTTTCCTGGGAATATCTAGATAGAGAAACAGAAAAAAACAGGTATGAAGATCAGGTGGACGATTTGCAAAAGAAGTCTTGTTTGCTGACTTTCTGAACCAGGTTTTGCTGAGTATAATGGGTCTTTAATTCTCAGAGACTTTCTTTGGGATGGTATTTGAGAGATTGTCAGAATGGAGTAACTTGGGCTAAAATTTGGAAAACAAGCTAACACAGCAGAGCAGTCCACTGAAAGATAAAGCATGGAACAGTCTTCTGCAAACTGTGCTTGGGCTGGCTTTGTCATAAATCCTTCCCAAAGGGATCAGTTGGGTACTGTTGCATTTCCTTCAAAGAAGCTTTTCATACCTTTGCCACAACCACAGTGCCTGGGAGTGAAAGATCCTGGTGTCCTTGTAAAAGAAAAGGGGGTGTCACCCTTCTTGACCGCATTTCTGTTTTCCTTACTCTGGGCTGCAATAGGGCAGCTATGCTTGTAAATGGGAATATTCAAGTCCTAAAAGGTAGGGAGCTTGGGTGCCATGCTGGCAAGGAGCCAGTTAACATCCTGTGAGTCTCTCAGTAGGCTGCTCCTTGTGAACCCTGCAAATTCCTGGAACTTGAGTGCATATATCTAATAGCTGTGGAATATACATGTATAAGAATAGCCCATTCGTTTGATTTTCCAGGCCAACACAGGGCTCACATTGGAGTTGAGGTGAAGAATTGGAGATAGACATAACCATGGTTGGTTTTGCAGTGACAGGCTTGTGCTGCTCACCCTGTAAGGTTTCATTGGTAATCTCTGTGCAGAGGAGCACAGACATCAGGTTTCATGCCTCTCTGAGAGGCTGTGGACCTCTGAAGAGATGCTGATGGTGTCAGAGCAGCTTCAAAGAAGGCTAGTTGACAGCAGCACAGCAGGTGTTGGAATGACAAAGGTTCAGACCTATAACACAAAATGTAATGATACAATGGCTATAGCTGGCTTCTCTGTTCTGGTTTATAAACCGTTTATATCAAAGCTAGCTGGAAACTGAAGTACCTGCAGACGGTGATGAGTCTTGTGAGCTTAGGAAACCTTCTAAACATGGTGTTCAGTGATATGAATGTTAACTATAACAAGTCCACCTCTCTCCAATTGTTCCTGCTCCTTAAATGGCTCCAGGAATATTCCTTTATCCCTGCTAATAATAGATGGGATTTACAGATGGCTCATATACCAAGGACTTAATACCAAGCACTATCAAAATGTGTCATAGCTTCAAACCAGAGTTTTGGATGTTCTCTGTGAACCTACTTGTGCCAGGACTTTTCAGGAGTGCCTCCTGAGGAGAATGGTGTTTCCTTTTTTGGTTTAGCAGTGGTGGGAATCTTGACAACAAGCTGTTTTCTGAGGGATTCTTGATAATCACAACATAATCTTTAGGAACTAATGCAAGCTAATTAGAATACATGATTATAAATTGCTTATCCTACCCTAAAATCTACAGATCTGTGACTGTGCGTCAGCATAAAAAAGATTAAAGCTGCTTGCATCCACCAGTCTTATTTGCCAGCTCAAGATGAAGCAGGGCAGAACCAAGATTTGTGCCTCCAGATGATCACTGTCGAGGTGAGAAGTGAATAGTACTGTACAAGGCACTTCTGAAACCTACCTTAGAGACTGTCATCTATTGCGCCTTGGATGAAGGAATATGCCTGGATGTTCCCTTGTCTCTACATGGATTAAGAGTGTTTTCCTTAAAAAATACATAAGTAATTATATATTGAACAACAAGTCAAACACATGACTAACAGAGTCTAAAAATATTAACTGCACACACAGTATTGCAGGTACTGCTTGCCCAGAGACACCTCTAGATGATCAAATCAATATTTGGCAAAGAAGCGTTAGGGTCCCCCAAGAGAACAATCATTTAACCACCTTTGCTTTTGCTGTGTTAATCCTCGATGCCCAGTGGTGAAGCTACAGAGGCACAGTCCCTACCACTAAGGTCCAGGATGGTATCTGCTTCCTGCTCTGCCACACATGACACTTCATTCCTTGCAGTTACAGTTCTGATCCATGACACTTGATTCTGGATGGTGGCAATGCAGACATCTGATCCCTTGTGCTTGATCTCTGACACTGGAACTCTGTTAGGAAAATTACTGGTACCTGATCTGCCTGATCACAGCTACTTGATATATGGTGATGTCCCCTATTGTGGCATGTTTACCACTCAAGTAAATTCGAAACAGCTAGTACAGCAAAACCGAAGAATTCAAGGATTTGGCTGTACTCTGCAGATACTGTGGCTGAAACATGATGTTGAGAAACCATATCCTTTAAGGAAAGTGGCAAGAAATAATAGTGCAGTGGTAATAGAAGAAAAAAAGAAGAAATAATAAAAGAACCTGTGCAGATCACAACAATTTCATCTGTTGTCAGAGCTTCACGGTCTGCCTTAACTCAGTGCGCTCTGTTCAACGCAGACTGGCATTTAAAACAAAAACCTCCAGCTTCACTTAAAATAGTCTTTTTATGTCAAATTTAGATGAATCTGTTTCACAAATTCAGCTCAGTCACTAGGTTCCAGAAGCTAACAAAGCCTGTGACTAAGCAAGCTGGTTGAAATTAATTCGCAAAGAAATTTAGAATCTACCTCATTTCATAAGGTTTTCAGTTTCATTGTGATCATTCTGTGTCCCTGAAGAGAGGGCTGCAATAAGGAAAAATCTGCACTGAAATGAAAAATAGAAATGCTTCATTCCGGTAGGGTTGCAAGCATTGCTTTTCCTTATTCCTCAGTTAATTCTAGTTGGAAGTAGCACATCTTCATGTGTCCATCAAAGTCTTCTGTTTTCATGAGCCATCATTTTCCAACACATTCTGGTATTTTGTTTCAAAACTCTCTGGTTAGCTCCAGTGACAACTATTTTTAATTCTCACACTGGATCATGAATTGGTCAGGGACTAAAGACTTGTGCTCCTGGTAATCACAGTTCATTTTCCATAGTGTCACATGAAAAATTTACATAAAAAAAAAATGCAGCAGTCAGGAAATTGAATCCCACAGGCAGAAAAGTGAGTGAGGTCATGACAAGGCTTCCAAATGTTCCCAGGTGCAAGCAGGATGGGAGAGAAGCCAAAGAGCCTGAAATCTTCCATGCTCTCAGGTAGGACAAACCTAGAAGTAATGAATATCACCACTATGTTCTAGTGGCAGAAAGAAAGGATTATGAGCAATTAACCAGGAGGAGTTTACATGAATTTTCTGTGTTTAGAAGTCAGCCAGCATCCTAGCTGCAGGTGGCTAGTAGTAGTATCTAAAATTGGGGAACATGAGTTGAGATTCTTTCCTGGTGAGACCCTCTTAGCCTCAGACAGTAGAACAGCAGCCTATGGCCAGTAGTTACATCTTCACTATTGCTGCTAATGAAGCTATCCTTTGTAATTTTCTCTAGTGCCTTTTTATCGCTGCATTTACGCCACTGTCCTCACAATATCCTGTGGCAGTAAGCTCCACAACAAGTAATTAGTGTGAGAATCTGCTCTTTCTCGTTTGAAACTGATGTGCAATATTTGTATTGAGTGTCTTCATCCTACTGCGCCAGGAGAAATGGCAGTCATTCATTCCCCATTCATCTTGTCACAGTAATCACAATTTTCTAGAGCCATGATACTACTTTCAGGCATATGTATGACTTTTCAGTGAGTACTGAGATTAAGGCAAAAGCATTAGTTAGAAACAACATATTTCTTAAAAAAATACAAAAAGAAAAAAAAGAACAAGTGAGAGAGAGAGGAATTAACTGGTTTATGAGACCATAAAACCAGCTGAACAGACTAACAAGAAACTGACCAGCCTGGCCTAATTGCAAAGTGAGAGTGCTGTGTGAAATTGCCCTACCTTTCCAAAGAACATGGATTTTTTCCAGCTCATGAAAATTGCCTTTCCAAACAGTGAAAGTCAGATATTTTGAAAGGAATAATCGTTTTGCAATACTCATGTTGTGTAGGCAGAGTGAGGAAATAATGTGTGATTTCTGATCAACCCTCAAGTATTTCATACCCTTAGGGCAAGGTCTAATTCATGATTCCTGCTGATGCCATTTCTCCAAGCAACATTCAGAAGAGATACATTGATAGGAGTCATGCAGAAATACCACCTGCCACATCTACTCACAAAATCAAAGACTTGATATTTTGAGACAAGAATAGGCTGTGTTATTGCTCTCTCTAATTAGAACCTACCCCAACAGTTCAGAAGGAGCAGGGTTACAGGACTGGCTCTTTCCCAGGACAAGGGCAGGCATAATTTAAACAATGCTGAAAGTTGTAATTCAAGTTTCTGTGATGATGATGGGCTGTCGTCTGTGCATAGTTATAACCGTTTTCTAAGTGGGGCCAAAAGGTGAGATTAGCCTTCTCTGCCCATAGCCCTTGTAAAGCTAAGTGTCTGATTGAAGCTGGTCTCCTCCTTTAGTCAGGAGGGGGAGAAGTACCACCAGGGACGCTTCTTCCCATTTGTCATCCATTGTAACATGGGGTTGAACTGTCCTGTAGACATTGCTCACTTTTTCTCTCCCTTGACTATAGAGGATGCTTACCTTGGGTTAAACATCTTTTAGATGACTAGAGTTGAGATTTATGTGGTTTAGATGTTCTGTAGCTTCATTTTTCTTGTGTTTATGTCCAGCTTTAACCGGTGTAATAGTACTAATATTACTAATTATATGCTAATATATATTATGTATATTATATATGGTACTAATATACTAATTACTAATATTATATTGTCCTGCTGAGGACGAGAGGAAGGCCGGACAGGAGTATCAGTAGGGCTTTATGTACCTATACTTTCCCTTCATATAGGAGATAGGGTGTGACTTGTGTCTGTAATCCCAAAGATGTTACAGCGTTTAAAAGTGCCTGTAAAATAAGCTTCCACCAGCTGCGTGAAGTGAGAAGGGACCATTTTGATCCTCCGCTCTGCCCTTCCACAAGGCAGAGGCCATGGAAATTCGCCAGGCAGCTTCTGCATGGAGCCCAAAATCTTGTGATCAAATTAGAGTGAGTAACGTTAATGGAGTTCTGTAAATAGAAGAAGTGAGCAGATGAGGATAGGTCAGGGGAAGAGAGGAGAAGGCCTTTGAGGTCAGAGGAGAGTTTGTTTCATAACAGGACTGCTCTTCTCATGTTTCCCTGTCCCAGAAGCAGAGTCACTAGACACTCAGGAATCCAGATCTGATCTTTCATTAACATAAATACAACAAACTTATTCTATTATGTTGTTTTGTTTGGGTTTTTTTTTTTAAATACGAAAAATAGGTAACAATTTAGTCTGAAAACACATCAAGAAATGCAAAAGATCTGGCTCCTAGGGAATGCAAATTTTCTTACATTGCATAGCTATACTGTTTATTAATCCTGCTGTTTTTTCAAATCAGAGTTTCCTATTTATGGGGTTTTATTACATGTTATACCACTGCCTAACACAGGATGTTCACTGTGGTCATCTGTACAAGGCCACAAGAGTCCTAACATTTCTGTTCCCTTTTTCTTTGCATTTTAACAATGCAAAGTTAAAGGTAACCTATAGCAGAAGCAGAGGGAAGTTACAGGTGCAATCAGACCATGTTGACTAAATATTGTCACCCTGTTTTCTGTTCTCAAGTAAGAAATCCAATTAGTGATTGGGACAACTACATGGGGTAAGTGGGAAAGGTAAGGGTACAAACTCTTGCCTGTCTTCCTTTTTGCTGGACAAGTTTCTAGGAGAGCACTGAGGCTCTCCTGAGGGAAGTGCTTGCTCTGACCACCTGATTCTGTAAGAAACTAGGTCTGTTTACCAGTGCATGCAGCTGATGTCCTGCATGAGTTGTTCAGAGGATGACCCCTTCTCTTCAGCTTCTGAAGGGTTCCCACTCCTACAATGTAGCAGCAGTTGTTTTCACCTGAATGTTCAAGTAGGCAGTTCAGAAGTTCACAAGTAAGTATGAACAGCAGGCAAAACTTTTCCCCAAAGACTTTTCAAAGAGTGGTCAGAAACACTTCTGGATGCACATAATGACATCAGATGGTGAAGCATACTGAAACATGACTGCTGTCAGCAAAGGTTGCCTGGCACCTGCTCTGGCCGCCTGTGTGGAAGTTCCTTCCTAAGTGGATCATACTTCAGTTCTGGTGTCTTTGGCTTAAAATCCTTCTCATAAAAATAGTGCTGAATCCCAAGGCATGGACTTAGCAAAGAGTTAAAGCCTCCGCTTCAGTAGCCTGCAGGTGTGCACTGTAACTGAAATTTAATTTGGAGCAGGTGACAACAGGAAAGCACAATGTGTGCGAAGAAGTGATACAACTGCTGAGCTTGAGTAGGCAGATTGAGTCCATGGGTTTGACTCTTCTGTACTTTCTGGGAAAAAATACCTGGCTTTCACACTTGTGAGCTAGTTAAAGCTATCTTGAAGCCATTCTGTTAATACAAGGCTTTCATTCTGGACTCTAAAAAGGCTGACTACTGGAGTTCTTAAAAGTCTAATGAAAGACTGCATCACACTTTCTGGAAGGAAAAAAAAAAGAGAGAAAACTCTGGTAGTTGCATGAAATCAGGGATTTAAGAGGTAGGACTGCAGTTGTGTAAGTGATACAATGTGGTAGGGAGGTCAGGCTTCTCGTCAGGCAGCATAGCGCTAATAAAATATTTTTTTCTAAAAAAAGACCCCTAATAATAATAAAAAAGATTCCTCAGCATTTTTACAGGCTGAAACACACTCAGCAGTGTAATAGTAATGTGTCAATAATGTCAGACTCTGTTTTATTTAGGCAACTTCTGTAACACTGGTGTACTTTATTGTTTATTCAAACTGCAGCCTTATCCAGCGCTACATGTTGATAAAATTTCTATGAAAAGAAACTTCTGTCTGGAAAAAGCTATGGCTGGCCAAAGGAAGCTCTCTTTTTGCTTAGCCAGTTGGCCCAAAGGCTGAGAACTTTAAATCTTACATGATTTTACTTAGCCTGCACATTAAGGTAGGGAAATAGTGTTTCAGCTGTAAGTGCTGTAATTCAGCTGTGTGTCTTTTGCGTCATTGTGCTCATCAGATGCCCAAACTGACCTCTGAAAGCAGTTTCCCTGAAGCATTTCTATAAAATAAAAACTTAGCTCATTTTCTCTAGTGAATGATGCAGCTGTTATTTTACTCCTGGCCTGCCTTAAGGAACACTGCTTCCCAAGAAGAGCACTGAGAAGATTAAAAATGTGCAACATCAGAGTTTCTCCCCCAGTTCTTATGGACTGTTCTAACATCTGGTCACATACTACTTTTTTTGAGACCCTGCTGGATAGTAAACAGGATCCCATTCACATCAACTCAATTTCTCAGGACTTCTGATCCTTCTCATGGAGTGCATCCTACCTTGCATTGCTCACTCAGCTCCATTTAGGCATGCTTTTTGCTGATTCTAGACTGTCTGAAGAGTGTCACAGACTGAAGTGAAAGCACAGGAGAAAGGATATAAGTGTGCAGGGGTGCATCTGCCAGTGCCACTGCAGGCTCTTGAAGACAAGAGAAGCATCTGCAAGGCAAATTCTGCCCGAACTCCCTCCATCTGCAAGGAAAGTCCTCCCTTGACTCAATGGTCTCCAGGAAAGCAAGCTCCATGCCACTTGTATGTAGCTGCAAAGAGACTCCATGAAATCTCTGGTGTAAGAGCCTTCCTTAGAAGCTGATGACTTCTGAGTGATTTTTATTCCGTTAGCAAAGGCAGGTAACTGTCAGCAAGAGTTCTCTCCCCAGCTTTTGTGTAAGTGGTGATAGAAATATATTTAGCACACACAAAACATATTATTAAGTTGGTTTTCTTTTTTCCCCCTGGAAATAGTTTAACCTGAAATTTATCACAACATTAAAGCCACAGCTGATGTTCATTTTTGGAATTTTCAAGTTGAGCTATTAAAGCTTGATAAAATAAAAAAAAAAGGCTTTATTAAAGAAGATATTGGGTGAATCTCAGCTTGTTTTATATAGTGGTGTCCTGTCGAGTACCATGGTGCTTTTTAATCTCATCAGGTAATTGAAAATTGAAGAATTGCCACAGAGGATGATTGTAAAGGCTGGGCACTGAATATAGCTTATCTTTGCAGCCCGGTGGCTGGGCATCTGGAATGATCATTTAGTTGAAATATGTGGGAGTTAAAGGAGACAAAAATAGGTGGCGATTGTGATGGCTTTCAAAGTTCATCTAGAAGGCTGAGAACTTGCCGTGTTTGATTTTGGAATGAACATTCTAGGGGGAAGAAAATAGCTACAAAAGAAGACACGTAGCTAAAAGGCATTTCTGTTCTAAGAATATCCACCACTGCCATGGTATTAACACATGCACCCTGGGCAAGACAGGAAAATAGCGAGGAAGATTTCTGTGACCTTTATTTACGTCATGTCCATTCATTCAGTCATATGAAATTGAGCAGAATGAACTATTTGTATTGATGTAAAGCAAACAGATCAAAGTGGAGAAAAAATGTAATACTTCCTGGATTTTAGGGCTTTTTGATATAGAAGTTAAATTTTATGTAACAAGCTTCCTTTGAATTCTTCATCCCTAAAGCATAAAGGTATGCTATGGAAATTTGCCAGGCAAAAGTTACAATCTTTTGAAATATCAACAAGTATTCACCAGAATTAGCCAACCCTCCAAATAAAATCAGCTCAAATGACCTCTTCCCTAAACGCACTGGTCTCCAGTATATGCATCTCGTGATGTTTTTCCTTCTTCTTCTACGCAGTCCTGGATTCTGACATTCATGCTGAATATGAATGTGCCGTTTATGTCACTTTTTTGGCACTGGACTTTCAAGAATAAGAAGAGATGGATCAGGGTATTTTCTGCATTCAGCTTTTTGTACTGATTTACTTAGTTAAAGTCTGCTTACTTCCAACTCTGGTTGCAGTCATACTGGTAAAAAAAAAGTTTGCTTCAGCAGAGCCTGCCTGGATAAATAACCAATGTCCTGGCTCACCTACAGAATGAGTGGGTTCCTGGGTTTGGTGCAGTGCCCTAGCAATGGAGCAGGAGAAAATAATTTCGTAGTGAGGATATGATGGAGAAATAGGCTAATAGTAGTTGTGGAGAGTGTTTACTGGTATTTAAAAAAAACCCAAACAAACAAAAAACCCTAAATCTTCCTTCCCGCTTCTGCACTCTCAGAGCTGGTCCCACCATAGAAGGCAGCAGGAACAAACCCACCACAACTGAAAATGAATCAGCAGTAATTCTGCAGAAGAGCACTACATTCCCCTGGCTGTCATACTGGGCCTTCACTAGCCTCAGTGTTATCTTTGCAGTGTTCTTACAGCAAAGAAAATAGGTTAACTCATAATGAATTCAGAGATAATTGCCTTTGCTTTTTAAAGGTTAGTTTCCTAAAGCTAGGTGACCACAGACTGACAGCCCGAGACACACATGGAGTTCAACTGCTCTTTCTATTGATACTGCCTGTTGAGAAGGCAGCCACCACTGAGGACATCTGCGGTATCTGACCAGGGCTCTGATATCATGGGCTAGACGGTAGGTAAGTTTTGCAGCTTGAAAGAAGCTGAGTTATCAGTATGTTTCTTCTGGAGAAGATAATACATCCTTTGTAAAACTTCTACCTCCCAACAGGCCAGGCAGCATTGGGGTTCTTCTTCACAGCTCTTTTAAAGATACTTTAATCAATACAGTTTCCCTTTCTCACTGAAATTACATTTACTGTATTTTTAGTATGTCCTGATGGAGCAAAAGGTGTTACTTACATCCAATTTTCCATATAACCACTTCTAATGACAGTCTCTTTCAAGTCGTTTCAGCCTATCCATCCTGAATTAACTTTTTTGTAAGAAAAGGCCTTTCGTGGTTTATAAATTTTAATACAGGATGCTAGCTGCCAGAAAGTTTTGGATTGCAACCAAAGATTTTAACCAGTCTACCCAGCAGATGAAATGAGGTACAGCTCCTGCTGCACCTGGAGACAGTACTTCTTTCATTGCTCTGTTTCAGAGTTATGACACCTCTGCTTTAGCCTCAGAAAGTCAGGAATTTTCCTTTAAACAGGCTTCCTGGAAATAGAGTTTTAGGCTATTAATGAGTAATTTATCACACAGTATTTTTCAGCCATAAGAAACTGTGGGTTTTGAGGTTTGTTTTGTTTTTCGTATAGTAAATTTGGGACAGCTAAGCAGAGGTGATACTCTTGATGTGATATCTTGACCTCAGGAAATGATGATACTGGCGACCAACCCACAGTGAAAGAACATTGTGTACTTTGATGGTGAAGTGCTTTGAACTTCAGATTCAGCTGTTAGGCAGACAGATGCTGACTATGATGGCTGTGCAGTTCTTATTCAGCCAAAGAAACCCATTAATAGTGAGAAGCTGTGTGTGAGTTGGGCATGGGCTTGGCCTTGGTCTGGGTAAATGCTGCACCATGCAGCTTGCAGTGGATTACCTCTCCTGTGCAAATGCTTTTCTACAGGAAAGAGATCTGCAGAGCTCCAGAGTACGAGGAGTATTAGCCCCCAGAACATGGGTAGTGTTTTCCACTATCATTTTCATCTTCAAAGATCTAGACATATACATATAAATTAACTTTTTTTCCCCCTGATAAAAGTGGTCATATGAATGCTTGCAGAGAGGCTCAAACTTTGAAGGTGATGGTATATCTAAAAGGCCATTACATGGCATCTGCAGATTGATTGCTGAACTGTAACTGGGATCTCTCTGCAGTTTGTTTCAGGGACTTGCTCTCATCATTTATCACTAGGGTATCTCCACGATACTTAGTTACCAGCGACACTATAGTAAAGGAAGTCAGAATTCATAATTAATTAACAGGTCATAGAGTAGCTGTGCGCAGAGAGCCCTGTGGAGCAGTAAATTCCCTAGCTCTACCTCATGAAGTTCAGTGCCAGACTTTTCTTGCTGTATGCTCCTGCCCTGTATAACGCTGTTTCCTTTTCTGACCTTAAGGAGAGTTCCAGACTCGTGTTTTGGGCAGACCCCAGGGGTGCCATAAGGTTGTATCACTTATGACACAGCATGTCACTTAATCTTAGGCATACATTTGTTTCAGCCCCCACGGTGAGAGTCCAACATGACTACTGATAGTAGAAATGCATCATTCTGGATAAATTCCCTGATCCATGTTGATGTCTTTTGGTTGTGAAGAGTGGGAGGAACGAGAAGAGAGGGAAGAAAATGGTTGTTCTGTTTTACCATGATGGACATCTGTGAACTTTCAGTAAACAGCATGACTTTCTGAATCTGGTTCATAGCTTTCATGCCTGCTTTCCACTCTGTTTCAGAACTGAGCAGCTGTAAGCTTATATTGTTTCTCAGGGAGCTGTTGTTTTTTACTAGAGAAAGAGCAGACATGCTTTAACTCTCACTTGTGCACTACTGTATAATTTCTCTGCTCCGTGACTAGCATATAGCAATACTCAAATATTTTAGATAGTTGCTTTCCTATTCTCCAAGTCTAAAGTTGTTTCTTGTTTCTTGTTTGAGGTTTATTGAGATTTGAATTTTACTGAGATTTCTACTGAAATATTCTGTAAATGATAGAAAGGTCTTTTTAAAAAAACACCTTACTTGCACATGATTAAAGGGGCAGCTGCCTTTGCTACGGATGTCTGCAGTTGATGACCACTATCACAATGGAGAAAAATATAAAGACATGATTTATCTGTAAAACACAATTGATGATCCAGATATAAAAGATATTATTGGAACTTTTCTGCTGGGTCCTATGGCCAGTCCAGCCACAAAATGTGCATCTCTATGGCCAATCTGAGAATAAAATCTGCATCTCTCTTGGTCAGATTTTCAGAAAAGGATGGGTTTTATTTTTGCTTATGTGAAAAATGCAGAATTAGAATTATGAATTTGAACTAGAACTTCATGAAAGTTGGCTATATTCCCTGCCCTTTCTTAGTTTTTATGACAGAATTTTCATTAAGTGGATGAATACAGATGAACCATAGGATAAATGCTGAAGATAAGAAGATGGTCAAGATTGCTGGAGAGAATTATTTTTTAAGGAAGGAAGAAAAACATGGAAGTTCCAGGTGTATGGGGCAGGGATATTTAGCGCACAAAATAGACACTGAAAGGAATAAAACTAAGTGACAAGTCAGCAGAAAAGTGAGTGAGTGGTAGAATAGAATAATCTTACAATCATCTTAATTTAAGTCATATCAATAGTTCTTAAAAGAATTCAGCATCAAAAGAGCAGCAATTGTATGGAAGAAATAAAACTCTTTTGGCAGGTAATTAAATGCCATCCAATTTCACAGTTGATTAGCACAATATTATACAGTGCAAGTGTTTGTTATAGCTTTGTGCAAAAATTTCCAGGGTCCAGTGTCAGCCTTTGGGCTGATATTGCCACTGCCATAGCGGAGTGATCTAGTGTTAATATTCCAAAATGTAATAAAAAGCAATGGTAGGCATATGGGGAATTTCTACAGTATTTCAGTTGGTTGTGTTTCTTTGTTTTCAATTCTTCAAGGTTAACTACTGCTGCAGCTTTACCCTTGTTTTTCAACAGACATTTTAGCAGTTTTGGTGCTGGGCAAATCCAATGATCATGATAGGAATTTGTGAGATGAAAATAAGAAAGCTGATATATGGGCTTATTTTTTGCATTAATGATAGCTACAGTTGCTATGAGATTCAGTCACTAGGAAAAGTCCATCCAGGTATTAGGTTATTAAAAGTATTTCAGTTTATTTACATATAATATTATTTAATTTCATAAAGTGGCTGTTGTAATAATCCACTGCTCAAAGAAAAAATTGTTTAAATACTTTAAATAATACTATTTTTTACAGAATAGTATCCCTTAATTCATTCTCACTGAACTCTTGAAAGTTATCTGAATATGAAAGATTATTTCCAGTTTCCAGAGCAAGAGGCAGGGTTCACAAATTCCCAGCTGTGAAGAAGTTACTGGCAAGAGGTTTCTGAGCCCAGACAGAAAGCTGATGTTAGCTTTCTTTCATTTATTCATCTTTTCTAGCCTCTAAACAGCAGTTCTTTCTTCCAGTTCACTTCAGCTTCAGACAGAACTACTAGTACATACTGATGAGTTTTTAATGAAGCATTTTTATAGTTTGCTTTCTATGTTTTAAAAGTGTCTGGCATTTTTGTGTGGTTGTGGCATAATACTAAATCAGTAGGACTTTACAGATGATACTCGATAATAGGATCTTAACTCACAGAGCTTAAAATTTTTATTAGTGTTTATAGTATTGGTTTGAGGTATTTCACATAATGTTTCCCTGGGCAACTGTTAGGAGAGATCTAGATGTTTAACATATGTGACTGTTCACTAACATAACACATGATTTTACCATTGCTATCTGTATGTCCTGTCCTGTTCCCCACCCCCACCCCCCCCGCCTTTTTTATTTTTACAAAATAGTGTTCCTTTTGGAGAGGATCCTTGTGGCTGACAGGTTTCACCTGTGAAAACCCCCACAGATCAAGAATCCTAGCTGGATGGGTGGCAAGGTCTAACTAACCTCTTTTTTCGTGTAAGGAGTGTGAGGGACAGGGGGGAAGCTCACTGTGAACTCCTACAGGGATGTCTCATCCAAAATAAATGGTTGTTCAAACCTGGCCATTTTACAGACATACAAACACCTCTCCTGGAATTTTATGTCTAACAGGGGCTTCTGCAGATGTGAAACTGTCAGGAGGGTTTAGTTTTTGTTTCTAACAGAGATGAACAGAAGAAGGCAAAGAGGTTCAAACATAACTGCTCTCTACTAGAACTGACGTGATGATCTTTGCTTTGGTATTCTTCTCTTTTTTTAACTGCCGTCTTGTACATTATTCTACCCATGAAATAGGGATCCCTAAAATCCCCATTCTTTATCTTCCCCCCCCCCCCCCGCCATGTTTCCCACTTAAAAATCATTTAACCTTCAGTCCACTCAGAGAATATGCTGTGCACAATAACATATGGTGGTCACCTCTTGGTAATGTCTGTTATGTAAAGAAGAGATTTCAATCCATGTTTTATGGTCATGCATGGACATAATTCACCTTTCACTCAGAGTAACATGCTGCTCTCAGAAGGTGACAAATGTACCTAGGAACTTTTTTCCTTTATTAACCTGTGGTAACTGGAGAACAAGCTCCTGAATTAGCTTATCAACACTGACCACATGTTGAGCTATAAATGGCTGTGGGAGAATGCTTTTGGAAACTTTTGAAAACTTAAGATGTGATTGACTCTATAAGACATCTTTGGCACCTATAAATAAAGAGAAGACCTTTCATATTCTTCATTTAGTGAACAGATGAAATTTTGAAAGGCTGTTTAGTGTGTTGGATATTCAGAAGTCACTGTGTGCTTTACTTAATTAAGTAAAGCCTCATGCTCCCCATTTAAAGGATGGAGAAACTGGGCTTGGCAAAAGAAGTAATACACTGGGATCACAAAAGAAGCTCTTGATCCTTTGAGTAGAGTAGTGGTCTGGCTGTTTTCCAACCAGCTGGCTGACTACATTTTGATTTCTGTAAGAGGTACAGCGCAAGTGCAGGCTGACCTGCACTTGGTCATGTGTGGTCAATCTATGACAGTCATTTGTCTAAGGCAGCCTTTTCTTTGTATTTCTCCATCAAGATGATCCATACCAATTTGCTTTTTGTTCGTTTGTAGACTATAGTTGACTTGAGATGAGAAGTTCTGGTTTTATTCTTTCTTTAATTCTGTTTGTATTTTTCTAACCTACATGAAAAATGTTCAACAATTCAGACTTACACCTGAAAGAATCCTGTTCCCAGTCATGACATTTCTTCTTTGTCCAATGTTGTCTTTTTCAGAGAAATGAAGGCCTTTTGCAAAAGCAAAGCCTAAACAAACTGTTTGAGTGATGAGTACTAATCACTGGTTTGAGGTGTTTACTGTCAGGCAAACAAAGCCAAGAACTGAGTCTCTCTGTCAAACTTTGTGAATTTGTATGACCAGATAATAGCAAAACATAGAGCTTCTTCGTTTGTGGCAAATCAGTACAGTCTCAATAAATACAGAAGTAAATTAAAATATATGCTATGAAGATAATTGCTTGGGTATGAAGAGCTAGCTGTGTGGTCACTGAAATATATGGTAGAGAAAGGGGCTCTGAGTTTTTCAAATATCTTCATTCCAGTCTCTCCTCCTTTTACTTACTTTACTGTATTTGTTTTCTAACAGCTCTATTGACTTCTTTCCTGACATTAGAGGCTTTTCCAGCAACAAAGGTTTTCACCTGAAAAGTTCTCCTTAAGATACAGTAATTTCTGGCAGCCGCATTTAAGGTCCTTGTAAAGACCCTTATTCTCTTCAGAGCAGGGATCACATTACATACTCATACTACTTTTGAAAAGCAACACCACCACTGCCAAAGCGTTTCTACCCTTAGAGACTTCTCATGTATTGTGTAGCCTTTTTGCTGTCGGATTCCGTTGGAGTGCAAATAGTTCAGTCCCTGCTAGGGCTGATGTCACTGAACTGAGTGCATTTAGGATGTGCATCTCTATATTCACTTTATTTGGAAACTGACATATATATATTCAAAATTATATATAGATACATATATTTAAAAAAAAAGAAAAAAAAAGGATCAAAGGCATTTTTCTTCCTAAATAATTTGGGTGTCTTTTTCCTCTGTTTTAGTCAAATATATGAGAGTAGTTTATAAATCAGTTTAGCTGGAGTTGCCAAGCTTGGCTGTATATCTGAGCAGTCTGGATGTGAAGCCTTTGCAACTGATATTGTCCTCAAGCAGCTGATCATCAGAGCATTTCCTTCCCCTACCAAACCCAGCAAAATGAGCGCATCAAGCAGGCAGAGCTCTTCTACGTCTATGGTCAACAACTTGGCCAAAATATTCGACCCAAATGCTTTACAAAACCAAGGGCCTGATAATGGAATGGAACCCCCCCAGATTCTTCATGTTGCAAGCAGTAATGTCAGCACATCTGAAAGTTTTAACATCATGGATCTGAAGTTTGCCTCCCTTGAACAGAAAATAGATAAGCTGTTGACTCTGCAAGACAATGTTCTTAAGAAGCTTAACAGCGTTTCCCAAGAAATCTGTTGCATTGAAAAAGACATTGAGATTGTAAAGGCGGAAACAAGTGAACCTGGATCAAGGATGGAAAGAAACAAAAGTCTGAGAAGTAATGACATGAAGAGGTTTTGCCTTAAAATGAAAAAATCTCTTTCTAATATGAACAGGAATGCAGAGCAGCAGGTTAAAAGACTAAATGGACTGGAACAAAGTGTTTCTGGATTACAGAAGCTTGTAGGGCCTCTGGTGGAGAAGGTTAAAACATTAGTAATTCGTAATTCAAGTGTAAAACACCATGTTCAAAAACGTAAACTTTGCAAGGCAGGTGATTATACAAAAGGAGCTGGACATGTTTTTAGGATGCACATATTCTCGGAGACAACAGCTGATGCGCTGCTCAAGAAGAAAAGTGAAAAGGTGAGCCCAGGTTTGTGCTTCATCTTGTCAGGAATCGTTGCAAGCTGCAGATATGTTCTGCTATATGCTTAGCTTTTTGTTCCACTAACACGTAAGAGAGAACAACCAATAACCTCTAAAAATGAAAAGTATTGGAAAAAACCAAGGAAGTTTCAGTGGAAAAGATATAGAAAATCTGCTTAGTGATAAATATATTTTTTTTTTTCAAATTATTTCTTTACAGTTGTCAAACATAACTATTGGTCACTGATATGGGTAACAAAGATTGACACACACTTCAGGAGGCTGGGGTTCTGGCCATACATTTTACTGTAATCCTCTCTGGATTTATAATTATCTGGGAGAATCGAGTTGCAGCATGTTATTTGCAATAGGGTCTAGAGCGTTGTGAAGCTAGTAAAAATCCTTCTTGGGTCAGGGCATGTACATACGTATGTTGTTTATTTCAAAGAACATCTTAAGTGTGCTGTTCCGATCTGGTATTTTTTGAACATTGGTGGGGAGAGGAGGACTTCTAAACAAGGATCTGAGGTAGGGTTACCGTAATTGGAGCTGCAGCTTGTGTAAACTTCCTCAGGGGAAAAAATGCCTGTGTCACTGTAACAGGAGTTTCATCGTGTTCTTTACAGGTCAGATTAAAAGTCCACAAAAATCTCTTGAAAGGCTCCATTGATTATAAAGGGCTCTTGTAAGGCAGTTTGACTATTCGTTATTTGGTAAAGAAGCCCAATAGCATTTGAAATGTAAGGGATTTCTTCTGACAAAGTATGTTAATATTTAATTAATCTACAGTGAGCCAAAATGGTTGTCTTTCATATTTTTTTCCACTTTGCTTTACTTCCCCCCACCCTGAAAGAAGAAACAAACAGGCTTTACTCTTTAATTCATTTAAAGAATAATTCTTGAGTTTGTTTTTCTAATGTTTTTGAGCAGGAAAAACATCATGTGAAGGTATTATTGGAAATGGCATTTCTTGAAAAAAGAAGCACCTGATATTAATCAGACTGGTCAGGTCATCAAACCAGGTGCTTTTCAGCTTGGTTACTCTTAGGCAGCCCACTTCTCAGATAGACCAGAAACATTTGAGCCATTGTAGGCAACTATAAAAATAGAAGTCAGCGCCGGGTAGCAGCAGAGGAGCATCTTGTAAAGCTCTGTCAGCTGAACTGGCCGATCTACCACTATGTAAACATATAAAATGTGCAGCCTTATTTCCAGAGCATCATTAACTGAAGGGGAAAGCTGCTGCCCTGCTAAAGGAGACTGACAACAAAAGAGATATTTACAGGCCCTTCTTGAACATCAGATTGGACTGGTTTCAATAAAGAGAAGTTTTCTTGTTTTGTACCATTACTTTGATAAGAAAGATTACCCATTGTAAGCATCTGAGTTTAGGGCTTCTTTTACTTTTCAAAACACCAATGAAAATATCTTCTATAAAATTCCCATCATAATGAGACCCACAGGTCATCTCTGTAGTGCTGCGATCACTGCAGTTTGTGGTAAAGCTCTGTCTCAGTGAAATTACATGTTCATCTAAACTATTTCTAAATACAAACAGAATCAGGCCTGGAATGCTAATGAACCGGCAGCAGGTAGATGCAAGGCTCTCCTTGCTAGAGACTCAGCCTAAGAGAAAGGAGAGGACTGTGCAGGATTTGCCGGTGAGTTTGTGTGAGCCAGTGGGTGTAGTGGAAGAGGCAGGTCAGGGGAGGAGGCCATGCTCCTGGCAGGCCAGAGGGGAGCCAGGATGGCAGAGATGCAGTGCCCAGTGGAGAGTTCAGAGCTATGAAGGGTCTGGTAGTGGAACATGATGGAAACAGAGGCAGCCTGCTTACAAGGACCCAAAGAGGAAAGGGGCGAGCAGACTCTGCTTTTTCCAACAGCAGGTCCATTTGTAATCCCCTCACTGATTCATTTTCGAATGGTGATGTTGAGTGGACTTGGTAGAAGCTTGTCTAGCATGTGGGCTTAGGAAAGGCGGCACAAGCATGTCTGGAATCATGCTGGTGATATTATTACATTGTTAATATTTTGTTTGTTTTATGAGATAGCATACATATGTTAGCTTGTCATTGCCTTCCTCTCTGTGCGTTTGATTTATTAGTAAAGGACCATCATAAAATTACCAAGCTATCTTGTGAACAACAGCTGGCTTTAGTAAACAGTCATCTTGGGTTTAAATAAAAACAGACTTGAAGTCAGCCCTGCATTAAGAATAATGCAGCATGGTATGATATTCAGCAGAGACTGCTGAGCTTGGCTGCCAGCTTAGTAGGAGCCCATATTTACTGGTGTTCGGGGCAAAGAAAGTCTCCTTTGTGTGGCAGAGTAGTAACAGCATCTCTGAGCACGTTAGTGAAAAGACTGGTCCATGAGACACTGTGAAGTTGGTTGTGTGTGCCTCTGCCTGCCACATATTCAAACTGGATTTACAAAGTTTTGAGTTGTGAGAAAAGCAAAAATAAAAGCAAAGGAATAGAGAAATACGGATTTCACCCTTGCAGAGTTTTACACCTGAAGTGTACCACTGGTACCTGGTGGCATAACAATGAACAAATCTACTTGATTATGCAGAAATCATTCCTTGCTTCTGTTAACACAATCCTTATCACTGTTTCCAGTCCCCACCTGATGACAATTTTGATCCTGCAGAAGTGCAGGCTGTCTGGCAGTAAGACCAGTGTCTCTTTTATCCTACGTGGACTCTGTATGACAAGACTGAGCAACCCTTCAGTGACTTTAAACATACACAGTCCTATTCTGTTCCTTACAGCCATGAACAAGGTGATCCATTCACTACAGTTAATTTGGAAAGACAGTACCCACTTCAGTGCATTGCTGGAGATGGTCAGATGTTTTGGATGATGTGTCTATTTGTCATCTACCCTGCCCCAGCTACAAGCAAATTGCATCTCTTAGTTCTAGTGACTAAGATGTCTGACAAAAACTTGGCTGTCCCAGCCCAGTTCTTCAAAATAATCCAATAATTCATAATTACTAGTAGATAGTGCAATAATTGGCTGTGGATACATCTGGATAAGGAAGTGGATACTGTTTACATACTGTTTAATCACCTGCCTTCCCATCCTTTCCTCTCTAGAGAGGTGCTGCCCTTTATTAATTGTAGGATTCTTTTTTAAGTTTTCCTAACTAACTGACTCGTTTTACAGAGCTGAATTAAGTAGAGAGCAGTGGAAAAGGCAGAACAACAGGAAGGGAAGAGGAGGAACGGGAGAGAGGTAAAGAAGGGGTGATAAGCAGCTGGGGTGTGTAATCTCTCTTCTGGCTTCAGCAGCAGTAGGACAGTTTCCAAATCATAGGCTCCACAGGGACTTTTTGTGCTCTCACAACATATAGGGATCACTCTCCTCTGAAGCAAAATTCCTGCTTTCCTGCCTTTTACTGCCATCCTGAAATACCTCCACTGCCTTGTACAGGAGGTTAGTTTATGTCTGTCTTGGGTTGGAGTTATAATATTGTGTAGCCTGCAGACACTTCATGCTTTGTCAGTGCTGCCAAATATCTCCAAGCCGTTTTCCACTGAGTGCAGCGTGACCCTATCACCACATGGCTGAGAGAAGTAGCATGTATTACTTGTCATTTTAAGTTATTTTCTCACTACTACCACCCAGGGAAATCAGCAGTTCTACAGTAAGGTCTTTAAAAGTCTTGAGGTTTTCCTCAAATTCACCTTTTTAAGTAGTCTGTGATAATCCTGTTGCAAAATTACTCTGTAACTCCATTTTCAGCCCTATTTCTTCCACTTACGAAGAAAGGGGATAAAATAGTACTTCACTTATTTCCTCCAAATTAAACAATTTAGAGATTCTATACTATTCACCTGCAAATACTCACCTGGAGGGTCAGAAAGTCCCTTTTTTGCCATCATAAAGTGGTGTTGAACTTTCTGCAATTGCCTGCGTGTTACTGTAACGTTGGTCTCCTGCCATTTCTACAGGCTTTGCCATAGGACTAATAACTGTTAGAGGTTTGAAGCTGTTTCCCACCCTAAAAACACACCAGCAGTAGGAGCTGTGTTTTCTGTTTGAACCCTCTGTTCCTCCCATGTAGGTATCACACTTGAATTGCAACTCACTGTCTGCTTTAATAGGAGTCTGCAATGAAACTGCTGTTTGCCACCTGTATTTTAAGATCTGTTCAGCGTCAGTTCATAACCGTTCTTCCGATTCTTTCATTTTGCCTACAAGTACTAACGGGTCCCGTATGCACTCTTTAAATTCTCTCTAGATTGGCTACGTTCTGTGTATTTTTCATATTCAAGCCAAATAGACAGTAATTGTTTCATTTTCTGTTTCTATCTGTCTGCAAGAGTTTCTGCTGTGCTTGGTGGTTTTAAGGGTAGAGGCTTCCTGCAGAATCTCAGCAGATGGGTTCTCTGCTGCTTGGGCAGTGCATTCAGTCAGCGCCTTCAGCTGCTGTTATTTTTAGGAATGATCTTCTTCCCCTAGGGACTGATGCCTTTACCTAAATGTTTTCTTGGTAGAATTATTCCAGTTTTGTTAGAGTTATAATTCTCTCTCTGGCTTTCTCTGTCTATAAACCCAGTATGTTTTCTCCAGACTACATTTTCATCATGTTTTGCCCCATTCTCAAAGTAAGGGAACTGACAGCCATAGAAGGTTTTTCATGCCCTTCCAATTCATAATGCTGTTTAATTTTGCTTTCACTTTTCCTCAGAATTTGCTGTCTGCTCTACAGAGTTCCCAGGGTAGGATCCTGCCCTGGGCACTGTCGTTGTGGTTTTGCTCTCTCTACAACCCTGAGAAACGTGTGGAATCAAAGCAGGCACATTTGATTTCTAAATACCTGCACACCACCTTGGATGGCTTATGGGCATGACATTAATTCCTGTGTGTTACAGCGACCATTTTAAGAATCCATTACAATTCCTTTACAAAACTAGGGAGACCTCATGATGAAGATTGTAACTAATAAATGCAGGAGGGCAAGACAAAGCAGGTCATCAGAGTGCAGTCCTGTAAAAGCAGATGGTTCCTCGAAGAGGTGAGATAGTGGCAGGAGGGATTTGCCCAGCTGAGAGGTCTTTGCCCACCACAGGCATCTAAAATCCACCTTCTGACATCAGATATCCCAGCCATTTAGTTGGTTTTCAGGTGAGAACTCCAATCAGCCCCTATGAGAAGTCAGCTATGTCTGGCAGTATTAAGGGTACCACGCTTGAATGCCTCCTCTGGTAGGAGAGAGCCATTACAACTAAATAGGGGTCTCCGGCACGCTTACATTTGATGGCAAGAGTAGCTGCTCTGGAGCACAATTAATTTGGTGCCATCCGCTGACATCACTCTGGATTTTCCGCACATGTGCACCAGTGAGGAGGAGCAGTGATGGGTGGCTGGGCAGCAGCCCCAGCAGAGCCTGGGAGGAGTCCCATCACATGGTTTATGCCCTTGGTTAAAAAGATCTGCCATTGATTTGGCTTTCCAGCTGGACTTTTTTCTTCCTTTCTCACACTGTGATAATAGTGGAGCCCCCTTTAGAGGATGAGCCATTTAATGGCAATAGGGAAAATGTGGAGAATTGCACATGGAAAATGTTGGAGTTATGGTGCAGGTGCATATGAGGCGCACGTGCACCTGTGAAGCACATGGGCAGGCATCACACATGTGAGTACATTGAGCAGTATAGAGAAGGGGTAGATATGAAGCTGTTGAATACTGACAATAAGACAAGCAGCCGTAGTCTCCAGAGGTTGTATTTGCATGACATTGCCCCTGATTTGCTGAGGTGAGAAACCCAAAATTGATAGTAACAGGTTGATTTGATTTCCCAGATGCAGTGAAAAGACATGTATCAAAGCCAGGTAATGCTGAATGCTTTGGTCTTAGGAGGGAGATTGGTAGCCTCAGATTTGTTGGTCATTATTGCAGGCCTGTCTGTATTCCAGAGATATTAAAATTATACCAATCGATTGGAGTTACAAAAATCTACCTCCAAAGCTCTTCTGGTGCTGATGCTGACTCTGTTCAAAGACAGTGACTAGACCTCAAGGCAAAAGTAAAGATGTTAAAAAGCAACCTATTAGTGCAATATGCTGTGTCTTCACCATAGCAGATGGCATGCTCAAGGCCATGGGCTCCATCATGAGCTCGGTTGCATGAAAGCCTTTTCTACTCTGTAGTGTAAGATTCCCTGTTTTAAGAAGAACAGCCTGGCAGGAGGAAGCATCCATTCGAAACAGGACAGGCACTGCTTCTCCAGTGAAGCAGGTGGGAAGTTGGCAAAGTGAAATGGGGAATGGGCAAGGCTTTGGCTTCACTAATCTTCAGTTTCTCACCTAGGATGGTGTTATTCCAAGGGATTTTTCAGTATTTAGAATGTGTCTTCATGCAGAGATTGTTACTTCATTACCAACATATTTTCAAGGCAGCAAGCCACATAGAAATTCTCTTGTATTTCCTATTGCGGGAATCACAATTCTCATCTCAGATGTTATTTTTTTGTGTATTTAAAAGATACTTGTGACCTGAGTTTGCAAAAGTGACTTGGTTAATGTAGAAGAATGATTTCTTTATCTAGTTCAAGAAGCTCTATAAAGATTATGGAAGAGTCAAAATCTTTGCCTGAATATGCCAGCAGTTTGTGTAGTGTAGCAAAAAACGATATAGAAGCAGATGAACTGCCTGATAATATAAAAACAGAATTCCCATGTGTATGTTTTGTATCATTTAGAGGTTTGAATCAGAAATACATTCAGTGAATATTTTACATAGCTAGAGGGAAAAAATATTTTACATAGCATAGAGGGAAAAAAGGGTGTGTATTGAGGAGGAACACAAAAGGGAAGGAGGGGGTAGATTCCAGCTTAGACGGATAGCACAGGAGGCATCACTATGCACGCTGTTGTCCCCAGGTCTCTGTTATATGTGATGCATTCTCCTGTGTACCAATGTGGAGATAACTAGGAGCACCCACAGTGCCGTGCTCAGGTGGCAAAGCCCATGGCTGACTTCTGTCTGTTAGTGAAATGAATTCATTGCAAAGCTCAAATAACTTAATTATCTGGATAAATGGATGGTGATCAGGTGATCAGGTCTTACACAAAACCAGGATATCCTACCATAATAAAGCTCTTCAAAATATCTTAAGAACATGAGAAAAAGACACTGAGTAAGAAATGGGATTTAGGCATATGCAAAGTTTTGCGTCTCAGTATCGTCTGATTGAAGTTGAGAATAATGTCTTGACATCAAATAAAATGCAATGGGGTGATGAAGGACCTTTAACTAAAAGGTTAGTTCATCATGGCTGCTTTGTGAGGCCATTCATTACAAAAATTTTTGCAGTAGGGAAAAAAAAATCAAAGAGTTTTATTAGGTGAATAAAAAAAAATTGAAAGTTAGCTAGGAAAACATTCCAAGGGTAGGACTGCTACAGTATAAAGAAGGAATTTAACCAAATACAGCTCATTAAAAAGGAGTCAGATGTCTATAAAAAACATTAATTTCATGCTGCATTTGAAATGTCTGTTTAAATATATTATATTTTTATATATAATTGCTTATTGCTTAATTTCTGCAGATTTCTAAAGTCAATTTAAATAATTTCCAAAAGGTTTTGTTTTAGGTTTTTTTTCAATTTGTCTATACTGAAGTTTCAATCTCTGGAGAATCTCTCAGTATTCTGTTATCATCACGTGGGCTTTTATTCTGTCTCTATTATATAGGGTCTAGCAATGCTCCATATGAAAGAATATGTTTAAGTCTGGAAAATGTATTTTTGAAGACACAATACCAACTGGTGTAGACACAGACACCTTTTTGCTTTGGTATATCTTGCAGGGTCACAATGCAACCTTTCATATTTAACCTTTTGTGGAATTAAAACAAAAACTTTATTGAAAGCTTTTGGCTTTTACGAAAAGGGAAAATGACTGCAGTGCCATTAACCTTATTGCATATATTCAAGTCATTCAAGAAAGGGGAAAAATAAGGTGGAGGCATAATTTCCAGTAAGAAATACTGATTTCCATAATTTTAGAAATTACAGACTAAAAAAGTCACGTCACCAAAATTCAGGAAGAATGATACATAAATAAATAAAATCCCGATAGAGATTAAATTTAAAAGACCTTTAAGAAGGCATTGAAATCAGACTGAAGAAGAGAAGTGTTATAAAGAGTAGCCAGGTGGGATGGATGTCCATAACAAACCACCACACCGTTCGGATGAGATTTTCAGAAGAGCCTTATGGCCTTGGGTGCTCGCAACCTGCAGGGTCTAAGAGCAGTTGGCCCAACTGCACAGGGTCAGATGCCACATGAGCACATGCCCCTGACAGACTACTAGGAGGGCTTTGTGCCTCCTGTGGCCTGGCTGGGAGGGTCATGTTGATTTCTGTCTGCTCCAGACAACCTGGTTCAACCCCACCCTTCACAGGGAAGAAATAATGAGCAAAACTTCACAGTTTTTATTGCTGGGTCGAGGTTTGACAAGTTGAAGTCACATGTTGCTACAAATAGCAAAACACTGAGAAAACTGGGATGCTCATGTGTAGACTACTCATGTTTCTACAAATAGTCTAATGTCTACTCCTTACATCTGTAGTTCTTATTCTAGTGCACTGTTGACACTGTATTTTTTTTCAGATAGCTACATTTATTGATTCTGAAGGATACCAGTAACTGTTTTATTTGTATTCTTTATTTTGTTTTCTCATTTAAATCAGTATGAGCTCTTCCTGCTGTTAAAAAGTAAGAGATCAGAAATGATGCTTGAATAAACACCGTAGTAATTTATGGAACACCAGGGCAATTTCAGATATTCAGCATCGTCCAGTGTTCCTTCCCTTAGACAGATTTTCAAAAGCTGGCTTCTGTATTTCACACCTGTAAACTACAGCAATATTTAGTAGGAAGTGCTGTGTGCCTGCAATTAATTCTGAATGCAGAAGTGAAATCTGGCCCCGTTCATCAAAGAGTTTGGAGGCCATTTCTCTCTCTCTGGTTATTTGCTCAGCTGACTGTATTTGATCAGAGCTAATGTCCTCAGTGTTATGGTGAGGTTGACATACTTACAGGAATCTGAGTGCATTACTAATTGTGGTCACACTGCAGAATGAATGTCCGAGGCTTTTTCCTAATGCTTTTAGTGCATTTCACCACTAAAAAACCAGAATGAGCATTATTTGATTCCCTGTGATCCATCTGGAACTGTTACATTTATATTTAAGTTCCTTGTGAACAAGGCTCCGATTTATATTTTAAAGGTACTTACCAACTTGTATTTAGGCCTTTTTCATTTTGTGGCTTGTAACTTCCTGGGACCAACGGCATCCCAAATAGTTGACAATCCCAGTTCTGATGCTCATATTACAGTTTCTTTTTCCCTTGCAGATCAAGGTTTTCTGAAAAGTGCTGCTGAAATACTTTCATGCTGTTTCATCCAGTTTTTCTCAACTCTTTTTGCTTCTTTGCTTTCTTTCACTTGAACTATTTGTAGCGGACACACATTGCTTTAATTTCATGCCTATTTTCCATATAGCCTGATGAAATTAAAACAAAAAAAATGAAGCATAAAAAATGCAGAAAGCTTACCAGAACAAATGTTTAGTAATAGGACTGTTTCATGCTCAGAATACAATATGAATAAGCTGTGGGACTGCTTGCATTATTAAGACACTCAAAATTAAGTGCTTGGCCCTGTATATTTTGTTGAAATATGTATTACACCGCTTCAGCTGGTAGCTCGAAGACCAAAAATAAGCTCTCTGGAAAATATTTGGAGGTATCTGCATTTTTCACACCATATGGATCTATTACTAATAATGATAGTGCCAGTTTCATACTACTATGAAAGGAAGAAGGCAGATGGAAAAGGAGCAGTGAGCGTCAGGAGACACCATGGTTTACTGTGGTCACCATCCTACTACAAGTTTAGGAGCAGCCAATTTAAAAACACATTGAGCAAACAGCATAGGAATATGAGTAAATAGCTATAAAGGTAACAGTAATCGCAGTTTTTATGAGCTGGCTTGATATAAAGCACCTCTAGATGTCACTGTAGCATTGTAAAATATAGGTAAGAGAGCCCTACAAAACCGACGTTCTGGTTTATATGCTCCAGTTAGTGGTAACTGTTTCAGTCAGCCTGTAAGAAACTATTTGATCATTAAAAATGCTGTAACCAGATGTTGATTAACAGTAAAAAACTTTCTGAAATCTGTCAGTAAGACTGTTATGAAACATTTTACTAGAACACTAAATAGTCCTAGCTTTGGTTTAACTAACCTAGTTTTCAATAGCAAAAGTTAGTGCAGGGCAAAACCTCATTTCTGGATGTTTTTTGCATTAAGTTTCTGAGGCCCAATCCTGATCTTTTCTGTGTTTATGCCAGCACTGATGTTTATTGCAATTGAGATAATTTCTCTTGCTTTACACTGGTACCAATCTGATCAGCTTGGTAGCGATTAAAATAAAGACCATCATTTATAAGAAAAACATGAGTTAGAACATAGAGTACTTGGATTTGACAAAAAAAAAAAGTAAAAAATCTGTCTGCGATTTCATGAGGAACAGTACAACATGAATGCTGTATACATGGGCTAACATAAATTGCCTTCTCCACAGGTCATCAAAGAAAAATCACATGTTAATGAAACGGGAACAAAAGAGAAGAAGCCACCAGATTCAACAGGTTAAAATATTTTTTGTTTCTGATCAGTTTCTAGTTCCTAAGGGTACAACTGCACAGAAATAGCCATTACTCTCCTGAACAGCTCCAGTGAAGCTGTTTGGATTATGTGTGTGCTCATCAGTATGAGTGAGAATTGTTCAAGCAGCATTGACCTACTTCTCACATGCTTGTGCACATAGTGGCAAACTGCTCAAAGAGGTGCTTTGCCTTAGGAGTTTATCAACCTTGACTTGGCTGGCAATAAATTTGAGTGAGAAAAATGTTTTCCAGTGCTGTCTCTGAAAGGAAGACTTTGTGACTCATGATATCCCTGTTTTAAAGAATTCTTGCTTAAGAGAACTTACACTGACCTTGAAAGTGGGAGAGGAAAGCAAGTGTGCCTGCTGCAAAATGCAACAGAAGTTATGTGAAGTGTGCAACCCTACTTTAACATTGTTACTGACTATCAGAGAATTACTGACAGATTCCATGGCAATCTGTTTATTTACAGAGGGGGCCATCCAAAAGGGCCAGTCCTGCTCTCAGGAAGAAGTTTGTAAGCTCAACAAGGAAAATGCCAAGAGGGAAAGTACTGTTCTGCTTCAAATGGATCCTTCCAAAGGTCATACTGAAGGGCCAGAAGAGAAAGGAGAAAGTTTGGCTTTCGAAAGCTATTCCAAATGCAGGAGAAGCTCTGTTCAGAAATCCTTCACTACAGAAAAGCAGCAAGAAGATGTTGTTGATGCTTGTGAAAGGATAACTGGGCAGAAGGTAGAGAGTGAGCCCCCAGCAGATGGGGAGAGGAAGGAGGAACATCAGGTGTCTGGAGTTGAAAGACAAGAGAAGAAGGAGAAAGAAGGGGAGGGAAATGCTGATAAGAGTGAAAAAGATGTTGAGGAACCACCAGCTCCTTCCCAAAATGAAGATGAGGCAGGAGAAAGCAATGATGAAGAGGTACCAGAGGGAAGGTAAGGTCTGAAGCTCAGGCTGCACATTTTTAAGAGATCCATGCTTTAGAAAGTGAAGTTCAAGTTTCAAGTCAAAGTGGATGTTCAATATAAATACTGGTGAAAATCCAGCCCAAAACAAAAAAGTAAAATGAGTTTATTTCTCTGGTCTGAGCAATAAGCTGAAATTATACACACAAAAGACAGCCAAACAGTCTACCATACATGGTGCTAGCAGTGTGCTTTGGTTGTTTGCTTGGGAAACAGGTTAGGAACATCGGAATTGTGTAGGACTATTCTTAATTGCTGAGAAGTCTCCCATTGTTATGTTTGTATACTGCACCATCACATAACCTATAAGCAAAGTAAGGTTAGATTAGGCCGTGTATAAATTGGGAATTAAGTTACTGCAAAATGTAGTTACTTAAATGATAACATAAAACTATGAAACTTTGCTCAGGCAATTAAACTGATAACTTTTTTACTGTAATTCTTTGCTGCATTGATATATAGCCCTTCAGTGATAAACCAGTTTAAGCTCTCACAAACCTATATGAACAGAGTGAAATCCCAATGCTCTCCCATTGCTTTAAAGGTGAGATTGATCGTGAAATGTTAAATTTAGAACTGCTCAGGAGAGGATTTCAGTACTGGAGAAACATTTTGCTGTCATGATTAACTTAGGGGACATTTTTATTTCTCAAAGTGAATATTAAAACAGTTTATTTTACACCATGAAGGAAAATAACCTAATGTTATTTGAATGCAATATACTTTAGGTATTTTTTGCTTATGTTTCTAAATTTGCTCTGGTTTAAGTGTACCCTGCACTAATGCCATGTTTTGTCCTTGCAGGTGTAAAGGCTGCGAAAAAGGTACAGGAAATTATAGTTCAGTCACTGAGCAGACCTGCCAATTTGAGCATAGTGGTAGCAGTAAGCATCGAGTGAATGATGAAGGCCTAATCAAAGATGACCACAAAAAGAGCAGGGCAGATGCAGAAAGTGCTGATGGCATAAGTAAAACTAAAAAAAGCTTTTACAGGAAGTATTCCTAAAGGCAAAGCATTTGATTCCATTGGTATTATGGTAACGATCAGAGAGAGACATCTGTAGAAGAGAATGATTTCATGATTGTAATTAGTAGGGAGAAAAGGTGTGCATGGTAGATCTGACAGGAAGCAGTTGTTCATGGGCCGTATCCTAAGCTGATGGGAAATAACACGGTTCTGTTCACTTCCATTTTAGAGGCTTCAGTTCTGTCACAAACTAGTCGTGACTGGTGTGCTTCTGCCACAACTACTCCACTAACACTATCTACTTTCCCTCTTCTTTTAACAATAGAGCTAAAACTCTTAAGTGTAAACTGGTGAGAGAAATTTTGTCATCTGTGGCAAAATTGCTTGACCCGTGGAAGTGCTGAGAACATGTGTTAATGCAGAATCTGCAATGCTCTGGATGTAGCCTGCAAAGCAGCTTGCTCATATTCATACCATTGCAATCTGAAGTGAGAACAACTGCAGCCTATAAAATAAAGAAATACATATTTTTGTGAGGAAGCACAACTGAAGCTGTTGAACAGTCAGAGAAATGTTGCTCATGCACCAAACCGAAGCAGTGCTCACCAGGGTGAGGCAGAGATTTCTAATATTAGGCCTCCAGCTTGAGAATTTCATTGCCTATCTCTGAATATGAAATGATGCTACATGAGAGGATGGCCTGAAGGATTTGAAGTTATATGTGTGTGCATGTGCATGCATAGGACTGAAAATGAATCGCTTTGCTTTGGGAATAGGGGGAGAGTAGGAAAGGAAAACATTTCTTAAATGTTTGTGCTAGGCTCTTGTAGCAGGAAATGGAAGATAGCACACTTAAAACTTTAAACTCCATAACCTGTCCTGAGCTCTGGCACATTATTAAGGATGACATTAAGGTTAAGAGTGTCTCTCATGGAGCATCTTTAATTTGTGATAGGAATTCACACTTGCATAGAGAGAAATCCCCTCTGGTGTGCAGGAAAAAAAAATAGAGGGTCTGTCACTGGGAAAATCTTGAAGCTTAAAACTTAGACATAATTTTAAAGAGACACTCTGGCCTCTTTAGAAGAACACATCCTTGCCCAGATTTTGGTAACATTTGGGAGCTGAGCTTTCAGAGAGACATTTTCTTCTGTCACTTACGTGCCAGGGCCCTTGGAGTTTGTGTTGCTAGAGCGAAATTCTGCCTTTAGGGTAGAGGTTTTCTTGGCATTTTGTGGGTCTCAGTAACACACAAAGGCCCATACTTAAGGTTGTGAAGTTCAAACTGTGCAGAATCCCAAGTAGGTGGCAAACTTCCAGAAGCCCCAGCTTTTCACAATTCCTTGACCATGAACTAACTTCCTGACCATGTAAGTTATTAACACTGTCAAAAAAAAATCCTAGGTACACAGCTGGTGTCCTGGAAAATGGACATTCACTGTGAACAAGGACAATCTACTGCTACATTAATGACCAAAGTGTTCCTGCCAGCTACATGCTGTCATGGGTTATATTTGTTTGTGTTTTTAATCATTTTCACTGGAGTAATGAATGGTTTTAAAATTGCTCAACAAGCCTCACACAAAAGGGAGCCGGCATTCCAAACCAGAGAGCTCATGTTGAAACACTGGGGCTCTAGCCCTCCCAACCAGTTGAAGAAGTATTTGTCACCTTGGTCAGCCAGAGGTCACTCTCGGGGATATCAATCAAATGCAAAACAACGTGGGTATGAAACTGAAGTCACAACACCCTGCAAAAAATCCAAAGAGAAATTAGGCGTGCAGAGCTGCTTTCCAGCAGGGATTTTGACATCAGGATGGTGGAATGGTCCAGCATATGGAGGTCCAGACAATAATACCAGAGACCTGCATTTGTGCTGAAACTCCATAGCTACTGCAATGTGATGTTGGAAACCCATCTCTCCTCTGTGACCCTCTTTACCTTTTTACCTGACATCTTTTTTTAAGGACAGAAAGTCTTCAGAGCAGCATGTGACAGTTACCATGTGTATTACCATACTGGGTCCTGAACCATACTGGAAATCCCAGGTGCTGCCTGCCAGGGTGAAATTCCCTCCTGTGCACAGCTCTAAATGTGGTCTTTAAAGATTTTAACCATGCTGTGGAGAATGAAAAGTTGTGTCAATCAGTAGAGGAGGGGATTCTTCACTATGAAAAGCAAAAGCTGGAAAGTAGCCTCTTAGCTGGGCCTAGAGCAGATTTCTTCCTACCCCACTGGAGAATTACAGTACATAGTCAACTACTAACAGTCCCTGAGGGGGGATGCAGGTGTAATCAGAGAAAAAGCTGAATTCCTTCCAAACAAGTTGCTGAGGCACTTTGGGGGCATGAAATTACATTGGTTTAGTCTAGGAGTCTTCACTTTGCCTCTTGCTACTGTTGTGCAGAATATGGTAACTTAATAAGAGTCCTTGTCTTAGTAGTGTAGCTCCCCAACAACACCCTGTCTTCTGAGCCAGAGCTCCTGGAATAAACCCTTTCTTCAATAACAGAAAAAGACTTGTCTATAAAATTTACAGGAGGTGTATTCAGTTCTTAAATGAGCTTAGCTAGGGAAAAGAGGGACTAAAGTATGAGATAGACAAGTACTGCATGTGACTACTATTATTCTATCTGTCTGTTTTTTCTTTTGTAGACAATAGTCCTACTCCACCAGCACCATTTGATCACCGGATTGTCTCAGCCAAAAGGGTGGGGATCAGCAGTTATTATAACGTCAGTGAGAATGAAATCTTGGGAGGGTAAGTCAGGTGAAAACAATCAATATGGAAAACAGGGCGCAAATTTACAGACAAGCACCCTGGAAGGTGAATAGAAACAACATGCCTCACTAGAGCCAAAGTCATGAAAGTCTTAACTCTAACAGTGCTTTAGAAAGGGATGAAAACAGGAGGCTGATTTTACTGTGTAGGTGAATTTTGGCTTAAGGTTTGGCATCAACAGACTTGGTTTATATTGAGTATTGTTCTAGGTCAGCCAGCTGCCCTCAGGCTTTATGACGGTGCTCCTAGGATGCTGTAATGCTTTACCTCACATTGCAGCCAGCAGGATGTAAAGACATATTGTAGTCTTCTTTCTCTCAGTAGGTCCCATCCCTGAAAACACATGCATGTTTTCAGATAGATCAGAAGGCTAATCTGGCAGGCCATGTAGTTACATTATCTCTCATGCTGACATTGTTTAGGAAAGAGTGATATTGACATTTCTGATGGCAGTATGGTCTTGGGTATATCTTTGTTTCATCATAAAATCACAGATTTTGCACATAAGCAAGTTGTTATCCTAACATTATGTTGACTTCTCCAGGATTAGTCATTGCATGTTATGAGGTGAGTAGAGTGAATCATAGAAGTGGGATAATATCAGGTAGAACAATGGGTGATTTTAGTGTGCCTAAATGAGTAGTAGCAAATCTAATCTACACAACAAAGTAGCAATAGAGCAATTGAAATGGAACCTAGTAGGGAGAGGATAATTTCTGATGTTTATAACCTAGTTTACATTTAGGGGTGACATCAGTACCACTGGCTGATATTTTTTTTCTTCTCTCTTTTTTTCCTCCTAGAGGACGATTTGGTCAAGTGCACAAATGTGAAGAGAAAGCAACAGGTCTCAAGCTAGCAGCCAAAATTATAAAAGCAATAGGTCCTAAACAGAAGGTTGGTAGAATGTGATTTTAGTCTTTTGTTCCCCAATGGATCCCACATCTCCAGTGTGTTTGTTCTACACAACAGACCATGGACAAATGACTCACAAGCCATCACACTAGGTGCTACTGGATTACTGTTGGCTCTAGTTCTATTTACCTTCTCCTCCAGAACTTCTAGTGACTCATCAAAGTCCTCTTTTTTAATTTTCTCTCTTATGTTTTACAGCTTTCTTTTCATCTCTTTGTGTCATTTTGGCTTTCCTATTTCACTTTCTGGTGTTAATTCTATTAGAGTTTTCCTTAATGGTGAAAACATCTGGCAGGCCTGTGACATAGCGTTATTCCCTCTCAAGCAGACTGTAGCCTTTGCTGTAAAGACTTGACATCACTGTGAGAGGTGCTGATAACAGGCATGATCTGGGCTCCTGACATCAACACAAATACAGATGAGAAGAATTCATCTGGCCTGTTTTGCAAACTTGATAGCCATCTGGGGCTTGCTTTCACAGGAAAAACATGCATAGCATCCTTTGTGTGACAGCAGTGACACTAATGGCACTCAAGGGTGAGATTTGTCTCAGCTAACTGGGATTGCTAAGGGCAAAGCTGATCACCAAGAATCCACTTATAGTCAACGGAGTGAGATTGACACCACCAAAGAATGATTCAGCCCATCCTAAACTGCAAGTCTAAAATAGTTAGGCTAATCCTTGTAGTGGGCCTACGAGGGTGCTGGAGAGGGGCTCTTCATCAGGGACTGTAGTGATAGGACAAGGGGTAATGGGTTCAAACTTAAACAGGGGAATTTTAGGTTAGATATAAGGAAGAAATTCTTTACTGTGAGCATAGTGAGGCATTGGAATGGGTTGCCTAAGGAAGTTGCGAATGCTCCATCCCTGGTAGTGTTCAAGGCCAGGCTGGATGGAGTCTTGGTTGACATGGTTTAGTGTGAGGTGTCCTTGCCCATGGCAGGGGGGTTGGAACTAGATGATCTTAAGGTCCTTTCCAACCCTAACTATTTTATGATTCTGACTACAGACCAGTCAGCCTTACCTCTGTGCCTGGCAAATTCTCGGAGCAGATTCTCCTGGAAAACATGCTAAGGCACATGAAAAACAACAGGGTGGTTGGTGACAGCCAACATGGCTTCACTAAGGGGAAATCCTGCCTGACCTATTTGGTGCCCTTCTATGATGGAGCCACGGAACCAATGGACAGGGGCAGAGCAGTTGATGTCATCTACCTGGACTTGTGCAAAGCGTTCGACACTGTCCCGCACGACATCCTTGTCTCTAAATTGGAGAGACATCAATTTGACAGATGGACCACTCGGTGGATAAAGAACTGGCTCGATGGCCGCACACAAAGAGTTGTGGTAAATGGCTCGATGTCCATTTGGAAACCTGTAACGAGTGGTGTCCCTCAGGGATCGGTGTTGGGACCGGTCCTGTTCAACATCTTTGTCGGCGACATGGACAGTGGGATTGAGTGCACCCTCAGCAAGTTTGCCGACGACACCAAGCTGTGTGGTTCGGTTGATACGCGGGAGGGAAGGGATGCCATCCAGAGGGACCTTGACACGCTTGCGAGGTGGGCTGATGCCAAACTTATGAAGTTTAACCAAGCCAAGTGTAAGATCCTACACCTGGGTCGGGGCAATCCCAGGCACTGCTACAGGTTGGGCGGAGAAGAGATTCAGAGCAGCCCTGCAGAGAAGGACTTGGGGGTGTTGGTTGACGAGAAGCTTAACATGAGCCGGCAGTGTGCGCTTGCAGCCCAGAAAGCCAACCGTATCCTGGGCTGCATCAAAAGAAGCGTGACCAGCAGGTCAAAGGAGGTGATCCTGCCCCTCTACTCTGCTCTTGTGAGACCTCACTTGGAGTACTGCGTACAGTTCTGGTGTCCTCAACATAAAAAGGACATGGAGCTGTTGGAGCGAGTCCAGAGGAGGGCCACAAGGATGATAAGAGGGCTGGAGCACCTCCCGTATGAAGACAGGCTAAGAGAGTTGGGGCTGTTCAGCCTGGAGAAGAGAAGGCTGTGTGGAGACTTCATAGCAGCCTTCCAGTGTCTGAAGGGGGCCTACAAGGATGCTGGGGAGGGACTCTTCCTTAGGGACTGTGGTGGTAGGACAAGGGGTAATGGCTTAAAACTTAAACAGGGGAAGTTTAGATTAGATAGAAGGAAGAAGTTCTTTACAGTGAGGGTGGTGAGGCACTAGAATGGGCTGCCCGGGGAGGTTGTGGATGCTCCATCCCTGGCAGTGCTCAAGGCCAGGTTGGACAGAGCCTTGGGCCACATGGTTTAGGGCGAGGTGTCCCTGCCCATGGCAGGGGGGTTGGAACTAGGTGATCTTAAGGTCCTTTGCAACCCTTACTATTCTATGATTCTGTGATTCTATGAATGGAGGTAGCAGTCTCTCTCCTTTGGCTGCAAAGGGATGTTTTGAGGACTGTTCTGGACTTTTACTACACAGCTTGATTTTGTATTCCTTCAGCTGGTTGAACCAAGTCCTGTTCTGTGTCTCTCTTTTCTTCACATCCCTGAGAACCCACCATTTGTCCATATGGGCTCTCTCTTCTTTTTCCACCCAGATAACTTGTTACTGAGGCAGTCCTCCACTTGAGCTCTGAGTTCAGTCTGGTAGCTCCTAGAACCTTGACATCTACCACTGCAGGAGTAATCAAAGCAAAACCATGTGTTTGGTTGCCACAAGTGAAAAGCACAAAGATAAGGCAAATGTATGGTTCAAACTCTGTCCTGTTTCATGTAGCTTTCTTAGAGAAAAGCCTTCTGAAACAATACTCATGACTTTTTACAGGATGAAGTAAAGAATGAAATCCATGTAATGAACCAGCTGAATCATGTGAACCTCATCCAGCTATATGATGCCTTTGAATCTAAAAATGACATTGTACTAGTCATGGAATAGTAAGTGTGTTCTTTTCTTTCCCATTCTGTCTTCACCATTTTTGCTAGAGTTGCCAACTTCCTTCTTACTTTCTCCAGAAATTAGAAATAGAGCTTCTTACAGGCGGAAAGGACATATGAAAAATGTTCTCAGGAACAACAACAAAAAAAGAATTAAAGAGAAAATTTTTCCAAAGCAGCCATTTATGCATTTTTTCCAGTGATGTGCTACGTTCCTGGTGCTGTAAAACCACTGCACCATTAGAAGATAGAGCTGTGTTACATATTTTCAGTTTCAAATTTTAATTTTAGTCACCTAAGAAAAGAACTTGTCAGAATATCTCCAGTTCTGTGAAGCAAACTAGAATATGTCTCACACTGAAGAAGAGCCAGCTGTAGAAGCTGTGCTTAATCCTTATACTGAGTGCCAGAATGGATAAACCTTTTTATGTTGGGTTATGAGGCTAATTAGGCACAAAATAGCTGCCTTAAAGTCAAGTTAAGCAGATGTTGTCATAAGGAAGCCAAAAAAGCATAACTAAAACATTGAAAGGCATGGCAGAAGGTTCAAAGTTCTGTGAATTTGGCTGTTTGGGACATTGAGATAGTCCTCTGAATTTGGTCTACATGATTAGCCTATCACAAAAGGGAAATGTCTGTGTAGCTGTGAATGGGTAAGCTGGAAGCATTCTGAAATGTGATGAGAAATTGGAAGTAATTTTTTGTTGACTTTAGACAGTTTCAAATGGAAATTTTGGATCATGTCCCTCTTAAACTCTGATGGATTTAAATCCAAATTAAATAAATTTTTGATAATTATTTAAATGCAGATTCTCCAGCATATTATCTTGGTTTTCCATGTGAATTCATTAATTTCACTGATATAAAATGATGATACAAGATAGCATAAGGTTCAAATTTCCAGACATTCATGGGTATCAATGAATGGAAGACTGGATGGGAGACTCTCAGACCTTGAAGAAATTCAGGCCAGTATGCAGCAGAACCCTGTTCTTGAAAAGTTTAGGTTAGAGTACAAGCTCATATTGTATACCTTCCTTACTGAATTTGACTGCGAATGATTAAAATATTCAGTAGCATAAATTCTGTACTGCTCTAACTGCATGGGATTGGATTTGGACTTGGTTACAATTTGCTGTCTTTCTCTCATCAGTGTGGAAGGAGGAGAGTTATTTGACCGAATTATTGATGAAAACTGCAATTTGACAGAGATGGACACAATCTTGTTCATAAAACACATCTGCGAGGGAATTCAGTACATGCATCAAATGTACATTCTTCATTTGGATCTCAAGGTAGAGAATTGAGATGTATGTTTCGTGCAATAACAGCTGTGGAAATTCTTATTCTTAATGGTAAGCCATACAGCTTAGCAGATTCCCATGGCAGAAACTACAAAGGGCTTTATTCTGCTTTCCTTAGACCAATGTGTATTTACTTTAACCACATTGAGATCAGTTAAATTACTAGAGGAGTAAGTAAATTAGACAAGAATTGTGGTCATATGTCATCAAGCCTCATAGCACTTGAATTTTCCACAGACTGATTTTACAGAAAGCCAGCAGCTGACAAGAAGTATCTTGCTATTTTCAATTTTGATATTTGAATCTCAAAATAGCATGCAAATCTTATTTAATTCAACTGCACAAGATCTCTGTTTTACATATAGGCCATAGCATTGCAATTATCCCCATTTTTTACCATGCAGAAACCAAGGCATGAGTAAGTGGAACTAAATTCAAGGGTCATTCAGGATCAGTAGAAATCCTGCACATGTTTCTGAGGACTACACTATTCTGTTGTACTCATGAAAAGGCAGCAATAGATAGCCAGCTTAAGAAAAAATACATTAAAATGTACTTGCTGAAATGAAAGAAATAAATAAAAACAGTCAGTGGCTAATGTAACAAATGCAGAACATCTATGTTGGTTTAGGCAATAATTGCTACTGTAGCTGAAAGGCCAGAGAAGGGTGGCAGGTTGCCATGTACTTGCTTAGTTATCTGAACTATTCAACTATATACACAAAAACACCCCTCGCTTATTTTTAAAAACCAATCCACCAATTGCAAATTCTTACTCTGGTTGACTGCTAATGGTTAACTTTCACCCCTTAGAAAACATTTGTTGTAAAAGTATTTTTCATTAAGCTGTATATTTAAGTTGACTCTTTCTCCCTTAACCCAAGTTTTTATCAAATAATGGACCGTTTCTTACCTCTGTTCAGTGCAGGAATAAAATGGGGTGATGTCTTTAGTTTTGTGACTGGCTGTAAAGCTTCCTAGTCGTACCTGAGCTTTGCAACAAAGCAAAAAGAAGCAAAAAGTGCACTAGATGGTTTTCTCTTCGGTGAGATTTTTATTATGGCTGCTGGTTTTGGCTTGTAATAACTGGGTTAATATAATACATCTTTAATGTTATTAGCGTATATATTATTGCAGTGGTTAAGCAAATGAGCAGATGCTTGTTGGGACCTGCTTCAGTTGCTAATCAATGACCAGACTCACTTTTTCTTTATAAACATCCAGTTACCTAGAAACCTGTCAAGCAGAAGTTCGCATGGTTCTTTGGGACACATTAATTATGTTCCTGGAGATGGCACAGTTTTAATATGAGGTCAAACTGCTGACAAAAAAATATATATACAATCCAAGAAATTCTTCCCAGAGACCTCTTTTCGTGTGCTTGCCAGCTATGGCTTCTCCCTTCTGTTTTGCTTGTTCATAGATTGCTGTCAGTAACAAATGAGTTTGGGAAAGAAAGCTTGAAATTGAAAGAAAATCATCCTGACCATAATCATCCAGACCTCAGAAACTATGGACATCTGGTGTTTAAAAGTCCTATGGTGTTTAAAAGTCCTACATGTAAAATGAATTAGCAATGGTGACAAAGGTTAACTAATGTTTTAAGTGTTGAGGCCTGTTTTGTTTCAAAGAGGATTCAGTGAGCAACAAGACGGAGTAGCTATAAAACTTCTGGCAGTGAATATGAGACTGTATTTTAGGTATTTACATTTCAAAGACAATTGGCTAAATTCTGTTCTCAGTCCCTTCTGTATGAATTTGGCGTAATTTAGGAAGTTAATGGATTCCTGCCAGGGAAGTGAAGAACAGCGTTTGGCCCTATGCAAATCCCCAGAGGGATTTAACCTGTGAATCCTACCTTCTGCTAAAATATTTGAGAAAAGCATAAAGTTGATGTGACTAGCTTAATATATCAGTATTCAATCAGTTCCTGCCAGAATATTTGTGAACTCAGAAACTTAAAGCTGTAAGATAAACTTCATAGCCCAAGAAATTATTATTTTTTTTTTAATCAGTGTCAGCTTATTAAGGTCTGTAAAATCACAGTGCCAGCATCCTGAAACCTCACTTTGGAAGTCTGCATACTCTAACCCCCTCCCCCTATTTAGTTCTTTGTCTGAACTGCTGCCTTATGTCAAATTGAAAAGCCAAGGAGAAGAAAAAGCAGTTGCAAGGCCCAGAACACATGACCCCAGCTGTTGTGTGATAGCAGGGGGGGTACCTATGCAGAGAAATCTGAACAAGGAGGAAAGCAAAAAGTGCTTATGTCTCCTGTGTTTTTAGTGTTTTTCTCCCTACAGTTTTCTAGAAGCCCATTTTTTGATCCTTCTCATTAAAGTATTTTTTGCTTTCTTTTGGCAGCCTGAGAATATCCTGTGTGTGAACCGATCAGCAAATCAAATAAAAATTATTGATTTTGGATTGGCAAGAAGGTATGTGCATGTGTTCTTGCTAATCACAATGAAACAATGAAAAAAGTATTGTATCTCTACAATGACGTTTGATAGATAATGGTCTCCTACTGCTTTTAGGACTGATTTAATGTGTCTCTTTTAACGAGGGATATCATTTAATAAGGATTGTTTGGAGTAAAAAAGATTTGTTCGAAGCCTTTTTTTCAGATAGAAGGTTGAAAGAGGGCCGATTCTGACTTAAGCATGCACATAAGTACCTTGGAACAGCTAAAATGGACAAAATCAGTGGTACATCTTACCTGGTCTCCTGTCTCAAATGTTATGAGATTCTTCAAAAAAGAGTGTAAGAGACCATGAAGGGCTGTTACAATATAATCCATGCTACATCACTTTCTAGTTTAATTAGGTGCCATAACTTCAGTGAAGGATTTACTGGTTAAGAATTCCATGCCTATGATATGGAGAAGTCCCAAAAGGATGATAACAGCTGTTCTGAGGAATCCTTGAAATCTGAATTTCTTCCTTTGTTATAGTAGTTGGGTTTTGCCCTAAAGTATTATATGAAGCTTGCAAATATTTTTCATTCTATATATGGGTATATTTATTTTCACTTTGTACCTCTGTCTGTCCTTGTTTTCCTACTGAATTTCCTGTATGCTTCTGAAATCCCTCTAAGTACTAGACAACTTACTAGATGCAACTTTAATTAGATCTGTAGTTGGTGTCTTTTGTTAATATTTCCATTTCCTAGATATCAACCCAGGGAAAAACTTCGAGTTAACTTTGGGACTCCAGAATTTCTTGCTCCTGAAGTTGTGAATTATGAGTTCGTCTCCTTTCCTACCGACATGTGGAGTTTAGGAGTCATTGCTTATATGCTGTGAGTAGGGTTCAGTATCTGCTTTGTAAGCTGTTTCTAGGTTGAACTGAGTCAATCATCCAAATGTGTTGTTATACTGGAAAATAGACAAAAACTGTACTCAAAATAGAAAATGTAGGCTTCTTTCCAAATTCTGTATTCAGTGTTCTCTCCTCTTTTTCAATCATCATGAAGTTTTCTTCTTTGTTTCATTACACATCTCTCATGACTGTTTGAGCATCACACTTCCAGAATAATGTAGATTGCTTGGTAAGTTCCCAGTAGGTATGTGCAAGAGTGGCCAGAAAATATGACACACCATAAAAGACAGTAATGCTTAGTTTATCAGGGAAGAAGAGTGGTTATTTAAACAAGTAAATAGAAGAGAGAATGGGAATGGTCTGAGACTTTTTTAGACAATAACATGTTGCAAGATGGGCCAGGAGCAGCAGAACAGTCATAAGTGGTGCATTGGAGATCATGTACGGGAAGGGGAAAAGATAGGAGGATTGAACATATTTCTTTTTACTTTAGCCTCAGTGGATTGTCTCCTTTTTTGGGTGATGATGATAATGAGACTCTCAACAACATCCTGTCCTGTAGCTGGGATTTTGAAGACGAGGAATTTCGAGGTGTTTCTGATCAGGCCAAAGATTTCATCTCAAAGCTTCTCATCAAGGATAAATGGTATATAATCCCTATATCTTTGAAATGTGTGTTCCATGACATCATGTCACGGTTGTGTCACTTGTGCTACTCCATTGCAGAACTATCATGACTGAACTATGTTTTTTTATGTCCACATAGAATATTACAATGACACTTCATTCATGTTGTTCACTGTGTCCATAAAATGCTCTGAAGTTATCTGAATGAATTTTTGCTATGAAGCAAAATTTTCTTGCTTCATGGATTAGCTGCCATCTGGCATAGTATCCTGAAGTGACAGCATTGCATGATGGCAGAACACATGACCTGCGGGAGATAATTGAATTGTAAGATTCTGGGAAAAACACTTAATAGAATTCTGGTTTTCCTTTAGCTGGAGATTAAGCGCAACTGCTGCCTTAAAACACCCATGGTTATCAGACCACAAGCTCCACTGCAGACTCCAGGTCTCTAATTTAAATATCCTTGTGCATTGTGGATCTGCTGTTGCCTTCTTGTGTTGCCACATCACTCTTTGCTTTAACGTTTCTGTTAACTATTTTCGAATCTTCCTTGATGCTGCATTTCTTGCCACCGTGAGCCACGTGTAACCCCTTGCATTATTTTTTGTTATGATTTGCATGCTTATACTTGCTCATCAGTTCTTGCACATCTGGTAAGAAATAGAAGATCATGCAATTACTAAGTGGATCCATTTCTTAGCAAAATTAGACCTTTTACAAAATGAGCAATGCATTACCATATGAAAAGAGTTTTCCAGCTGGGGATGATTCTGGTTTCTGTTTTGAAAACCATTTCAGACTCTCCTCAAGTCCCCCATGAGCACTGTTAAATTTCTTCCTACTTCTTCCCGAGGGATACCTATCCAACAGAGCTTGGAACCTCACCCAGTGTGTATCTCTGTACCTAAGCAGTGTCTTGCCCTTTGAAGGTAGCCAGCTTAGTGACCAACACAAAAGAAGCAGTTGTTTGTTCACACAAACAATTCAGTTGGGTTGAGCTGGAGGATCAACAAGATTTTAAGTTGTTTTGATTATTCCTCTGTAAAGTAGTCAGTGAGTTCAGGAGAGTCACACTGTGGATGAGCTTCCTGTTGGCTGATTTTAAATGAGTCCACTCTAGTTCAGTGTTTCATAAGGGGATAATTTGAAAGAGGTTTCAGAATCTTTACAGCATTTGAAGTGCAATATTCACTTCCTCATTTGTTGCAGACAAAGCACATCTATGTTAAATGAAATGACTGCTGTATTGCCTAGGACATGTACATCAAGGTGCCTTTTGAGCTGCAGCCATCATTAAGAATTAAGATACCATATTATTGACTAAAAAAATAAGAGCAAAGTTTATGATGATGATAATAAAGCAGTAGTAGCTCTACTGATGAGGTGGTGTGAGTTCTGGGCAGGATGGACTGAGTAGTGCCCTGACAGCTCTGTCCTTGCAAGATGTTCCTGTTATACAGAGTAAGGATAACAAGAAGTAGTATAAAAATGGGAAATAATAACAATCAAATAAGTTATCATAGTTTTCATTAAAATTTAGTTTTCATTATAATCTCCCGGAACAGCTGTGCCCATGAGATTATTAGAAGATCTGTAAGTGTGCATGCACAGTAAAAATCAGAGTTTGTCACGGTTAGGTATATCTTCAGGGGGTTTCATAGGGTACAATTCAAATCCTTTTGTTGGACTCCAGTGAAGTTCCAATTCCTGCCACCTGGGGTAGAGGCTATCTTTTTCAAATGCTGCAAGACCACAGGCTGCTTACCTGCTGTGATTCTTCCCATCATCAATTTTCTTCTCGGGAAACCCTACCCTAATAGAAACCTTACAGCTCATGTTCTCCTTTGTTGCTCCTTCCCTGGTATGTTTTGCTCATATTTCTTGTGCATCTTGAAAAATAGCTTTGCTAAACTTGCTGATTTTGCAGTGTTCTGACATTACCTTAAATGTGATTGATCTTCAATTAATACCGCAGCAATGGCATCTTTCTTTTTTTTCCCCCATAGAAGAAGGCTAAAGGTGACTCTGCATCCCAGCCACCTCCTGCTCAATAACCTTTCTGAAAGAGCTGCCAAACAGAAGGTTTGTTTCAGGTCTCAAATGTTTCTTCAGACGTAAATACTGTAGCCTCTGCAGAAGGGATCAGTGGGCAGCTGAAAACCTTGTATAAACCAAAGTCACGGTCCAAACTGTATTTGCCACCACCATCCCTGCTGTTGTCTGGAAAGCATTCAAAATGTAAACTGGCCCTATCACTTAAACCAAGTTACAGCAATGAGGCAAAAACCTTAATATGTATGAAGCCATATGTGCTGCAAACCCTTGCCATTTTAGAGGGAATGGTTATGCTCCCACTGGCTCTCATGGGGCAGGATTTCACCCAATAATTTTTCAGTGCTGAAAGCTTTCAGGTTTTCATGCTGTGGTTAGAAGTATGGTTTAAAAAGGGTAGAAATATGAAAAGTAATTACTTTTTAGCAGAGACACGGGCCAGACCCTCAGGGCAGCTCCACTAACTGTAGCAAAATGAAAGCAAGGTGTCCCCTAAAAGAAGCTGTTCCACAGTTCTGAGGACCCAGTTCTAACAGGGAGCTTCTTTGCCCTTTGAGCCTGTAGCAACCCAAACAATTTTGATAGAGCATCTCTCCCTCTGTCCTTTTTTTCTGGCTCCCTGTCTTTGCCCTTTCATTAACAAACACTTCATTAGTGGTTCTCAGGCTGGCTTGGTTGCCTCCCCTGGCAATCAGGGACACTCAAGTCTGCTCTCATGTTCTGTCTCTGGTCTTTGACCAAAGCATACTCACTCGACTGCTTTGAAATCAGGCTGCCTCAGGTGGTACAGTATCCCCATAAACCAGTATACTAATTCCCCCAGCCACTTTTACCAACTACCACAGAAGTTGGTGCTTCTGTTGAAGGACTATGGGAACCACTCAAAGGTTCTAGGGGCATCTCTGGCCAAAACTCAGTGGAGGGTCAAGATGTGAATTAGGCTGAAAACAGACATACCATAAAACCACTTCCTTTTTGTTGTGCATCATGAGTAACAACCAGGATGCCAAAATAAAAGTCCGCTTTTCACCACAAGCAAGATTTTAAATGCTGCCATCATTCATTGTCTGCTTGGTAGGGCAAGTGATGTACTGGGTTTTGTTTGCAACAGGTTTTGTCCAGAAACATGTGAAAAAGGGAGTATTGTGAGAGGTTGAAATTTCAGTTCTGTTTTAAGTAAATAAGATTAGAACAGATTTTATACAGTGTAGTATAGTAACACAGAAGTTACTGACCTTTAAATGAGCTATCTTGGGGACTTGAAACTGCATTTCTGTGGTACGACGGAGGTCAGTGAGGGTTAAGGTGCCATTATTATATCCTGCTTGCTCTCTGAAGCCACATAAATTCCTGATACGGTACTGTCTGAGCATCAACCTCTGTAGTGGGAATCCAGTGGGAATGAATACCTCTTTGTGATGCTCAGCATTCATCCCCACTTCACTGGTGCTGGGACAGGTTAGGTGAAACTTTGGTCCACTCACCTGTGTGCTTCTACGTAGTAGTTTTCTGAACAGGTTTTCCTGACCTGTTACAGGACTACTGCTTTTATCTGTATTTCCCATTTCAAACCACAAACTGTACAACAACCAAACAGTGAAAATTTTCCCTCTCCAATGCAGGAAGCACTGTATTACACAATTTTCTATTACAACTAAAATCAACTTTGAGATAAATTGACTGTCCAACAGCAGTCAAAATTATTTTTAAATAAACTTTTTATAGCTTTGTAACATAGTAACCTACCCATGATCTAACTTGCAGGAAAACCTGGTTTTGGCTTTTGCAGTGTTATTTCCTCTGCATGTGTTTTTCTTTTTGGAGTTTATTTGAGTCTACTAAATGAGTGGATCTAAAGTCATAGCAGTGCTTTATTTCTAAAGAATCCCTTTAGCTATTTTTATCAGGCAAGTAGTATGGTTACCACATTCAACCCAAAATAATACACTCAAGTGCCAGTTGATTTAGACCTGGCATTATAAATGCTTGCAGTGGTAACACAAATAAATGGAGAGGTTTGCAGCATGCCTTTTCATGCTGTGATCTGTGTGACAAGAGAGGCAAAAAAGCAGAGTAGCTGCATTTCAAGAGAGACCTCCAGGACCATTTCTCCACTTAACAAAGAGGCCTTGTCTTTTTAATATGGTATAAAACATCTCACAAATAGGTGGCTGCAAGCACCCTTTGTAAGCAAGCAGCTTCAGTGCTGCTTTTTTTCTTATGTACGAAGAAACCACCATGTGGTTGTCCTAGAACGCTTAACCAAATAGAAAAAGTATACTGCTGAATTAACTGAATTCTTGTTTTGTTTATTTTGCAGAAAAGCTGCTGTGTGGTTACTGCTGCTAGGAGATTTGAAAATATCAGCAGTCTTGGTGCTTTACCCCACTGCCGTGACCGAGACTTCTAAATGGACCAACAGCACTATAGCCGCAGAACACTGCTGAGCTGCTTCTTCTCTATTCAGCTGTTGAAAGAAGAAAAGTATTTCTCCAGGTTGCGGGAAGGTGTTTCTTATGGAGCACCATGTTCTTCATGTCTGGGAGCGCGGCATTAGCTTGAATTAATAATGAACCTTTCTTTATCTTAGTTTACATCCTCATTTACTTATTGAAGGCTCCTTAAGGTTCAAATTATAAGGTTAAATTGGCTGTTTCTCATCTCGGCCCAGAAGGCAGTCTGTCACTGTGTTATATCTGTAGCCAAGGTTGATTTGACACTGGAGTCAAATAATTAAAAAAAAAAAAAAAAATTGCAGCCAATTTAAAGCTGCCTTATGTAGAGGATTTGAAGTTTGTTTTTCCTGTCACACTAAAATGAGCTAAGGATTAGCTCAACCAAAGTTAAAGCTGTGTTAATGTAACACCAGTGGAAGTGAGAAATGAGGCTTTCCTTGCACATAGGCGAGTTTGCTGCAGCCGTGATATGATACATTTCAGGACTTTTTAGCCTGATGAATTACTATTCCTTTAAATACATTTCAATTAATTAAACAAGAAAGAGAACAAGGCACTATTCACTTGTACCTGTGCAGACTTTCTTTTCCAATGTGCAAGTATAATTCAGAGTTATTTTAACAGAAGGTGATTTTATACCAGCTAACTTGTTTAATGCTAATAAGACTGATTAAGACTATTGGCAAAGAGAAGATTCAGTCCTCTGCTCATATAACCTCTGGACACAACTCAAAATGAAAATCCTCTGTTTTTCTAAAGTTTTCTTTTCTTATCTTGCTCCCAGACTTTCTAATTCTTAACTAGATAAGGAAATGGGAGTCAGAACAGCTGAATTCTTTGCCAGAGATTGATTGCATATGGCTCATCACTAGGTGAATCTGAGTCTTAGTTGCCTAGGCTGTGAGGTTAAAATAATGAGACTTATTCCCTGCTGTATATGGCTTTCTGACTGCTTGGTTTCAGAAATGCATAAATGCAAAGTGTAGTGAGTATTCTATTCAATTATGCTGATATAGTGTGGTGCCTTTAGATTTTCTTTGATTAATCCAGTTCTGATCAGACTACATATTAACATAGCTATCTCTATATATTTATCTATACATTTCATATGTATTTATATTTAAATTATGTCTATTTTTTTTAAAGGGGATCAACACAAAGACAAACCAGTATTATTCATCATCACCCAATGAATTGTTTTCCATACCTTTGTCCTTTCTGGATAGTATTAATGTTGAAATAAAAGGGGCCCATTAATGGGACATCATGGCCATGACATTCTCTACAGCCAGTTTGATCCAGTGTTTTAAAGCCATTGTAGTAGATCTCTTAAGACTGCTCCTGTAAATGAATAGGGCTTTTTACAGCTGTGGAATCTAAGAAATACTGATGTGTTGTACTAGTGGTTGCAAATACATGAGACCCATTACTATTATCACACAATGACTCACCATGTAACTTTGATACCATGTAGAGCACTGCCACCTTCAAGTGCTTATCTGTAGTCTTAAATAAAGTAAACTTTGACTAGCAGAAATGGAAGTTTCTTTGAGAAAAGACTAAGCAGTCTGAAAGGAAGAAAACGAGCATATGACTTTTAGATAGAAACAGGGCTGCTTATTGTTAGTCACCGTTTATGTTTGACTGTGCAAAATAAATAGAAAAGCTACCTTTCTGTCAGGGCTGGAGTTCCCACTCCTGTTCTGACTGCCCTCAAGATACTGTAGCTTTTTGTACAGTAAACAACTCGATGATCAGATTGAAATGCAGCAAACCACTTTGGAATGACAAGATCTCATTATGCACTTCGGTGGCAGTATTGTAAGATTGGGTTGGGGGTTTTGTTTTTCCTGTGGTAGATTTTACATGGGTATGAATAAATTGCATGTCATTTTGAATCTTATTAACTATACTAAAATAACAGTGTGACTACAGTCTTATCTGCTTTGTTGCTCAGTTGAATTAAGAGGATTTATTATTTGTGGATATATACATCTGAGTAGTAATTAAGAGCTTAGTGCTATAAAGATCAGCCCTGTGCTAGAGTGCGTTGCTCTGAGTCAGGCACAAATCTTCCAGGAGCTGTAGGAGAACGCAGTCTCTTGTTATGTGCATCCAGAGTTCATCCATACAATGCTCTGTCAGAAATTCACACACATGAATTACTAGGGAGGTTGGAAGAGCTTGGCATGCTTTACCCACCTTGCGAAGTTAGTCCCTTTTACAAGGTATGAGTTGAGAAGGGGGCACCTCACTAGCCTCTTGCTTGTGCAACAGGGCAGTGTGCTAATGTACTGAAGGGATTTAACTTTCACACTAACATGGATAATGATGGTCACATTCTTGAGTCTTATCTGTAAATTGCCCCACTGTTTCGTCCTTGGAACAGCTTCTGTAAGTGGGGGATGAGGTTGAGGTGGGGATAGTGGGAGGAGGTTGGTCTAAGCAAGTCTCTACAGTGACTGAAGGTGCCATTTGGTGCCCAAGGTTAAGCATAAGCATAGGCCTTCAGGTGTCCAGTGGAGGAGGAAAAAATCCCAAGCGTACTTCTTGTTACTGCCCCATAGACTCTAGATCTGCTCCACTGAGTCAAAAGGGAGGTGCATTACCAATATCACTATCATTATAAAGACTAAAAAATTATACTGCTGTGTAATTATCACTGCTATGTATAGCAATGTGCCTAAGAAATCCAGAGATGCTTGTTTGTATCTTTTCTGGCTGTTGTAATTTTAGCTAAATAATAACTCGACACAGCTTCTTTTTAGTGGCCTTCTAATTCTGTCTCATTGCACTTTGAGCAGCATGCTGTTTTGTGTGTCTGTTGGCATGTGGAAGTTTGGTTTTGGTTCTGTTTTACTTTATCCCATCCCTGGAAGTGTTAAAGGCCAGGCTGGATGGGGGTCTGAGCAGCCTGATCTAGTGGAAGATGTTGCAGTCTGTGTTAGGGGGTTTGGAGCTCAATGATCTTTAAGGTCCCTTCTAACCCTAACCATTCTGTGATTCTGTGATTTAAATATGTTCTGTAACGACTAATAGCTAGAGATTGCTATATTAAATTATTGTTTTGACACATCATTATTTATTTTCTACTAGGTAATAATGATAAATTGGCTAAATTCTAATAAGTCAACTGCATCTATGTGAGTTTGCTTATCATCATTTTGTTGTGTATCATCAGTTTAGGCAATTGCATTTGGAAACTCTGAATTACTGTGCTTGAGAGCAGATTTGGGTGTGAAAGGCACTGTACTAGCTGTCATTACTCCATTTACCTGTATACCTACAGGCAGTTAGAGATGCCTGCATGTACAAGAGTGATACAGAAACATCACGTGTGGAAGGGATAAAGTGTCAAGATGCGGTATTGGGTCTGTGTACACCACTGTGTTCTTCCTGACATGTAAAAGTTAAAAGCCATATCATGCGAACATAGCGATTCGTATTAGGTGGTGATTTGACCTCCAGGTTTGCATACAGACTCCCTGCCGGATTGCAAAAGCAGAGGGCTTTCTGTTTGAAAAGGCAGTTTTAGCAGTAATGTTACAAAGGGGATGTTCTGCAGGCACAACCTGCAGGAAGTCACTGGAAGTTGAAGGCATCCTGTGACTGACAGATTTTCCCAGCCAAAGGTGTAACTGTACTCAGAAAAGCTTGTCAGGCACTGAAAGACAGATGTCACATGGTGCTCATAAGGATTAGGATGCTGTTATTCCCATTTCTATAGGTGCAGCGCAGAGATTCAGCTAGAGGAAACCTCAGAGAGTTTTGCCCAAGATATACTACAGTAGTCTGACTTTAGCATCTGGATTAGGAGCAAATTTATTTGGCTCAGGGTGGGACACTTTTCAACTCTTTTTACATGTTGAATATCCTGGAGGCTCTGAAATGGGTAAAAACCTTTACTGTCGAAAGATGTCCATACTATCATGTCCATTTTTGTGAGCACCTGCAGCCAGTTGCTCCCCTGAGTACCCTCACAGCATAAGCAGTTGGCAGTCTGTGGTAATCCACTCTGCAGACTACGACAGAAGCTACTTAATTTCTTTTTCATATTCCTTCTAATGTCAGAAGCTGAATAAAGTTAAAGCCTAAGCTAAATTCTGCTATAACTTGATTCCAACCGGAAACAGCAGTGTAGCTCCACAGAATTAAATAACGGAAGTGTTTGGTTTAGCTTTTGTGACATGAGGAGTACAAAAGCCGAGCTTAATCTACTCTGCCTGTCAAAAAAATCTACTTTACACCATTCCTGACCAGTAAAAATAAAAAGAACCTTAATTTTTTAACAGTTAAGAAGTCTCAATCAACATACAGTTTTTCTGCAGTGGTTAAACTGCTGCAGTAGGAGCCAGGGTATTATAGCATCTTCAATTTAATGCTGACATTACAAATCACTGACAGCCTCTTTCAGCAAAATGGCCCCCACTAGCTGGAGTTGTGAGAAAAGTAGGTGTTTGTCAACTCTTCTCTGCTGATGGTGACCTGAAAACATCCCATCCCCTTCCTCTGGCCCCACCGATGAGCAGGGCAATTCTTAGCTTGTGGACTCTGAATATGTGTTAACAATTGAAATTTTGCTTAGTGTCAAACCTACAGCAGTGATGAATAAACAAGCACTGATGCTCCAAACTCTACCAGGAGGATGCTGTATCTTCACATACTAGTTATGTCATCACTGATAGATAATTGTCCTTGTGTCTTGTGTGAATCAAACTAAACACTGCATGAATCCATTTAGGGACATTAGACTGTTTCACCTTCCGTGAAGGCTTGGTAGCTGAACAACTACCTACCTGTTTCAAATCTTAGAGGAAGACTGGTAGAGATAAAGCTTTGTAAATATGTTGTTTAGCTTTGTCCTTAGAGTTAGTGATCACATTTTGGTGTGGCAGAACTAATGTTTGGATACCCCACAGCAACTTCTCTTAAATTTAGATGATAGGCATGTGAGAGCAAAATTATTAAGCACGTGAATTTTCATGTACCGTATCACTTTGGCTTGCATATCTGGTTTTGTAGATTAACTCATGTATCTCTGGTATGCATTCTTTTGTGAAAAACGTGAAGCAATCTTGTAAAAAGATGACTGAGGAATAAATGCTGATTTTGTTTACTCCAGGGTTTTTGTTTGCTGTATTTAATGTGCCTGTCATTTATACTAGTAAGTAATAGAAAGAAACAAGGCCTTTCCTCCAACTGCTGTCTCCAGATACATGAAGATAAAAGAAGAGTAATTTCCATTGAAACAAATATACTTAAGTCAAAGGTTTGCTCAGACTCATAGCTTATGCTCACTCCTTGTAAGAAAGCAGCTTGTTCTGCAAATAACTAGGACCTGAGGTGCTCTCAGCTGAAATTGTGCTGCAAGTCCTTAGCCCAGGTCACTAGGGAGGAAAGAAGAGACTACTGAAATTTCTGGTGCTCGGCCACTCAAGGAACCTGGTGTCATTCTTTTCTTTCTAAATTGTCACACTTGGAACGTTAGCTTGTTACTCAGTGTTGCTGTCTGGGGAATGCACTTTAACCGTACTCCATCTAGGAGTTCATACTAATAAAACAGCCTGAAATCAGAAGGAATTTTCCTGCAGATTTAAATCAACCTTAAATTGGGCTGGCTAGTGGAACACTGCAGAGCAAAAGCAAAAACTGAGAAAAAAGTTACAGGGTGAGAAAGCAGGAAGAAATCTGGCTGACACTGGCCTGTATTTAGTAAGTAGCACTTTTTCTGTGTGTTTATCCACAACTCTGGTTGCAGCACTTGAGACATTCACCATGCTTGAGGAGCTTCTTGCACTGGAAGGCTCCCATTTATATCAGCTTGTATTTGACGAGCCTGAGCTTTGCAGATCTAAGCACGCAAGACAACACCCCCCTGATTAAGCTGTAAGTTATATTGACCAAAGAGTTGCACTCATCCCCTGGGCAGCACCATGCTCCTGTCCAACACAGAGCAAAGCCATTGGAATCCAGCTGGGAGAGCTTGGGGCTGGAGGAAGTGAAGAGGCCAGAGAGCAACTTTACAACAGCCAAGCACAGGGCATGCAGCTGCTGCCCATTTGCAGCTGCTCAAGACAGCCCAGAGACCACCAATCATTTCAACGTTGTGCCAGTTAGCCCAGGCAAAGCCTCTTTCTTGGTGTCCTTCCTATGCAAGTAGGCAAGAGACTTGCCTTCCAAATTAGAGGGCTGTATTGCCTTCACACAAAGGCTTTGTTTCCCCTTTCTCCTGAAAAATGTCTTCTAGTGGGGTGCCTAACGTGATCAGTGTTTGTAGCGACGCTGCTCTGCTGGGAACATTGTGGTACCATGGCCACATCTTGAGCCTGTGCTCAGGCTCCAGCCCATGTCTGCATGGGGCCCTAATGAGTTCAGAAGGTATCCAAAAATCTTTTGGGCTGAAATCCCAGAGTGAGTTCCTATGCATGACCAGGTCTTATACATTTGCTCTTCATCTGCCTTTCTTGAAGCCAGCCTCTGTGTTTTAGTGTTCAGTATCTCTGACCCTGGCGTAAGAGGTTTTGTCCTGAAAATATTAGCCTCTGTGCTTTCCAGCTGATGGGGAAGACATTGCCATAGTACCTCAGTCCTCTTAACAGCTCCTGCTAAATGCGGGCCACTGGTGAAAATACAATAAATGGGGATAAAATAACACTCAGCTCCCTGTATGTGTCTGCAAAGCAACTCCACACTTTTAGAATGTGTTCGCTAAGTTCATGTGGTTAAAAATATGTTGACTACAAGAAAAAATTCCAACAAGGGACGTTCATAATTCTTCATTAATTAATAGTCAAGCCTTTTTCTCCCCCAATTATTTCAAACACCTGCTCACAGTAAATTTCCTTTGCAATTTCTTAATGTTACTTTAATATTACCCAGAACTTGGAAACATACACTCAACTTCTCTTATTTTTAATTATTTTCAAATTAATTTTAATTTTCTGAATATTTTCAGTGCTGCCCATTTGTTCAATAAAACTGAATTTCAATTTTAATTTTTTTTTCTAAAAGGCCTCCTAAAGTTTCCAGAGGCTGCTTTTATGGGCTGTTTTAATGAAAGCTTTTGGAAAGGGGCTGGAGATTTCCAAATTCCTCTCTTGAAGCCTCCTCATCCAAAAAAAAGGGTGAAAAAGAAAAAATCACTTAATCAAGGGTGACTCACATCTCTTACATACAGCAGTTTTTCACCCAGGCCCTAAGCCATCTTGTACTCAGAGCGCTGGTTGGTGAGGTATATGGGGACGAGGGGCCAGACCCCCCTCAGCTCTGGGTGACTGCAGGGAGAAGTGAGGGTGCCTGGCCACAGGCAGAACCAAGCTTTTGCAGCTCCAGGCTATGCCATTTGAGGGCTTGCTATAAAGCTTGCAGAGAGCTAGGAGCACCTTTACCCTCTTTGGACCAGGTCCTAAATCAATGAATGCCTTGGCAGGGAGTGCACTGTGTGGGGGTCTGCTCTCACCGATGCTGATGGGACTAGCTGCAGAGGGAAGAAGTGCTGGCGGGTTTGCTCCATGAGTCACACTTTTCAGGCTCTTCTGGGCGCAGGACCAGGGCCACCACCCCCAGCAGTGCCGCTTCTGTGCTGAGCTGGCCGCATCTGCCCTCAGGCTTGCAGCTTGCACCCATCAGCAGTGGGTGCACAACAAATGTAGAATCATAGAATGATAGAATGGTTTGGGTTGGAAGGGGACTTAAAGATCATCTAATTCCAACCCCCTGACACCTTCCACTAGACCAGGTTGCTCAAAGTCCCATCCAACCTGGCCTTAAACACTGCCAGGGATGGGGCATCCACAGCTTCTCTGGGCAACTTGTTCCAGTGCCTCAGCACCCTCACAGTCTTCTTCAGTGAAGTCACATCTTCACTGCTGCCAACGAACCAGATGTGAAGCTGTCTCCAGGACACACTACACTGTTGTTTATTGTGGACACAGGTCTGTGCCCATGGCAAGTATGAGGAAGAGAAAGGAAAAGTCACCTTTTTCCAGAGCTGTCTAATCCTCACTGGCTAATTTTAATGCACGTTCTGTTTCTGCTTTAGGTGTCCAGACACTGTTTCATAAACTCTTATCTTTGGCTATCTCCATAACACATGTAGGTGTGATGTCTGACCACTGAAAACTGGTCACGGCAAGCTACACCAAGGTGACCTCAGTCCTCCAGAAACATCAGTACTCTTACAGAGAGGGTACCAAACCCCCTGCTCTGGACCTTCAATGTATCAACCCCATTTCAGCCTGCGTGATCTCAAGGGTCAGAGAGGATTTAGGTGGCAGGGCCCTGCCTCATTAAAATGTGGTGGCCTCGATGTGGCAACTCAGCATGCCTGCTGCAGCGCCATGTTGCCTGCCACTTGGTACCCCTCTGCTTTATCAGACAATTCATAATGGGTTTCTGATCCCCCCCTGGCAAGGCTCACTTCATCGGTAACACCTGAGCAAGCCAAACCACCAGACTGCTGAAAGGATCTATTTACTTGGCACTGACAGTTGTTAAGTTTCTTCATTTTGTTTTTAGCAATCTTTTTGTTTTAGCAATTTTTATTATGGTTCACTTGTACAGACTTAAGAACTACCCACAGTGAGGAGTTTTCATCTACTCTGTTCTTAACCTCTGCAGATGCCCATGTTTTAATGACTGGAAGAAGCTTTCTAATTGTGGGAGATCTTTTTTTTGGGGGGGGGGAGGGTGGAAGTGCTGTCTAAGAGTTATTCAGAGGGTCTGAAATGTTAGACTTAGTCCCACAAGCATTAGTATGTAGAGAATAAAACAAAGTTTAGAAGCAAATGTAAAACGTGGTATGTCGCAAAAAGCTGCAGTTTGTTGTTTGAGTGGCACTGTCATGTATAAATGACCAAGAAAACGTTCTGTAATGTATTTTAAATCAAACCATGGTAGAATTTAATCTTGTTGCCTGTTGTCCCAATGCTTTTTTCTTCTTGCTCTTGCATTGCAATTGTACATTCAGCTTCAGCAGCACTTGGCAGTGCTCAGTGCTCCGTAATTGCTTTCCTCCAGATAGGTCACTCTTCAGCAGGTAAGCAAACTTGGGCAGTCAGCTTAATTTTCATGAATAGCAGCAAGCTGGGTCCTGGCCTCAGTATGGATGCCCTCCTCACCTGGGGCCAAAATTAGCAGGCAGGTAGGCAGGCAGGCAGTCAAATACTACTGGGGTGGATCTGATAGCAATGGGAAGGTGATGCTCCCATTCCGAGGAGCACCTCAAGAGACGGTGTGTGGGTGAGGTGCCAGTTCCCTTTGCGCCTCCGCCCCAGGGCCAGGGAGACTCCGTTCTGCTGGTACCCAGCAGAGCCTGGCAGCTGTGTACAGCTGATGTGCCAAGATGCCGCTTGTGATACCTTGCTGCAAACGGCTAGTATGGCCACGAGAGGTCAGCATTGTTGTTTCTTGTTTAATAAAATGGTCACGTCCATCTCTGTTGAGGAGCCGTTTTGGAAAGCCAAGCTACATACAAAACTGCCAGTGCCAGCTGGAATACGTAGTGCTGTGGCACTCCCAAAAGCCAGTTAGAGACCACCTTGCCAGCCCATGCATGTGGAGAGAGTGGCCTTTAAAATATCTCTGACTGATATAACACTATTAATTTCCAGGCGCAAACTGCACTAAAACCAGCTTTTAACCTGTCCCACCCCAAGCCTGTCCTTAGCACACCAAGTAGAAGGACTCAGGGAAATGCCTGAGGTGTGATATTAGAAAAGGATCAGAGAGCTTGTGCAGTGTGAGACTGGCTAAGGTGAATGTGGGGAAATGGATGGTGGAGATGGGAATGCTTCTTACCGCTGTTTTATGCCATTCTCCCTTTAGCAGTAGCACTACTTTAGGACCTCTGCAGAACACAGAAAACAAATTTTATTTAGGATTTGCATGTAAATCAGCTGACATGCATCTAAAATCTTGAAGAAACTTGCCCACTCCTGTTGTAAATAGAAATCTCCACACTATATGGTTTGTGTGTTGAGAAGAAGATTCTGTAAGAAGTTAAACCCAGCAAGTGAGATCATGAGTACTCTTCTACTGGCTTGAATGGGGTGTGAAAGCATTGGGCAACTGCTAGGGTTGGTTCTTTGTGTACTAAACCACCTATTCTGTCTTTGCTTTGCGCACAGAAGTCTTGTTGGTGTCCTGAGAGAAAGAACAAGAATGGAGGTCTGAAGTTCTATATGTCATCTCTATCTCTATTCATATGGAATCTGAATGATTATTCTTTAAATAGAACCAGAAATTATATGGTCAGAGGAGACCTCTGTGATGGCCTTGCCTGATCGTCAGATGACTTAAGACTTCATCCAATTAATCTCATTTTGAACTATAGCACATTCAAAAAAAAAAAAATAATCTTACATCCTGTCTGATGTTGTTCACCTTCTAGCCATTGGCTCTTGCTTTACATTTGCCAAGCTGAACAAACCCCTACCAGCAAAATCTCCTCACCTCAGTACTTCTAAACCGTCTGTCCTTCTACATTCTCTTTATGATAAGCAGGGTAGCTCTTTCCTGTCTTTCACCGCAGAAGGTTTGAATCATTCTCATGAGTCTCTTTTGTATGTATATGTTGGATTTCTGCAGCCGTTCTTATACTGTAGGCACTGTAATACAACACAGCACACCAGTAGCTGTCAGGTGCAACAGGAGCATGAGGTCCTTCCTATTCATTCCCCAGTTGCCTCTTTCCATGCTCACTGTTAGCCCCACTGGTCACTGAATTTCAGCTATATGACCTGCAGGTTCCCAGTGCCTGCCTTTCACTGCTGGCCAGGATGGAAGTTCCCACTCTATAAGCAGGTCCTGTGTTCCTTTGGCATCTGGTTAACAACATTGATAATGAAGGTAGCAGTCACTGGACTCCAGAAATGATGTCAGTTTGCCCTGAGTGGCCTCGCTTTCTCTCTGCATATCAGCAGAAGACCCCGTGTGACAACAGTGTCTCAGGTCAGTTCAAAGGTTTTCACCCCAGCCACCAATGGCTGGAGCTACATATTTGTTCAATCAAAGCTTAAATTCCAAAGAAACCAGTAGGGTCAACAGAGGAGACTTGTTATGGAAATATGGCGTAGATGAGGGAAGGGCATGTTTGTGAGGGCCAAGGGAAGGAAGGTATCCACACGTAGTAAGGGAGCAATGTAGAAATAATCCAATCTTAAGACAAGTCTGAAATCTGAGTCTCTGTAAGCACGTGATGGCAATGGAGATAGGAGTGAGGAAGTCCAGCAGTATCATATTTGCCAGTGAGGAAAAAAATACTCTTGAGGGTTTAGCAGAATGTTTTAAAGTAAGGCCTAAAAGAGCTGAGACAAAATTAATCTGCTATCATTCATTTTGGTCTTCCAGTCCATAGCTAAGAGTGAGTCCCTTGCCTGCACAGTTTACAACAGAAGCAGACAAGAGGCCAAAGGCAGCAAAGAGAGCAGAGTTGCTTAGTGGCTTGACTGGAGTCCTCTCCTGTTCCAGGCTTGGTCACAATCGCCTCTCGAGTCGTGACCAAACATGCTACATCCCCAGCTGCTGGCCACCATACATCCATGCTGCCACATATTCTTGCCACCTTGGTGTGCTGCTTCACTGCTAGTGTGAGTGTTCCCTAGCCTTTCACAAGCAAAAACTGAGCTTGGGCAGTCAATCATTGCTAACCTCACTCATGCTGACAGGAGCAGCTAATAAACACTCAAAAAGTAACTCTGGCAGCAGCTCTGGCAGAGGGAAGATAATGAACAGCCAGGGATGGGGTGAAGCTTCTCATGTCCACAGCTAGCTCGGCTGCAGCCCAGTGGACCAGTCAACACATTCCATGGAAGAGCTTCAACTTGAGTCTCTGGTGCATATCCCAGCTGAAGCTCGTGCTGCCTGCACAAATCCCTGGCAGAGACAGGGAATGGGGCTTGCTCCCTAGAAAAAAAGTAAATGTGAGCCCAGCAACCCTGTCAGTCAGCAGTGAATGTATTAGAGGATAAAACGGGTAAAGGAGGGCAAAAGGCTGCAGAAAGTTATTTGCTACAAATACACAAAACCATGTAGCAGAAGGTGGAAGACACAGATTATCCCACTCACACTGCTTCCCGCCATGGTGATCATCACTGAAGTTATGGCAATGTTACTGTTGATTTTGCTAGACAGGGGCAGAGCCTTTGGTTGTGCTGTTTTGTGGGGAAGGATCCCATTCCAGGACTATGAGATATCAGCCATTGGCCTCATTCTCCTGTGAACCTCAACCCTGTGTTCATGTGTTCCCATTTAAATAACAAAAAAGCTCCACATTTTACAGCATGTGCTGACACCAGCTTTCTTGTAAATGATGAGATGTGATGAATGTCTAACTGGCCAAGGCATGAGGGATGAGCAATCTTAAAAGGCAGCAAAGGTGAGACAAGCAGTGTCTTCTCTCTTTGACTCCACTTGAATCAAGAGAAAAAGAAGCTGAAAGGGCTGACCGAGCAGATGGAGGGAGTCCTTGCTCTCAGTTTTTTGAGCAAACTCATGCGTGGTAGCACACTCAACATAAAGGCAGCATTGTCAATTTTGAGCATCAAAGCATCATGCCATCCAAAATCCTGAGAGTGGCTCAAAGATCCTGAGACTTCTTAAAAACAACAAATGTCAATTTCCTTTTATTTTCCTTTGGGGTTTGGAGCCTTTGGGGGAGAATTTGCTTCCTCTGTTGCAAAAGTAAAGGTTTACCTTTTGCTCTGAATGAACGCACGGAGCCTTATGGCCTCCCTTGATTCCAGCTTCTGGGTCTTTAAGGGAAACACCAAAAGTCATTAAGATGTGCAATTAAATCACAACCGTGGCTAACACAGCAAATATAAATGCAAACCCTGCCCTGGAGAACAAAGACCCATTCATTCTGCTTAAATTGGTCTTGAGACTTGATTGCTGCTTCCTTTTTTTTCCCTTCCTTTCCCCCCTGTCCTTTTTTCTTCAGAAGGAGGGGGAACTTTCTTGGCTTATGCCACATCCTGGATAGTCAGAAAAGCCCGTGCTCAGCTGCCTGAGTCAGTCTTGCCTCCTGTCTGCCAACCCTCTAGAAAAGTGAGGTTATAGGCAAACATCACCAAAGAGAGACCAGAAATAAAGAGCCTTGATAACTGAGGTAAAATGGCCATTATGCAACTACGAATGATATGGATAGAAAAATAGGAGCCGGAAATGTCGAAAGGCAGCTGAGGTTACATTCCTCATTGGAAGCAAGAGGTGAAGGAAGATCAGTTGGCAGCATGTGCTCTTGCTCCATACATTGAGAGGGATTTGCCAGTAAAGGTTATTAATGATCTGAGAGTGAATTGCAAGTCCACAAGGGAAATCTGTATTGAAAATGGGAAAGACAGAAAGCTAGGTAGGGAGATTTGTATAGGGTTAAAGTGTCAACATTTAGGGATGGATGGATCACTGGAGCTCAGACTAGGAGCAACAAAAAAATCCCCACCCTCTCAACAAAGAAACCAAAGAAAACAGCAAAAAACCAGCAGTGTCTAACTTTATCCCAACCTGACCTTTTTTGCTTGGTCATATTTGTGCAACAGTACTGGCTCAGAGGTGAAAAATGGTAGTCTACAGAAGGTAGTAGGTTGCCTCTGCCAACTTTCAAAAACTGGTTTTAACCATTTTCCCCCACACCCCACTTTTTTCAACTGTCAAAAGCGCCTCTGTCTGTGCTACTCAGTGAGATTTACCCAACAGAATCTCTGTTACCAGATGAAGGGCATTCAGAAGCTAATCCATCTAAAGGGATTGTTGGCCAGGAAAGTGGAAAGGCCCATGGTGCAATATATGGGGATTCAGTTTTTTGGAGACCACAGTTTGTATTGGATTCCTGTTTTATAATCCTATCTCTGTTCCTGTCAAGAATACATTACAAGATGTGAAAAACATCTCCTATGTTTTTCACTCAGCAAAAGACCTCTTTTTAAACATGAAGACCACACATTTGAAATTTTAAGTAAGCTCTGAGCTAGTGCTGCAATTTACAGTATAGGTTGGGGCTTTGATTTTTGTTGTTGTTGTTTTCTTCTTTCTTCTTAGGAGTCAATTGTGTTCCAGCTATTTCCAGGACTACTTATGCCTGTTAATCCCTAGAAACTGGCTGAGAGCCTTGGAGTTGTCTTCCTTGTTCTGAAATGAGGCATGGCCCACTAGGGCCCTGTAGCTTGCTAAGGAAAGAAGTGGCAGGGCATGAACCAGGTGAGGGGTCAGGTGGGAGGACAAGGATCTCTCTGCTCCCCCCTCCACATTGCCCTAGCACAGGGCAGGTCACAGAAGAGCCTCTCCTGAAGAGGTAACTAAGTGTTGATCCAAAGAACAACATAAAACTGGCACAACATTCCGTTCTCTTTTGAGCCACAGGATTTTTTCAATCAAATACAGATTTTAGCAGCAAGATGTGATTTTTGGCTGCTCGTTAGACTTAAATTATTATCAGTTTAATCCAAATTTTCAGGCTATTAGCCAAACTTGTTACTTTGCATGGCCAAACTAGAAACTGGTCCTTATTTCATTGGAGAAAGAGATTCTGTAGAAGTTCCCCAGGATGTCTTGGTTTCAGATATCTGAGAAGTGCAGAACCACCAAAACTATTCACCCCCCCGGTTTCTCTCTCTCTTCTTCCACTTCTAAATGTAAGATATGCTGAACTGTGTGAAAAACATTTGCATGCGTTTCCCACACTTTCCCAAAGCCCAGACTGTATTCCAGGGGAACATGTGAGCTAACTTTTTCCCAAAGCCATGCAGCCTCCACTAAATAACATAAAAGAAAGACTCAGGCTACTTCAGGATCTCACAACGTGGCATTATGATTGTTGATTTCCATATTAACTGTAAACTGGTAATAACTTCCTTCATGTTACCCCTCTGATGATACTTTCCTTTAAGTCCTTAGTTGTCTCCAAGAAGCATTGTCCCATGATTTTTTCCTGACAGCTTTTTTAAGGTTGCTTTTCTAACTGACTGATGGAGCTGGTCAATAATGCTCTACAGCATTAGGATTTGCAGATTGTTTAAAATAAAACTAAAAAGTTGACACAAGCAGTAAAAATGTTCTGTTCTATATATTTTTGTTGCATTTAAGCAAATAGGTTGATTAGATAAAGCTCTTAAACAAGCTAGTATTGAACAAGCCCATTCCCTGCTTCTTGCAAGCAAGGCATAAGACATTAAGAAGTCAAATCTATGATGAAGGCTCCCAACTTTCATCACTTAGCTGAGTCAATAGTCAGTTAAATCTCCATGGACTAAAAAGACTGCCCTGCTTGCTTCTCTTTTATGGCATAAAGTTAGCAGCCATACATTTTCCAGGACACCCAGCAAGACTGGCTCATTTCTGGAGCATTTCCTCCATCAGGACATGAGAAAGAACAGAATATTTGTGAAGGGTGAGATTCAAGAAAAGGGGACTATATTTATTAGCTGGCAACCAGAGCAGAAGGCCAGAGGAGTGAGCAGGGAAAAGAGGTGGGTGTACCCTCTGAGGAAATTCCCCTCTCCAGTATTGTGGTGGATATCTCTGACGCTGCTCTTTCTTTTTTTTTTTTTTTTGGTTGTTGTTATTTAATCTGACTTTTAAAGAAGAATTGTATTTTCACTAGTCTAGAAACTGCCAGCCGCTAGTTAAAATATACCCTGGGTCAACAGAGAGCAAAGCACAATTGCACACAGGTTTTTAGGCACCTCATTTGAAATGAAGTACCTGGCTTCCAGGCAGCTCAACCCAGGCATGGGAGCTGGGGAAGGGCTGCTGCTTCTCACCCTAGGGACCAGAAATCTCCTGCCAAAAAGAGGAGCCGCACAGCTGAACTTCGCTGCGAACAAGGAGCCACAGAGCGCAGCCGGAGGAAGGACAAGTGGGTAAACCCTGGGAAACCTGCACCTGAGTAAGAGGTATAAAGGCAAGATCTCTCCCAAGGCACCTAGTGGGGAAGGAGCTGTCACATCCAGCCAGGGCTGGCTCTTGACTCTTGGTGATGCTGGCTGAGTCACTACTGGCAAATGGTGTCCCAAGGAAGTCACCGAGACTGCCTAGCGTGAGTAATTGCTCACTGGCGCAGACCTCCCAGCCCGTCTCTCCTGTGCTCTTGGCAATGGTGCTTAGAGTGAAAACAAATAAATAAAACCAAAAACCCTCCCTCAAGCCCCCAGCCAGTGTTTTCCAACGTGTTTGGAGCTTTTAACAAAATATTTGGAACCTGTTTTCAGAAAAAGTTCCAAAGGTTTCCCAAAGCCCATATTTGTCTAGACTCTCCCATCCTTGGTGCAGGGAAACAGGGTGAATGGATAGGGTGTGATACGGATTTTTTTGAAAGTTTGTTTGGATTGCAGGAAGTGAACAAGATAAGCCAAATGGCCCTTTCCTGCTTTTGCTCTTTTAATATTATTTTTCCCCTCAGTAAGTCCTGACAAGAAATGCTTGAACTAAAGAAACTCAAATGAGTTTGTCGAGTTCCCCCTGCCTCACCTCTCTCCTGCAAAACCACCCACACCTGTGACTGAGAGATAGCACAAAATCAGTCTTTACAATCTGAGCCCCTGGGCACATATGAAAGCTGTTTCCTTTGTCATTTCTACAACATAGAAAACTGTTTTCCTTCTTTATCCATCTCATTCAAAACTTGCAGAGAGACAGTGGGAAATAATCTGCTGGGCACTTCAGGATGCACCAGAGGCATGGAGGATCTGATCCAGAGGGGGAGAAAATAAATAATCCTCATTACATCAAGAGTTGCAGGTGCTGATGGATGAAGGAGCCCTTCGACATCATATCAGTTGTGCTGCTAGAAAAGCCTTTACAAAGACAAGTGAGAGAGGCAGGTCTCTAGCCCCGCCACCCCAAGTCCAATGAAAGGGTCTGGATAATGACCAGAAAGCATTTCTCCTCCGTACAGGTTTTTTCCCCAGCACACTCACTTGCTCGGCATAAGGTCTGGTGAAGGAAGCTTCATGATACCTCCATTTTTACATAGTTTAATGTATCCGTGGATGTTCATCTTGCCCATAGGTGCCTGACCTAAACACAGCCCTTCATGTTCTAAGTCAGACAGACCTACCTCTGAATTTTAAATGTAAGAAATACGGATATGATACTGATGCACCTACATTCACAAACTGGTTTCTGTGAGTGTCCCCTTCTAGGACAGCACATTTGTAAAAGAACAGGAAATCAGGTGTCCCAGTCTAAATTAATTCTCTTTCCCCACTACCAGACTCGAGCACTACTATGGCACTCTCCTTTGTCCCAGCTCTCTGGCCTTGCTCCTGTACAAAACACAAGCATCTGCAGAAAACAGAGTTTTAATATGTGACCAGAAAAATCTCTGCAATTCTGAATATTATTGTAACTTTGAGGCTGGGGAAATAAATTCTGCTTCTCTGTTGGAACATACTGACCTTCCTCCCATTTGTTTATTTGCATGATCTGAACTAATTTCTTATTTGAAATCTACACCAATCTAAAAGCATTTCCTAGAACTATTCTTTTAAGCAGCTTGCTAAACAGATTCTAGAAGTTGCTTAGTGGTTGTTGGGTATTTGAGGGTCATTTACCATAGCAAAGACTTTTCCACCAGCAGATGTTACCATAGCATAACAGAAACATGGAGAAGGATCACAACAGGCAGGATATTAACACAACTAAAGGATGTAAAGGGTTAATGCACCAGATGATAGCCTTTGAAAAGATACATGATAAATGCTCAGAATATTTTGAAATCTGTAGCAGCCAAGTGAGCAGCATGTCATAGAGGATCTGTAATGACAAGACATTGTTCTAGAACAGTTTCTCCTTGCAATATCAGAAAATGTGTACCATTCTTGTAAGAGTTTCTCAAATATATATATTTTTTTTTCACAGGCCACTGAATCATTTCCAGAGAGTTGGTGGTCCTTTCTTTGAAGATACATCTCTGTTGTGAAAAATATAAGTACTGAAAAAAATCTTAATAAAGCACACATAGCAGTATAAGCATTTGCCCTTCTAAGGGGCTTTACCTCAACTTTGGAGATATCTAAAATGGGGGAAGAACAGTTTACTTTCCACATTTCTCAGCCTTTTTGATGAGGCTGCCAACAGTGAATTATGACAGTTAGATGTTATGTAGGCTCCAAAAAGACTCAGCTTCTCTGTAGTTGCCCAAGTATCTTTCTGTATTTGCCCATATCAGCCTAGCCCTTTTCTTCTAACCTGTCCCTAATTCAGGAGGCTTATCAGCTCTGAATCTCTTAATCTCTAAAATAGAACTAATTCTGTGCCTATAGTGTGTCATAAATTCAAGAAATGATGATGTGATATTCCAAGACTTCCAGGTAAAACACATGCTAGCCATGGTGTTCCCACAGTGCAGGTAATGCCAGACATGTTCCAGGTTGTGTGAGTATGCATGTGTGCATGGCTATGTGTCTGTATGGTGCTGATACCTCTTCACTGGGAGGCCTCCCATGACAGAACTTCTGTCAGATCATTAAGCTGTGAGCTGCCCAGAAGTCCAGTCCTTTGCAGACTCGAACTGCATTGCTATAAAGTGCTTCCTGACAAAGCATTTTTAAAAACCAGTATGTATATTTCATCACTCATTCTGCTGCAGCTGCTATTTTTGCCTTTTCCCTCATTTTGTTTCTCTCAACTATTCATTTGTCTCCCTGGTGGGAAAAGAGATGAGACAATAATGTCGGGAAACTAAACAGCCTCACTTTTAGGATATCTGGAACAAAGACAGAGACGTCGTCATTTGGACAGGCTGAGGTGGTCTAAAGAAAGACAGTTCCAAGGAAATTTTCAGCTAAGAGTCAAATGAAGGAAACGTTGTTACTCCAAATAGTTCATTATCATGTATTTTGGTCTTCCCAATCGCTAGTAACATAGGCTTGGCTCAGAATTTCAAAAAAGTGCATAAAATGCGTGCACAGGCCACCACAGAAACATCTTCCTTCTACATTTACATATCTCATTACAAGTGCCCAGATTTGACCGGTACCTCTTGCAAATGGATGACTTCTTTAAAGATTTGACTGCTCCAGCTGTACCTAAAACCTCTGAAGGGCCAAGGATGCTCTTTTCAGCGTGGGTGGCTACACAAAATTCAAACCTGTCCGGCAGGCAGTTCAACTACAAGTCTCAATCTGCCGTGCCTAATTTCACCATTTATGGCTGCAATACATTATGTTTGGAGAGGAAGTATCAGCAGCATTCCATACATTAATTCGAAGGCTGAATTCCTTAATAGATTAAATAGTCTTCATCTCTGATAAGTGATTGCACTTCTGGTGCATGAATGGTTCTGTGAAGCACATAACGTTGTTAATAGCTGGGAAAGAATACAGCATGAGAAAGTCCCTTTTCAGACTCACTTCCTCAGGATGTCGTTTGGATTTAGAAATATCTGTGGGCTGCAAAGCTTCCACCCACATTTCTAACTTCAATCTTTCCTGGATGCTTGAGCTCCCTGAGGACCAACATATCATGGTATACCAAAAAATATTATATATAGCTTTGCCCTCTAGATCAGCAGTGCCCTCTGGAAGAACCCTTTGCTTTACTGGCAGTGGCAAATACACACGTTATCCAAAGTTGCAAGATCAGCAGAAATGAGGTGCTTTTCTCTCTGACAGCAGCTGTAGTTGTCTGGTCTAAAATACCTCAGATTAGAATGACAGTTTACCACAAAATATCCCCATCCTGCCCAAGGAGCTTGCCCAAAACATGCCCTTTCTTTCCTCACCTTCCAATCTTGGCAGCGTGTGAATGCTTATTTTCCCAGTCTATCACATAAGAAGCTCTTAAGAAATGTTCCTTCCTCAGTCATTTCTGCTAAGTCTGTTAGAAAAGGTTAAAATGCAAGGAGACAAAACTACAAAAAAACCTCTTTATTGAGGGCACAGGGCAAATCATGTTTCTACAACACAGAAGCAATAGAGAGCAGTCTGTAACCAAAAGCCAGAGCCAATGCCGCTTTTGGATCTGAGATAATCACCAAAGTATTTAGCAGAAAAGAATGCTATATTTCATGGCACGTTCTCTGCCTGAAAACTGTTACTTAATGGACTGGGGTGACAGTAAAAGAAAAGGCACATTTCTGAGAATTTTAACAGCACAATTATACTCTGAAATGTAAGACGTCCTTGTACTCTGAAAACTTAAATAAATACAGAATTAAATGTATTGATTAACAAATAGACAGCTCATTTGCTCTAGCCTCACTATTGGATCTATGAAAAAACCAAACTTAGCTCTTGCTGGCTTCTGAGACGTTATTAATAATAACGATTGTGAAAATAAAATTCTGTACTCTGTTTTCTGTCATATCCTCCAGTTCCAGGTAGAATTGAAGGAGCAGTTTGGTCTTTTTGCCTGAATTTAGGAGTTCTGTTGGTAATGAGAGTCCATGTGGAGGTGCATGATGTCTCCGAAATATTATCAGGAATAGAGAGTAGTCACAAAGTATTGATGAAGCATTAGATACCCAAGCAGTTTAATACGCTAATACTGCTTATCCCCAATCTAAATTCCCAGGGCTATGACTATATTGTCTTGGCAACCCTGTGCATTATGGTGCTGTTTTACATACATATTTGACAATACACCCTCTTCAAGTATGTGCATGTGTGAAAGCAGGGACAAAGACCTGGTTCCTTTGTTCCCTCCCACACCTTGCTGCAATGGAATGTACTTCCATCTGGAGAGTACAAATGTAGTCACTGGTACAACTCTGTCTTGTGGTTATATGGACTGGTCCTGAAGGTCATTCTCAGCATTTGCTTGATCCTTTTTTTCACTGACTGCAGTTTCTGGAGCCATGTTCCAGGAAGTCTTGCCTAAAAGCCAAGAAGGTTGGGTAAGTAGATGCGGTGTAAAAAAATGAAACCTCAGTTCTCTTGCTGAGGCAGTCTTCTTGCTCTGAAGGTTACATGGTTAAATTAGAAGAAAATAAAGGATTCTGGTGTTAAAACTCACAGATGGTGATTATCCCAGAGAAGCCATGAGCTTTTCCTTTTTGCTGTGAGCTAACTAGTTTACCAGAGGAAGCAAACACAGAAAACAAAAAAGCTCTTTAGGAGCAACATTTCATATAAAACCCAAGCCTTTGGATTTCAGCTTGATGAAGTTCACCCCCAGTTAGCTTTTTTCTCATGGTAGTTTAATTGTCACTTTGCATTAATCTGTGAAATGATGTCATAGAGATAAGCAGCAGTCTGAATTTTAAGCATTAAGGAGGTCAAAATCTATCGCCCACCATGGTCCAGAAATAAAAATGGGATTGTCCCCTTTAGTATCTCTTGAACGTTGTCTGCCATCACAACACACTGGTAAGTAGGAAAACGGCCATCTGCAGAAGGATTATACTTTTAAAAGACTGTGTGTATATACACATAAATACTCTTCACTACCTCACAAAACCCCTTGAACTACAAGGTTTTCCTCATAATCAAGAAAGATTATAGCTGTATTTATGTCTGCCCCTTACCAGGAGGTGCTGGATATTCGCACAAAATAGATATAGCTAGATGGGATGCAATGTACCTCTGCATAGGCATGCCCAGCAGACTCAAGCTGTGGTAACTGTGACTTTGCCATCACAAGTGCAAAAGAGGAAAATTTGAAGAGGATTAGAAATGTGCATGGCTCCACTTTTCTGCTTCACCATTCCTCTACTATAAGAGGACATTGCAGAAATCGTTTCTGCCTCTCTTATCGCACCACATCCAAAGGATCCTCAAAAAGATTTCCTTGCCATAGTGTTCAGGATACTGACATCTACGTTTCATGCATTTTCAGAAAACCATGTGTTTGAGGTTTGCAGCTCTGACCATATCCACCTAAGCCAGGCCTTCCTTACAGCTGGTAAGGGTGGCAGCACTTACTTGGTTGTTGGATAATCAATGACTTTTACTTGCTTGTTCGGTAGTCAATGGCTGGTAAGTGCACTTGCCTGTAAGATGCTAAGGCCTTTGTTACAGGGCTTTAATGGACAACCTTAACACTCAAAGTTGCGAAGAGTCTCCCAGCCACGGCCTTGGGGCACAGATGAGATCACTGAAAAGTACTCTGGAGTGTGCCAGATCTTAGCTTAATTCTTGTTTCTAGTTGAGGGTATCTGAATGCACATCTTCTGCTTCCAGTGAAGGGGTATGTGAGCCATGACCAGGGTGTGTATGGTATTTTAGGCCTGGCCTTTCCCGCCACTGAAGCTGCTTCACTTTGTTGGTAATAACTCTTCACCAGACTGGAGAAGGTGAGGTCTAGAGGTCAGGGCATTTATGTGGGAATACAGAGATCTGCGTCATTCATCCCAAGGGGAGGCTTTGTGTGTGGCCTGTGACATTATCACTCACTTTCTGTCTGGCACACTGGCTATTTATGCAGGTTCAAATTACTACAGACAGAGGAAAGATCTGAACCAGGGTCTCCCAGATCCACAGTGAGTGCTTTAACCTTTCATCCCTTGGGGGAAGCCGGTGAGGGGGACCACCTTCCCTGGCTGTGCTTTCTGTTGGCACCAATCCCGTTGGAGTGTCCAAGATCAACTTCACAAGTGAAATGGGAAAGGGACAAGGCTTTTCATGAATCATGGCAAACCCCAGGTGTGGAGGACTTGCTTTGCAATCCAGAATGGTAAATGAGAGAGGTAAGCAATGCTGAGACTATCTAAAGTGTACAGCTCAGCCACTTGAGCTTTAGGTGGCTAGAAGATGGCAGTGTAAACACATGTGACAAGGGACTTCACAGACCTCTAGAATTAGGGGGTAGCTGAGCACGGGCTTTAAGCACTCTTGGGTTATTCAAACCTCTGGAGCCTTCTGAAATTGAGACCAGTGTGTTTTCCTCATGCAGAGCCTTCAGAAATTGAGTCCCAGGTTTTCACCAGGGGTCTTATCATGCAAAGCTAAATATTCAGCACCAGATACAAATCCAGTTGAACCCAAAATGAGCCCATCTTTGTCTCCAGTCCCACACACACTCCCTTGGTGCTTGGTGTGCATTTGGAGAAGAGGTGTTACTGGCTGCAAAGCCCACCTTCACTGGAGTGAGGGAGCTTTCTGGTCATCTCTACTGCAAGTGGAAGGAGAGGCTCCAGGTGATCCCATACCGTAATGAACCTAAATCTGTGGATTAGTTTCCTCTGGCCCTGGCTTCAGTAGAGTCATTACATAAGTATGATAGCTATGTATTATAGGTCAGACAAAGAGCTCGTAAGACAGCATAGCAGGGAGTAGAGCTAGAAATGTTTTTCCCTTTTGCTGGAAAAAGAAAGGCACATTGGTTGAGGTCTGTCAGAAACAAATGTAGGTATTGAGACACGTGCTCTCCTGCAGAGTTTGGTGCTGGCTAAGTCATCTCTACTGGAGTCTGGCAAGGAGCAGAGCAAGGGAAGAGACTAAAAGACAGTGATTATTTAGCACCAGTAGGTTTGTGAGTCTCCATAGCAGAGGATTAACATACAATATTCCAACAAATCATGGCATTATGCTGACTTTGCCACTTTGGATTCAGTGAATCTCAGTTGCAGAAGTTATGCAACCACAGTTATAATCAGAGATCTTCTGTTACTATCTATAGAAAACCAAATTTGACAGGGAAGCCCTGAGTGTCCCAAACATGGAAATATTGTTCCTTCTGAGTCAAAGGTCTTCATGGTTTTACTCAGAAATGGACTGTGATACCTACAGCAAGACAGGTGAGCAGTTACTCACCAAATTCATCCCTGTGTGAATAAGCATCTGCATAAGTGCTCACAAGCATGTACAAAGGTTATAAAAACTAGCGTGTAGCATTTGCTCTATTCTCATGTATGGAAATTCTCATTAAAGGCACAGGGAGATTTTTGCCAAAGTAAAGACTGAATTAATATCCAAACATTTAGTCATTACAGCCTGTTTCTTATTTACACTAATGTTCCTTTGCACAGTTGTTGCTCTCAAAAGAGCCTGGGACCCAACTTACTCAGCATATGGTCCGTCTAAACTGGCAGCATAAGGTAAGATCACATAAAGTCACAACATAAATGGGGTTCTGTCCCTTTGCAGTTTCTGTTGATAGATACAGTTAAAAAGACTGGAAAAAGCATATTCCTTTGGGGGAGGGGGGGTACGGATCACCAAAAAACCCAAATAATTTTAAGGGCATTGAAGCTTTCTCAAAATATCCAAATATTAGTCAGCTCAGAAATTCAAAATTAAGAGTTGACTTGAAAGAGAGAGAAAAAAAAATTCAAAGCAGGAATGCATAAGGCATTATGCATAAGGGCTAAATTCTGTGGAGACATAAGTCAGTCCTGCCTGGAAATCTGTGGTGGTGCAAAAGCAGACAAACCCCACTCAACCACCAGCTGCCACAGTGTTTTCATTAAAGGCTCCCTGGGGAAACTGGCAGAGGACGTAAGCACGGGATTTAGACAGAGTTACCAAATCCCCAACCTCACTGCTGTCAGGGGATGAGACCAGCAACTATAAACTCTTGCAGAACCAGCCCACCCATTTGGCTTCCTCTGCCCCTGTGACACTCTTGAAGCAATCCCTGAGATAGCAGGCACCTGCTCTGATGGGGGCTGAAGTGAAGGTTTGTGTTCTCTTTCATAGCATAACATGGCCAGAGAAGCAAAGCCCTGCAGGAAAGAGCCTACTAGTGAGTTAGGAATGGCAAAGGAGAAGCCCAAAGGAAGAAGGTCACAAAGGCACAAGGCAGCAAGCCTAGCAAGAGCTAAGGAGTGGCAGGCTATGCAAGGCAAGGGCTGAAACTCAAGGGCGAGGCAGCAGTGACGTGGATAAGAACCAGCAGATGGAAAGGGTTGGCTCTGCAGGCCCTACCTCTAGCCCATGCTCTGGGGCCCATCTGGATATTGTTAGGCCCCCTGCCCACCCACCCACCATGCCTGGAACGTGCAAGTACCTTATCTTGCATTTCTTGTAATGCAGAACACCAACTTCTTTTTATGGCTCTTGGCACAGTTTATGACCTTTTTACAACTCCTTCCCTGTCAGGATATAGGCCATAAAGATATTTTAAATGGCTTCTCTTGGTGGTGATCTATTAGTTGGAATAATGGCTCCATATGCAAAATATGAACCCATAACCACTGTAAGCTAGCCCTGTGCCTTCGCATAGTTCAAATCCTTTTTTGAGAGCCACTTGTGCTTTGAAGTTACAAGAAAATAGCCAGCAAATAATAAAGTATAAGGACTATTGAGCATAATTTATGTAACCTTTCCCATTTTCAAACTGCAATTACCTTTGTAGGGACTGGATGAATAGTGGGTTTTCAGTTCAGTTACTGAGCAAGGGTATCAGAGGAAAAAATATTTGCTTTAAACCAAAGCAAAATTTTTCAGATTTTCTTGAAATGTAAAAGACAAGAACCATTTATTTTCTGTTTCAAATTACTTAATCCTTTTAAAATGCTTTAGAAGCGATAGACTGCCTCTGAAGTGAAAAATGTCATTTCAGAGTGAAAAGTCAGGGTGTCACTCCAGCCTTCAGAAAAGTGTGGCTTTCTAAAACTTACTGCATTATGAGACTATGAGGACAAATTCATTTAACAGTTTAAAATCTTCCCATATGAACATTATTTTTTGCTCCATATTTGCAAAAAGCCTTGTCCCAGAAGTCCATTTTTTAGTTAATTTAATGTTCAAAAGAAGAAAGAAAAGATCAAAAATAGAGAACCACCTTTGCTACTGACTTAATAGTCAGCACTGTGACACCTCTTCCTCCTTGCTACCTTTCTACCCTGCACCATCCACCTTTTGCATCCTTTGGATTGCAAGCCTTTGGGGTTGTGCTGGTTGTGTTAGATGGAAGCACAGGTGTCACTCTGTGGGTATTCCTGCCACCAGTGCCTAAGCAAAGAATTGTTTTCCCCCTACATACAGGCATACAGGTATTAAGAAAAAAATTTTCACTATGAGGGTGGTGAGGCACTGGCACAGGTGGCCCAGAGCAGCTGTGGCTGCCCCATGCCTGGCAGTGTTCAAGGCTAGGTTGGACACGACTTTGAGCAACCTAGTCTAGTGGAAGGTGTCCCTGCTCATGGCAGGGGGTTGGAATGGGATGGTCTTTAAGGTTTCTTCCAACCCAAACCATTCTGTGATTCTTTATAGAACAATGAGTCAAGAGGTTGCACCCATGTTCAAGAAAGGAAAAGTTTGTCCCATGGTATGTATGAAGTGCGGGGATGACTTAAACAATAGCAAAACTTCATACATTCATCTAGGTAACTTAGTCAAGGTTCAGTGAACATAAACTTTGTTCTTTCCTGAATTTCTATAGGTCTCTGAACTGCCAAAGGAAGAAAAGTGCCCAAACTTGGAATCCTTCCCACAGCCCAGCATACAAATGGTATCCTTGATCTCTCTGGTTCATCACACTTCTGCACTGCTTTATGTGTTGTGCACTACACCAGCTAACCAGAAAAAGAAAACATGAATGCAACATGAAAAACAAAATCTATCAAAAGCCTGTGGAACAACCAGGGCAGAAAATGGCTGTTTCTTCAGCTTTTTGTAGGCCTTCTCTGGCAGTTCGTATCACTGACACTTTTTGGGGTGGAGGGGTTTCTGCTCCTCATTGCTTGTGCTGGTCATTTAACCGCTACACAAAACGTACTGCTGCATGCTTAGTGGCAGTAAGTTTTCATGATGGCAAATTGGTATATATATGTGTGTATATATGAATCTATGTACATATATATTGGTATATATACATGTATATATATTCTTATATGTGTACATGTGTGTTTAAAAATCAATACAACAGTATTGCTCTGTGTTATCTGCCTCAAAATTCAGTAAAAAATGCTGGTTGCTAAGTATCAGACACTGATGTTATGGGGGAAACACTTGTCAAAAGACTTTATGCACTTCAGTGGCTTTACTGAGAAAATGAGTGACTGCATCATGGGGTGACAGACACTAATTGCAACCACTTGTTGGTTTGAGAAGGTGTTTCTGGTGTATCAGACTGAGCTATAAACTCATACCCAGTACACGTATTTTAAGAACATTTGCACCAGCTTTCACCTGGTTGCCTCTAAAGTCAGTGTGTCTCTAAGCATAGCTCCGAACCTGCCATCACAGAGATTTCTTCACGTGTTGAGAAACACAGAGATGATAAGACTTCTTGTTAGTGATGATCGTCCATAAGGTGTGCTGCATTCAGTACTTCAGCAGCAGAGGAGTCCTCAGGAGCTGCCTCATGGATGTGTGTGTCTGCCCAAGGGAGCAGGCGGATGTGCATGTGGGAGGACCAGCAACACACAACACACAGCAACACATGGCAACACATGCAGCAACACACCACAACATGCAGCAGCTACAAAGTACTGATGTCCTTCTGATCACCAAAGTGACATAGTCATGGACCAAATTAGAGCAGGACACTGATGAATGCCAAGGCCACATATGGTACAGCAGTTATAGCCAAAAACTTGGACAGTAACTGTGAATATCTTCTGTAAGCTGGTGAAATGCCTTTTATTGCTTAATTTTTAAACATGAAGGCAATTTGCATCACAGGAGTCCAGGTGATGTTAATGGGAACCATGAGCCTTGATCATCCCTGTGCTGCACCTTGAAAGTTTGGTTGTCAATTAGTTGGAATTCCTCTCAGCTTTCTTCACCTGCTTACCCGGGAGATAAGTAGGAACTGACCAGAAGGGCAGGAGTTCAAAAACAAAGACAGTCTATTATATCACATCAGTTCTCCATCACCTGCTCAACCTTCCCGTACAGCATGCAGGACCCCATGGGGGTCTTGTGTCGTTGCAGCCGGTTTCTCCCATGAGCCATCCCAATTCCCCTCAGGGAAGCAGTTGTGAGGTTAAAATTTAGAAAGTGATTCTCTGCAGCTAAAAAACGTGCGGTTTTACCCTAACCGTAAAACATCTCAGATCGTTGGGATTAGCCCTTTTCTGCTTTCCCGTGTGCCTTCAATTAGCCGCATGAAAGCAAACCCGCAGCTTTAGGACCGAAAATAGCTGAAGCAAAGTGACGCAGGCTTCGCCCGAGATGAAAGGGCAGCTTCCAGAAGCCTAATTAAAAGCAACTGAGAAACCAGTACTTGATACAGCCTCTACTCACCTGAAAAAATAAACGGAGAGCTGCAGCCAGGCTTCAGCGCGGCGCTGTGGGAAAGCGGCTGGAGGGTTTCGCCCGGGTCACGGGAAGGCCCAGCTCTGCCGGAGCACAAAATCTTTCTGTTTCTGCCTGCCCTGAGTCAGGGGGAGGTCAGCCAGCCAGCTGAAGCCACGGCCGCACCGGCAGTCCTTCGCCCCACCTTGGGTGTAAGGATGGTGACAGCCGCCACCATGGCAGCCCCTGTCACCCCTCTCCCTCCCCTGCATCCCAGCCGTTGGTTAAGGGAGAAAAGGAGCTTCAAGCACGTTTTCCAAATTCTCCTGCAGGTTCGGGGTCATAAGCAACCTTATCACCCCTGTAAAACAGGGTATGGGTATAGCAGTCATTTAGAAAACAACCAGTAAACTGCTAAGTTACTGAAAACCCCCATTTCTCTTTTAAACTTTGCTGTCAATCAGAGTCATCCCGGTGAAGCCCTGCTCTGTCCCTATGAGATGCCACTGGTTTCGTCAATTCTGTTCTTCAATTTGAAACATTTTTTTCCATCAAATATCCCTCTTATAGCTCACCTGTGGATGGGGGATAGTGTGAAAATTCCTGCAGAAAGGTTTAACCACAGCTTAAAAGTACTTGCTTTGGCCATGGGCCACATCCTTAGTGTTTGGTCTGTGTCCTGAATTTGGTGAAGGATCCTGAATAGGAAAAGAAAACCTCCAAAGAATGTAAGAGAACTTCACAATACTGATTTGACAAACTAAAACAGCTCAGTTTTTCTTCCCAAAATAAAAATATTTTAAGATATAATTTATTGAAATGAATTTTTAATTGGCAAGGCAATCCAGGAAATTGAATAAAATATTTGGTTTCCAATTAAACTTTTATCTCAATAGGATGGAAAAATATTATTTGCAGAATAAGATTAAAATGGTGGAAGAAATATTGTAGTTTTTACCTATAACATGAAAAATCTACTGGCTTTATGGTTACTTGTTAATTAGGATTGCTATATCTGCACTGATGTAGGTATTAATCAACAATTTATACCTTAATGTAAAGAAGAGAGCAGCTGCTTGTAATATGCAGTTATCATCCCACAGGAATGGGACAATACAGTTTGAACAGATTTTAAATTCCAGAAGGTAAAACTGGAAAGAGGAGAAGAGAAGGGAGCAAGACAAAACAACATGTTGTCACATTTATTTGCCACAGACTTTTCTCATTCTTAGATTAAATATTTGAGTTTGGTCAGAAATATTCATGGTTTTTGCTAATTTTCATCCTGGAGGAAAAAAGCGGCCAGCTGATCCCTACAGCACACTTCTGTGCATTTCATAGGTAGCCTGAATTAGGAGCTGAGAAGCTGTCAGAAAACCCCACTAGAAGCAGCGGTATGCAGCAAAGAAAAACACAGTGCTCATAACTTCAACCTGATTTAGAATCTGATAAAAAGTGGATAGAAGTCACTCAGAAGTTGTAGCTCGGACCTCTGAGCAGAGACCACAGTACACTGAAAGGGATCGTCACGTGTGGCATAGAGGTTTCTTAAATTATATAGCAAGGTGAGGCATAAATCCTTTTTCTCTTATAACAGTACAGATCGATTAGCTTGGACAAAATTAAAACTTAAGCAGCCAATCAGCAGTTTTTGCAGTAGGAATTTTCTGTAACGTTCCCTGAAACTGCTACTTAAACTATAAGTTAATGAGAAGGGACCTTTTTGATCGGTATATTCTTGTTCATGCCCAGTGGGAACAGATGTTTGTGTGATCTGTGACTGCGATGCATATTCTGCTATTCTGATGGAGCTGCGAATTCAAAATCAAGAGAAACAGGAAATGTTTAAAAAACACACAAACCCAGAAAAACAACAAAACCCCAAACCAAGTAAAACCCAGAAAAGAAGTGTTGAGGGTTTTGAGAAACACCTTAGGAACGGGGTGAGGGTGGAACCAGCAAACACTGAAAACTCAGTAATAAAGTCATAGGTACATATATGACTAGGGTGATTGAAGTGACTGAAGAATACAGGTAATTAATTCACACCAAAGGAAACACAGTCATATGGAGGCAAAGCTTGATAGAAAGCACTTCTGTATTTTATGAGGCTCTGTAAGGAACTCTTTTCCTTAGAAATCGTTGGAGTAGCATATTCTCCTTTCTTGAGTTCGCTGAAGTGTGAAACATTATCCTGAAAGCTGTTTATTTATGAGCCCTCTGCAAGGCGCATGGAATTCTCAAGGACAAAATCTCTCCATTTCTTGTAAAAATATTTGAAAAGCATTTCAGAGGCCTCACTGCACCTCTGAATCCTTCACTACTGACTCAACGGCCGCACGTACGGGGCAGAATCATCTCAAGGGCTCCTTTGAAGAGCCGCACTGGAGATGAATTTCTTGCTTCCTTTTTTCTGTGCAGCACTCAACACGAAACGGGCTCAGCCCATGCAGTGAAGTCTGAAAGCAGCAGAGAGCATTAGACTTTCAATTTTAAATGTTTATGGGTATCATTTCTAGAATCACACCCAGAAATCAAGCACAAGTGGCCCTAAGCAGAATCAGACAAGACTGACAAACAGAATACTGAAGGAATAGTCTTACAGACTTTTCTTGAGGCAATTACTTTTTTTCATAGTTAAAAAAAAAAACTCTATTAACTACTGAAAGGATTCATTGTGAATTATCCAACTTTTGAGGAAAAGTTCTCTAGAAAACACTAATTTCATTTAGTAAAATGTGAAATAAGGTTTTAAAATGTAATTTAAATGCCTATATTTCTAAAATATTAGGGCATCAAAATGATCAAATGTATTATATTCCTTAGTGAGAATTTTTAAAATGCTTTTTACTCCTGACATCAAGAAAAAGCCTGCTTTGCCATTTATCTGCTGTGCTTTACATCAATGTGTGAGGTACAAATGAGGGGTTGTGTGTGGGAGATCTGAGGTGTGAAAAGGAACTTTTGTGTACAGTGGGGAGAGGGAAATAAATGGATATATGATGAGGCACATCAGTAAAGTAAAAGGTAAAGTTTCTTAAGAAGATGAAATTGCTAATTCTGTAGTAGTAGTCTTAATGTTTTAAAAATACGTGCAAAGACTCAGGTAAGGCAGAAAGTGTATCATCATCTACATTTTCTGAATTGCATTAAAAAAAAAAAAAATTCCCAACAAACTTAAATCTAGTTTACAAATTTGATAATCAATATATGTGCTTTATAATATAGCTGTCGCTTCAGTGTTTTCCAGTCCCTTGATAGCAGTACTAGTGGAACCACATAGCTTGATTTCAACTCTCAGGTGCTAGTTTTCTTAATGTAATCGCAATTCTTTAACAGGTTTTAACAGATTTTTTGACACGTTAATCCTTCACCAGCTTTTTCTAAAGCTGTTTTTTCATTTGCTTATGAAGTGTCGCTTTATGTTTTGAAAAATAAAAACGAATATGGGAACAAAAGGCCCTATTCAGTGTTCCTAACATGCTTGTGAGACAAAGTTCACACTGACCGCAGCTGCAGTCAACAGATTTGACTGTGCAAAGCATAAGAAAGGGGGTCTGAATAGGATCCAGAAAAGTAATTTATAATGGCATAAATCCCCTGAAAACTCCAGTCCTGTTGTGAAGAAGCAGTGGATGGATGACTCTGCTGCTCCCTTTGCTTGCTCCTCCAGACTGGTGCCCTCCTCCCCCGGTTTTCAGAATCGTTAAAAACCATCAATCACAGCAGAGATTAGCACTAGATCTGGGTGATCAGCAGCATCTCCAGACTGCAAACTTCCAGGACATTGTGCAAATCCCAGTGAAATTATTAATTTCAAATGACTACTAACCAAGCTTGTCTGGAGGAGTAGAATTTATGCAAGGATGACCAGTTACCCATGGGATTTCTCTGTGCTGGTGGGGCCAGGGTCTCTCTGTTGGCTGCTGTGCGGAGTCTTGCTGGGGAGCTGGTGGTGCTGAGGATGGTGGAAAGGGATGGAGGAAGGGTTCAGTGTGAGGGGAACAGGAGACAGGACCTAAAGAGGAGAGAGGTAAAACTAAGTAATCTGAGTCAGCTAAACAGTGTTATTCTTCTGCATTCGGAAGCCTTTAGAGTGACAGGGAACAAACTGGGAGATGTGCCTTTCCACCCAGCCCTTCACAGCCCTATCACCTTCACAGGTGAAGCCAGGAAAGGGGAGAACGTGCTACCTGTTCCTTGGTCTACCAGATCTAATATTAAAAAGGGTCACAGGGTGCTGTGCTTCCAAACCTGATAAAAGATACTTTCACCGTTTAGTTTTTTTCCTCACAACTTGATCTGGGTAGAAGAAGCCTGGTGGCAGCTCTTGATTATAGGTTGGGGTGTCAAGATTAACCTGTATTTTTCTTAGCCTAGTCTTAATTCTATGAATCAGGATCCAAACATTTAAAGATTAATTTTTTCAACTCACCTCTTGGTTCCTTCCTCCCCAGTGTCTTCTCCACTAAGGTAAAACAGGAGAGAAATTCACTCCTCCCAGGAGGCAAATTATTCATTACACACCTCAGCATGGGGGAAAAAACTGAAGTTAAAATTTAATTTTAATGTCACTAAATTAAGCCATTAAATTATCTTCTTAAAATGAGCCTAGTAATCCAAGAGGGAAAATGTTTCTCTCTCGAGGCTTAATTGAGAAAACAATTAGATCTAGACAAAGCCAGCTCTTGCCAGATGACACAGTCCAGAGCACACTGAAACCAAATCCTCAAAAGCAGAAATGAAGAAAGATCATTACAAAAGGTGTCTTTTCCAAGTTTTCCTGGCATTTTTCTGGGAGCTTTTGCAACTGCCATGTGGAGCTCCATGAAAGATGGAAGAAACCGATGGTGCCTGTATTTGCAGGCTGGGAGGTCTTGAGGACACCCCTGATTTGCTCAGGACAGCCCTGGGACAGAGGTGTGTGTCCCCTGTGGGCACTGCACTCTCCCTGTTTTGCGCACAAATACATCGGCTACACCGGGTGAGGAGCTGGGCAGAACAGGGAGGTGATCCTATGTGGCAGGGCCTCCTAAAAATCAGTCTGAAGTCCCTGCTTTTCTGCTGGGGCCGGGATTGGGCTTTGGTCCTAGGGTGTGGATGCCTTTCGAGGCTACCCAAGAGCTGAAAGCATCAAGTGAGCACCAGAGTGGAAAATTAGTTGTGAGCCTTTTCTTTCCTTTCCTTTTTTTTTGCTAAAACCCTTCAATTATTCATGCTTCCTGTAGGCTTGCCTGGCGTTACCCAGCAGAGGAGCTCCCCAGGCCAGTCTGGGAGCTGGGAGTGTTGTTCCAGCTGGGCCTAGCGGCCCCAAGCAGCCGGTCCCTGCAACAAACCATCGATTGTTTGGTGGCCCTGTGGGCGCCGGGGAGCCTCCGTGCCCCTCAGGCAGGGGGTCGGTGGGGCAGGGCAGGGAGCGCCTGCAGCCCAGTCTAACGCCGGTGCCTTCAGTCACACCATGTAACTATTCTGCCTGCGCTCGTTTCTAGTCATCCTCCTTTTTTTTTTTTTCTTTTTAACCTCATCTGACAAACCTTTTGTTAGAAAACTGCTTGACTTTTGTTTTTAATACAATGAAATATAATAGCTGTCTCCTTATCTGCTCGCTTTGAACAGCCTTAGGGACATCAGCAGTGAGTGCAGCTCTAGCAGGAATTTACTGCCCCTCTCTCTCCTCCTGTGACAAAATGGAAGCAGCACTTGCACCTTTTCATATGGCTTTTGTCTGACAAACTGGTAGAACAAAATATTTTGGTCATTGTCCTTCTTTCCATCTCATCTCCAATATTTTTTTATTTTTTTGGCAGCATGATGATGTGAATCCCCCCTAATCCCCTAAAAAAAGAACTATAACCAAACAACTACATGGCAATCATCAGTTTGTTAATGGGTATGTGTATGCACTTGTGTGTTGGCGAGGAAGGCAGAATTTAGAGGGGACAGGGAGAGAATTAAATACCATACATGCCTCACAGCAACAACAGACTTCTATCTTAATGTATAGTCAAGAACTCTGGAGAATATAAGTCACTTAAATTTCAAGGAAATAGCAAAAGTTTGTTTACTTGTGAATCAGATGGCAAGTAGTACATGCAAAACTTATGTTTATCCTTTATGTTCACCGGTTAAGAAATTCTTCTTTCTTCTCAAGCTGAAGAAAGTGGTCTGCAGGGAATAAAAGGCATGTCTTTCAAACTATGCAAAGCCTAGCGCATTTTGCAAAGAAAGGTAGTTCTTCCAAAAACCGCTTCATACTTTCTCACTGCTGCCTGCTGGAATGACTATCGCATAGGCCAATTGGCAACTATTCATGTGCATTTTTAATTCAGTGGGGAGTGAAACAAGGAAAACATTTTTATAAGGCTTCTTAAAAATTATATGCAAGGGAAACAATTAAAAAAATATGAAGCCATTTTCTTGATGGTGCAGAAATGCCATATCCAATGTCCAATTCAAATGGGCCAATTTTCTCCAACTAGATTTATGTAGCAAAACCTGCCAGGCAGACAGAAAGCTAAATAGTGAAGTGTTTCATTTTAATATAACTGTAATTTAACAATAATGCCAGAAATATCCAGACAGGTTTATAGTGCACAAGTTATTCTATTCCACTACTTCTCTTCCGGCTCCCCCAAAGTGATAGTCAGGTTCTTGTACACCTCATGTAAAAACTGGTTAGTGGATATCTGGATGCAACTAGTTTGGGTTCAAAATCTTCAAAACTTTCATAGGACCCAAGTTTTCAGCCTTAACCCCTCAAATGCCTTTGGGCATACTCAGGCCACAACAGGCACTGACTTTAAGGGACTTTTTATTGCTTCAAATTATGTGCCTCCCAGACCATTTTCACTGTTGGTCTGTCTACGCTTATTTTTTCTAACATTTTGCAAATGCAAAAATGACAGTAGAAAGAGCTCAATGACATAAAAAAACATCAGCAAATGTGGGGTTTTTTTTTTTTCAATACAGGAACTCCTGCATCTATTATCTGCTCCAGCTTGTACTACATTTCACACTGAAAACTCAGTGTAAGGGCTTGTGGGAACAGTAGCTTTTCCAATATGCTTAACTTTCTTCTGTAGGGGAAAGTGTTCAAGATGTAATGAAGCAAATCATTGTTTGGTTGTAATAAGACTGCCAAGTCAGGTTGACTTATAACGCACATAGTAGGTCAGGCTAAAATGGCAATGGTGTTGCCTTCTGGCTTTAAAATCTGTGATGTACAAACGTGCCCATGCCCCGACTGACAACATGGAGATGGGATTTGTTGTACTGGGAGAGGCTGCAGCTCTTTACCACTCGCATTTGCTGTGCAGATGGCTAATATGCTTGTGGAGGAGCTGCTGAACAGCTGTTCTTTACTACATGGTATTTTCAGGTAAACCCTCGCACATCTCACTTTGCCTTCCAATGCCTGTCAAGAAATCGCAGTAAGTCAGGGGTTTGATCACGGGAAGATGAACCATCCCCACAGATAGGATGTGGAATACATGCAGGGGCTATTTTCTTCTCAACTGCAACAGCCATGCCCCCAAGGCTAACAAGTGAAACTTTCAGGTGTAGTTTACAGGGTAAATATAGGTGTTCCTTTGCAGTTTCTCTGAATAATAGATGTCCCTGAGTGTGGGAAAAAATCTCTTACACAGTACTAGATAACTCCAGGTAAGCTGGGAGTCCTCATAGAGAAAACCTATGATTTTGGTTGGTGCTTTCAGCACAAGGGGGGTGCAAAGGAAAGCATAAGGAAGGAAAAAATACATACATATAGATTTTTTAAGTCAAAGCAACAATAAGAATGTATTAAAGTATGGGTAGAGGTTAAGAACTGAATAAAATTTGTGCATCCATTGCACATCTTTTCCATGCCTTTCACAAAGAACATAGACGAGGTTGGGATGCTCTGTTTCCACTCAGACCAGTGCATCGCGGGTGGTTGTAGATGAGGCTATTTTCTTTCCTGCAAAATGGAGATAAGTAGCTGAGTATTTCACCCAAACATAGTTTGATTTACTCTGTTCATATGGATACAGCAGGTAAATTCTTGGCTAGTCTGCACAATTGCTTCACAGAGCTCTGTGAAACAGCAAAATAGTTGTTTCTGAGCATGTTCCCATGTAACCAAGAGACCAAGGTCGCTGTTTAGTTGTGCAGCGTATCCAAGTCAATGGAGGAAATCAAACATTTGTGAAAATGAACTGGTTTTGAGCAAACAGTGATCTACACTATAATAAATGTGTCTAGAAGTGATAGGATATTTTCTACTGCAATCAGTAAACAAAATACATACGGAATCACTGTCTTTGTGTGGATTATTTGTGGTCTGACAAAAGGAAATAGAAAATTGACTTGAAAGATAGATCCTAAAATTCCTAAGACCACAAGACTGCACCAAGAATACCCATCCTTAAAGAAACAAAATAAATTTTGAAATCAATTTCTTTCTACTTTTTCTTCACTTTCATAACTTAAAATTTGTCTACTTTGCAACAGAGTACTTTCTGTTGTAATATTGTTCTCTAACTTAGAAATATTAAGTTATCCATTGCCCTTTTGCTACAGAAATAGATATATAGTAAACAAAGGTTGATTATATTCTGACTTTCTGGATATCTAGTATTGTACAAGTGGGTCATTTCTTCCTAAACCTCACTTCTTATTTATTTCACACCTTCTAAATATTGTAAATCACTTGAAAACTATTTTAAAAAGTAATTATGTTTGTGATTAACTTCAAAGATCTATTTAAAAAATAGAGAAAAGTAAAATCTCTGTGGATTTCTGGGGGAATAAAATTAAACTAAATTTTCTAAGCACTTCCTGGAATTGAAATTATTTAAAAAACATCAGTATCATACTCCTGATTGCATGTATCCCTCCACAGAATAAGTAAATGTGTTTGTCTTTCTGGTCTTATCCTGTATCTTGCTATTTCCAGCATCTTTCTGACATACTGAATTAAAACAGATTTTTTCTTTACCTCTTTTATATTTCATTAAACAAAAAATATACGAAACAAAATATATATTTATAGTTCAAAATTTGCAGAATTTCACATAAGAATCATGTGATATATAAAGAACAAAAGACAAAGAGCACAAGATCTTGTAGAGAGAAAACCTAGAAACCAGGACCTCTAAAAAAAAAGACTTTACTTATTCCAACCTGTTTTGTTCAACTCCTTCATTTTTAAAGTATGTTTCTTCCGAAGGTTTGACATTCTTGCTGCTTCTTTGTGCTTTCTGTGCCTGTGATATATTTCAACCAGTTTAAATCAGGTTTCTTTTTCCTTGGTACTTGAAATATTTTGCTTTTTTTGTTAGGCTGTGGCTGTCAGAAAATATTTGGTGGAAAGAAAGATGAGAAAGGTAAAGAGGAAAAGCATACATCATCGTAAAATAGCTTACTGAAAATACAACAAAGTACTGAGATTTTGTTTTTTAAATGAATTCTGCCTTCTTATATTTTAGCTGAGAGAATTGAAAGAAGTTAGGAAAAATTGTTCTGAACTGATGTGAGCATTAGCATGGGTTTTGAGAGAGGGCAGATGACAAACTGTGGTTGGTGGAGTTGTGTCAGCTGCAGCACAAAGACCAAATGAGCCACCCCATGTTACTCTGCTGTTGCGAACCCCAGCTCCCGTAGGGACAGGGACATCAACTTGCTTCCAGAGCTTTACCCTTTCCTTTACTCCTCAGTCTGCCTGCTGTGAACGACGTTTCCACTGCTGCTTTTCAGCCAGTGACACTTTGTCCCTGTGACTTAGAAGGCAAAAATCCCCAAACTTGATGGCTTTCCCTTTGATCTGTCTCTTCCCTAAAGATCACACAGAGGGGCCAAGAAATACTGCAGAAGTTAATTTGATGGTGACCTTGTGGTGAGCTGGCTTTGCTGCCCCTGCATGAACTTTGTCAGCTTAGACAGGGCCATGTTATGTGCACAGCCACCTAAACAGGGCTGGTGTGGGTGGAGGGAAGCATCTTACTGGTAGAAATTAAGCATGTTTTCTTTTTTGATTGTTCCCATTCTTTTCTGTGATTAGCAGCCTAGAGAAACACCTCAAGAATGAGGAGAATTTTGGTAGCTCAGGTGCAAAGGCAAGGCAGGATGTCAGAAATGGACGAAAGATAAGAAGTTGCTTTCACTCAGAGTTTGGGAAAGTTGGACTGTCAGTTTGAGGAACAACTAGATGGAGGTGTTCAGGTCAGCAAGTGTGGAAATCAGCAATCAATTTCGTACCAGCCAGTCACAAAGGCTGCTGTTGTGACTCTTGCCATTATGGTGACCAGTACTTTACTCCCATCTGTAGAAAATGCAAGTCATTAAATGCTAGAAAAGCAGACTGATGTGAATAGGCATGCAAGAACTACATCCTAAAGGGGTATGCTGTGGACATTTACATCTTGCCTCTGTGTCCCAGACCTGGGTGACACCCATCCAGGTAAATGAAGATGAGTGGAGGACCATGACCTACATAATGTCGTGGGCTCAGTCAGCCTGATGACAGGCTCAAAGTGGCAGCCCCAACAACATAAATAGACATATGGCTAAGAGCAGTTTCAGAGTTTTTTTGAAGAAAAGCTACAGCCTGATGAGGTGGGGCAGACGTCAAAAACACCATCTATGTGTTTGTCTGATGAAGTGGGTTGGTGACCTTCCTGGTGGTATCAGAACAGTCACAGAAATGAATGTCCACAGTGCTCTCCAAATGCCAGCAGACATGTCTCATGGGATTGAATTTATGAGGCTGTGGATCCCACAAAGATGGCAGTCTCTCCATCTAGTAGAAAACTGCCATAGGAAAACCCATATAGCCATGAAGAAAATGAGAAGAGGTCCCTCAGATGTTCTCAAGTACCTGAGGGGCTGAGAATTGGCTGAAGGAGACACCAAAATGCTCTGTGGCTTTCGGTCTCCACCAGACTGCCTAATAATATGACACTCACAAAAATCATCCTGAAACAAGATTGGTCTTGATGGACAGAAATACTTTGGCTCTAGCATTCATTTTAGGGCCAGTGGTCCTCTCAGCATCCTTCACATCTCTTCCATTGTTCAAAGCTCAATCATGCAATTGGGAACTATGCCATCTGTACGCTATGCAGAAATGCTCTCTCCAGGGGAACACCCACAGTAGCAAGGTATGATATATTTACTACATAGCACTGTAAATAAAAGGGACTGCAATAAACTATGAGGACACTTTTCAAAAGCGAATTCCTCTCAGGGCTTGGGTTATACAGATGGATCATGCAAATGGGGTACCTTTTTTGAGAACCCCAAAGACTACATGAATTAACATGTTAAATACTGGCTGTTAAATATTGGCTGTTAAATATTGGCTATTAAATATTGGAGAAAATGGGTATCACATGGCTTTTTGCACTTTCTTGGTCTTTCATATCAGAAAGCAACCAGCTTTCTTGCATTGGAGGCTTACTAGAGGGAACTGGTACAGCCGGTCAACTTTTTTTGAAGAAGATGTTAACATATAAAACATTCTAAGAGAAATTCAGTAATTTTTTCCTCAAGAATGACACCCTTCTCTGCAAGAAGCTATACAGATGTTTTATATTTTTATAGCCTTTTAGTGTTGGAAAGTATGGAGAAATACTTATGAAAAATGCCAACAGTATCATTCTTTTTATTCCTTCAGTCAGATCTAGGTTAGGGAGTTGCTTTGACGCAATTTTAAAATACCTCTGTGAAGATTATTATTTTATACAAAGGGGCTTGTTTTATTCATTTTGTTACGGTAAGACTATCTACATTTAGATGGCATGACAAATATGTATCACAGATTTAATCTTTTAATCTCCATGGTAGGTGAAGCTTTTTATAAAACAAGACGTAAGAGAAGCCACTGCAAGATAAAATCCACAATAAAACAAAGTATAATAAAGTGCAAAGAATGGAAATGAAAAATAGGTAATAGGTCAAGCAAAAAATGCCACATGATTTGTCCTGAAGGTTCCTCAGGAAGATCATAGACAAATGACAGGGTGAAGAGTTACAGAGTATGCTTTTATGGTATCTTCTGTCCAGCAGGTTCACAGAGCACTTTACAGAGCATCTCACATGAGGAAGAGGCACCACTGGAATGCTACAAGTTTACGGATAATAAAATGTGTTGCCAGAATGGAGTTAATTAGAGATGTCATTGATCTTTAGGGCCAGAAGCCTCATAAATTCTTTCATTTCTAAGTTTGCCCAAGAATCTTTCCCATAAGCCATGAAAGACACCAGCTGTGAGGACATGATGATAACTGTACTGGGAAATGGTATCAGAACTGTGTGGTTTCAAACTTTACAGCATCCCGGGAGCTAATCACCCAGGTCCTGTTCTGCCACTGGAAGTGGCTGTGTCTGGGCGCAGGAGCACTTGTGTTGCTCAGGCATTGAAGCAGGCCTCACTGGAAAGCCAGGTGGGGCTTTGCTGTCTAAAAGTGGGGGCATGTCTGGTATTGGTACATAGAGAGCTGGAAAGCACGAGATGGTGAATGACAAAAATTACCGTCCACCTCTTCACCTTAGACAGTGACTTAAATTGCTTTTCAAAGGAGAGTGATAGAGTTGAACAGCTCTTTGCAGCCAGTTTGCTTTGCCAGCCTACGATGCCCAGGCAGAAAGGCATAGAGAACTGGCAGCAACCTCTCTGAAACTAATTTACAGGGACACAGGAAGATTTGTGACAGGCAGGGTTGAGAAGAGTTCACCTCCCCACTTTCTTTCTCTCTTTTTAATTCTTTTTTTTTTTCTCTTTTTACATCAGAACACATGCGGAGAAATATCTGATTGCACTAATAGCTTTATTACTTTTAGCATGTACTCACTTAGCCAAACAGGTGAAACTGATTTGTGCCAGGTTTTTACGAGCCCAAGGGCCGAGCAAACAAAACGGGAGTTTTGTGTGACAGGGCCCAGCTTCTTCTGGTTCTCATCCCAGTTTGAAATTTGTGAGAAAATTCAATTTGAGCAAAGCACCCTTTTCAACTCTGAGACAAGCTCGCGGCCACCTGAATCAAAACCAGATGTACTTATCAGGCCTAAAGATAACAAATAGCGGCTTGAGATCCTGTCAGCAGAGGACCACCAGAGCAAGGACTACAAAACTCGCTTGCCTCATGAAATTCTAGCACGATACATATTAATGCTCACCAGATCTGAAGTCAAGTCTCCTCAGCTCCTTTTTTTTTTTTTTGCCCCCCTTTAATAAATTCTGAAGAACATCGCTGCATTGTAAACTGGTTATTTGAGACTGTTTAAGTAAAACCAAAAGCCCCCACATCCCTCTAATTCCTCTCCCCTCACCCCCTCCCTTTCCCTCTTCCCCCAGGCTGACAAAAGCAGGTCTTTTCAAGTATGCCCATAGCAGGAGATGGTTTGTTTTGGCAAGGGAGCAGGTGCCTTTCCCCAGCTCGGAGATCTGGAGTGTCAGCAGTGACCCTGAGGTCTTGGGTGGCCAGCTTCACGCTTACACTTCCCTGTGTCAGCCGATACGCCTACCACCCACACGCTGAAAGCTTCCAGCAAGCTCAGAAATGCTTAAAAAGGGAGCTGACCTTTCTCTCCTCTCTTCCCTCCTCCTCTTCCTCCCTCCCCATCCCTCTCCTCCTGTCCCCTTGGAGCAGCCAGGGAACGTTATGAATGTCGGGCCCCACTTCTTATAAACAGCAAGGTAGGGGATGTCAGGGGTTGAACACTGGGGTTGTGTAACCCTAGCTTCTTGCACATTATTAAAATATGACCATGTAAACAAATGATGCTTTAAATCCCCGGAATATTCTGCCCCTCTCTTATCTAAAGAGAAAGAGAAGATGGGAGGATTATGTGGATATTTTTCAGGGTAATTTTATTTGGTGCTCCTAAGCCCAGAGTGTCTGTTTCAGCACTAAGCGGACCGGTCTTCTGTTACCTTTTAATTATTCTTTTCTATTTCCATCTTCCAAACAAAATCATTTCCCCACATGGTGTTCTAATAAGCTTCAGTAGTCTCTACAGTGCACAACCAGGCTTGACATCACAAGATATCTTCTATTTTTTTAACCTGTTCTGCTCATTGAAAATTACCAAATCGCTACCTTTTTTCTTCTTATTTTGCCTTTAAGGACAACAGGGAAAACAAGAAAACTGTTCTGCAGTCCTGCAGGATAACACTGCTATTCTGTTATGAAGTGGAAGCCTAGTCTTTCTCCTGGATTTTGCTTCTCGTGCTCAGATCCTGTGGGCCTGATTTTCAGCTATACTAATAGTCCGAAACCCAACAAGATCTCAGAAAGTGTGGAAATGTCCACACCAGACATCATCCATGGCCCACACAGACCCAGCCTGAAGGGTCTTATAGACCGTGTGCTAGCTTGGGGGACATGCAACACGTGAAGGTAGGGAGATATAGCGTAGCTAAAATGCACCACCAAAATGAAGTGTAAAGTATGATCTAAATCAGTCCTTGGGCTGCTCTACTGACATGTAAGCAGGCCCTGGAAAAGCTCTAGCTGCCTGCATTGAGGGATTTCCAGCCCGTGCTGAGATGAATGCCTATTAATTGATAAGTACATTGACTTAAGCTGTTAATTTAACAGAACTGAGGAAAATCTCACTTTGGCTTTCCAGCATTTAATAATACTACCATAAAATATGTCAATCATGAAAATACCATTTCATTATTGCTTCTGGCCTGTGTGACCCTGAACTGAAATGAATGTCTATGGCACTGTAAATTTTTGTTTTAAACACACACACAAAATCCCTTGCCTAGAAAAGGCTCTCAGGACATAATTCTCAAGTTCAACATATTTAACAATGATAGACTGACAGCTACGGTACATCCCAGGCCCAGAATTTGCTCTGAAGCACGCCTATTGAAACCTTATTACTGTTCAAGCAGCCACCCAGGGGAAAGAGAGGCAGGTTTTGACTCAGTAAGGAGCTCTGAAATGGCTTTTTGCAGAGAAAGCCACTGAGCGTCCAATGTATGAAGAAAGTTAAGGTTCCTTGTATGTCTGTTCAAGGAAAATTACACAAGCAGTATGAGACTAAGCTTGATTCAGCAGTTTCTTTACCAGTTACTTTGCTTTCCAGTTAACACTACTAATGTGGTCACTGGAGCAGAGGGAACAGAGTTCCCATGATTATAATCAGGCCAAATAAGCCACTTCCTCTGCTAACTGCTAATCAACATTTTCCTTTTGCCTTCCTAAACAGATGCAAGGGGAATATTGCCTCCTCTATGGAGGCCAAAAGAATTGGGCAACCAAAACACAGCTTTACTAGAACTGCACGTTCCCCTTGCCCTGGCCATAGAGGGCTGAATACAACACTCAGTGTAACTTTCTGAAATGGGCCACCAACCCTCAGGCTCCCACCCACCTTCTGCTTTCTTTCTCCTATCACTCACCCTAACCAAATCATGCCCTCCTTCCTACTGCCTCTTGGTAGGGGGTCAAGTTTCCAGAGGCTTTTGGGTCATCTGTCATGTCAAGGCTTTTCGCTTGTGTTTATGATGCCTGGCCGGTTTTTGTTCCCTGATGCACCATGTGGGGTTCAAGTAAATGGTGGCCGCTTCTGGTTTTGCTGAAGATTTTAAAGCCTGACATTCCTTTTCCCTCTCCCTCAAGCTTCTTTTATCATTACCTTCATTTCAATATTATTCAGATATTTTTCAACAGTCCGCTAAATCTTAAATCCAGCTGCACCTTGAACTGAAAAGGTTCAAAATGTGGTTGGATTTACATTTTCTAGCTCAAGCCTATGTCTACTAATAAAGCCCTATTTTGCTTATGCCATGTGATACTTTACTTTTCTAGAAATAGCACTTGTTTTACAGGAGTTATTTTTGCCTCCTTGCCTTCAGTCACTTGTGCTGACAGAATCTGGCCACAGGATGGCAATGTATGTATGGAGCCAGACAGACGTGCTGCTGTCCCACTCCGCGGTGCAGCATGAGGCCTGGAGTTGAAAGCTAGAAGCAGGAAGAGGGGAGAGGTCACAGTTTTTCTGTGCTCTACTGTGTTTCAGAGTTGTTGTTTAGGTCAAATGCACTGTTTGCTGGAAAGTACCTCTCCAAGAAGAGACCAGTATTTAGCTAATTATCCCAAACCAAGCTATATGTAATTACAGCTTCTGTTTTCGAAGGCATTTGCCAGGCTGGGCCAGTTGCCATTTTGGTGAATAATTCTTTGTCACAACCTCACTGACAGGTTGATGTAAGTGGTTTCTATGTATTAAATTTGGGCTATATGATTGGTCATGTATTTTATAATGGGATATAACTCTCCTCTCTTTCAGTGACTGTAACTCTTAAGAAGAACCTGTTGGAGAGGAAAAATGACGCAGTGATGCAGTGTGGACTGTAGTCCTCAGTATGGACTACAGGAGACCAGAGGTCCAAGACCTTGGACTGCTGTATCCTTCCTATGCAATCTTTGGCAAAACTTGTAAAGATAGATCCAAAAAACTACCTAAGTGTCTGAAAGTCGGGTGTTGAAAAGCTTAGCTTTTGGCAGAAGTGACGTCCAAAATGGTATATTAGGACCAGTGCTCCCTATCTGGTGTATGGGACCAGTATGGCCCTTCCAAAAGGAGTTTATTCCCCCTTCCTCCTGCTCCCTGATGAGCAGCGAAACGCCTGCACTTGGTTGATAGGATTTGGGGTGGAGTGGGGTCAGTCTTCAGCCCTGCTCCTTTCTCCTGGGTGCTGGAGGTGCAGCCTGGAGCTTTCTCCTGAGGTAGGCATGATCAACATTTCTTTCCAAGAAAGGTTGTTTTATGTTCTTATGTGGTGAAATTTCCCTCCACTGCCCCGTCTCTGGATTTTGTCCTTAATCTCCCTGCGTTTCTCCTTGCCACTCATCAATAGCATGTGGAAGTTTTATACAAACGTTTCTCTTTTTAAGGAGAACAAGCTGCTGAGGAGGGATTGCATGAGAGCTTTGAGTGTTGACTGCTTTGGAAATGCAGTTTCATACAAGTGGACATAAGATGCTGTTCCTAAGAGAGCATAGACCTCTCCAAACATCTGTTGTGCTTATACAACTTACAGTGAACTTTACGCTAGTAACAGATTCAAAGCTTTGGACACTTCAAGTGTGGCGGCAATAGCTATAGCTTTCAAAGGGAGCCTAGCTCCAGGAACTGAATAAAAGTGCACCCAGGTGTTATATCTCAGCAAGCCCCCTGTTAGAGGCACCACTTTACAAGGAATGACTTCTATTCATCCTGTAGTAAGCCCTCGTGCACAGCTGGGAATCAGAGACTGTTTTATTTTTGGCTTTTTTTCTCACCTAGTATGAGGGGTCTTTGGGTCTCCTGTGGAACTGGAGTCCTTCAAACAGCAGCTGGGGCACAGGGGCAGCCAAGCTGTGTTTGGCACAAGTGGGTTTGAGGGCCCTATGGTGCCCCTACCCTGCTTCATGTCCAGCACTTTGGATGCTGGGTCTTAGGAGAGAGGCATTAACAGTTTTCTTGTGGTCACTGCAATAGGGCATTGGGTAGAAACGGCTGCTGCTGATATCCGTGTGCCTCCACTCCTGCCGCGCAAAGGTTAATTTAGCTGTCAATATTTGACACACCAACTTTAAGTGGCTCGTGTGGGCATGTACTTGTTGCTTGTCAATATGACTGGTTCAGAAGAAAGGCTTAGTATTTGGGTGTTTTCCCACCTTGGCTGCTCTTTAAGTCTTTTTACTTTCATCAGTCACCTTCCAGTTGAAATGATTCCGTTTTTTTCTGTAAGCCACCCTTCTGTTGTCACATGTCATTACATTGGGCAAAAGTTTTCACCTGTGTCACTTGCTGCGTGATGGAGTTGTGAGTCTCTGGTGAAGACCAGGAACCTTAAAGGCCCTATTGAGGATAACATATAACCTCCTCTTGGGCTGGATAACCTCAGAAGCTGTTGACATGAAGTCAAACACTCCACTAGCTTCAGTTGTCTTTGGAAATGAAGAATTAATGTAATTTACTTTACTGCTTAGATGTCCTGCAGAGTAAATAAAACTTACATTTGAATTCATTCAGAAACTGGAGTCCTTCCCAAAAGAGAAGGGTTGTGTGCATCCAGGTAGACTGAAAATTATTTCTCAGTTAAAGAGAAAAAATAGCAACTCCACTAAAACATCAGTGCAATAAATATGACTACTTTTCCATTACTGTATTTTCAGTCATAAAATCTAAATGGGAGCTCTTCTCTCTGCTCCTCACAGAATGAGATTTCTACACATTTTTTAAGGTCTTTCCAGGCATTGAGATCAATTGGTTGTAAGTTCCATTTATATAATCACAAATATTTTCTTCTGTGCTATTTGATATACCCTATATGATGATACTGGTGTAATAAATTCTGGGAGAGTTGCGAAGTTAAAATATCTTTCTTGCTCTAAAGTACTTGTCAGGAGTATAAGCTTCAGGAGTGATAGAAATCCTTGCTGGAAATCATCAGTTAAGTAATTAGTGCATTTTGGCTGCCTTGTATTACCAAACCACTGAAAATCACTGGTCTAGAAAATGTTCTAGATGCATATTTGGCATCTGTTATCCGTAATGTTAGGGATACTGCGTGCATCTCCATTGTATTTCTGTGTCTTGACTTGAATGTAGTTTACAAGCTGTTCTTTAGACGACTTCTCTGCTCTCAGGCTGTGGAGTCAAGTCCTGAAGTCCTCTTGGACAAAACTGCATTAGAGTCAAACGGTTTTAAGCCTGCACATGTGAAAAATTGAGTCCTTTAGGAAGAAAGCCTGTTTCAGGAAAGAAAGGTCCCTTTCCATTTTTCTCTCTCTTTCTTCCTTTAACTTTCCTGGTGTCCTTCCCTGGCTGACAGAGCTGAGTTTGTATTGACTCTGCCCATCTTGTCATGAGGGTAGGTGCTTCATCTATGCCTCTGTGTGCTTCTATGTGGTTTTCTCTTATTCTGTGCCAGTTCTTCTTCTGTGACTTTCTCAGCTGCCACCCTGGTGATCCTACCCCAGGGGAGATGCCAAAGAGAAGCCTCAGGTTTGAGGAAGACAGTTTAGATACACTGTTATGTAGCTCCTACAGCAACAGATATGCAATGCGATTAGGACTTAGGTGACATGCTACGTGTGGGCTGATATAAAGCTGTTGAGGTTCATTAATTAAAGTTGGAATGGGGCTGAGGCTTTGAAATATGTTACTCTGCCTCCAACTGCCCTATGGAGATGGCTAGGCTTTGCCACCAACACAAAATAATAGGCAAGGCTGTCAGACTGACTCATCGTAAAGAAAGAATTAAAGGTGATGTCCTCTAAAAAACACTCATTATTCCCATAAACCCCAAAATTGGGGAAAGATTATGGTGAAAATTCCCCTTGCTTAAACTGAGGAAAGGAATTAAATAAGAAAGCCATACCCATTACATAAAAAAGAAAAGACTTGTTCCTGTTCTATCTTTTTTTTTCCTTGTTTGTTTCTGTTTTTCTCCTCTCACTCACTATGTCTGTCATGATGTGACTATAGCAATAGGTTTAGCAAAATCTTTCTGGCTTTTGGTTGAGCACTGCCGTACCAAATTCTGGGATCTGGTTTTATACATTGAGGAAAGAGAGAGTTGGGTGGGAAAAAAAGATTGAACCACCTCAGTATCAAACTGTGCTCACATGCTGTGAGTTTAAAATGTTGTAAGGCCTCTTCCTAATAGCCAGCGTTGTCTGACTTAGGATTGAATAATGTTGATGTTAAAAGGTCTGATAGGTCTATTCTTCCAGACAAGATCTGGATAGTCAAGCAGACAACAGTTCATTCTGAGTGTATAACACAGTGACACAAAGACAAATAACTTGGTGAAAGAGCCCTGAAAGTGATTGTGGAATTACCTAATTGTGGATAAATAAGAGTAGAGGTCATCAGCATCCCAGATTTACTAAATTTAGGTTGACTGCTTAAGAAAGGAAATAGCTTTCAAGAAAATGTGCAATGCTTGCCAAGGTGTTAGGTGGTAGAAAAATCAAGGATCATAAAGGGACTTTACATTCTACAGTGTAAACCTGAACAATAACTGGAAACTTTTCTGGTTGCACAACAACAAACTGTAAGAGACAGCCCCTACTATGCCATCAGAATGTAGCAAGTTTAAGGACTGAACAAAGACATTTATTGAAAATTCAAATGTAAAAAATGCAAATGTGCTCTTATATGTACATGCCCTAACCAGAACAAACCACGTAAAATGAACAAAATCTGACTGGTTACAATTAGTATAAATTCAGTTTGCTTGATCGTGTTATTGGATCTGTAAAAAAAATTAAACATCATAGGCTAATTTTACGGACAATAAGTGTAACGCTTTAGAATCACATTTAGAAGTTCTCCTTTCTTTTCCTTCCTCCTGTCAGCATCCCTTCACCCTTGTAACAACCTTCCCTAGACTCTTTCTTCGCTCTTAGCGTGCGATCACTCAAACAATTGGCTTAACATTTGCAGCTGAGAGGATGGGAACTTTTGGGGAGAGTGAGAAGGAGTAAGATAAGAAGGGGGAAAAGAAGCTGAAATAAATGTTTGGAGGAAAGGAAACTTTAAAATATATGAGGAACTGACCGGAAGTATTTTCTGTCAGTAAGTCTGCTTTAGGAGTCTCTACTCACATCTGAAAATCCCATTTTCTTTAGGATCTTCCTGTATTAAATATGTTGAAAGAGGTTGGACTGATGAATATATGAAAAGCATTCCCTTTGTAGTGTAAAACAAATAAGAATCCATGTCTCTTCTCTGATCCTGTGACAATGTGAGCACTACCTCAACAGTAAGGCCAGGTAAATTTAAAAAGAAGTAAATCATATAGAGCGCCATTCAGCATTATTTTCTCTGTCATGTTGTTTCAGCGTTATGCCCATATAAACTGCTAAATGCTTTTATGACCAATGTTGACTTCTGTGATGAGTAAATTGATAAGGACCAGCCCGCCTTCTGCATCATAATTAAAGGAGAGTAATTTGTGCCAGACAGGAGGGCTTCTTAAATCAATGAGCTTTTCTGTATATTACTTCTTGCTTATTACAGGGATTTTGGGGTGGGTGTGATGTGTAATTTGAGTGGTATGAAGAGGTCTCCTTAATCTTCTATACCCCCTGACAAGGTGACATAGGGAGCAATGGGGGGGGCCTACAGAAAATTGACGGTTTGGAGATGTGTCAGTCACACCAAATTGCAAGCCCAGATAAGAGTTTTAAGAGGTTAAACAGCTTTGGTTTGGAGGAGTCAAGCTTCCCCAGTGACATCTACAGAGTTGAGGAGGGTGGATTAATCTATAAAGGTTTGGGTCCAGACAGAGCTGGCAAGACTTGTACAAGACTAGCTTGAGAGCCACAGAAAAGCTTTGATTCAGATCCTGGCGGGAGTGGCAGTGGGAGTGAATCCATGAATATTAAAGAGCTTTGGATCAGAATTCAGGTATGTACTGTAAACAAAGTTAGTCTCATTTAGTCCTAACTAGAGAATAACATGCCCAGACAATAAGCATGCCTCCTATGTGCTTAGAAATTAAAGGGTTTGGATTTTGAGATGTGAGTTTTCTTGGGTTTCTTTGGGGCGTAGGATTTGGTTTTTTTCTGTGTTCTTGTTGTTGTGGGGGGTTTATTTACCTCCCAAACCTAACATTGCTGCACAAGGAAAAGCCAGGTGGGTAGACTCTCTAAACAGACAGGGGAGAAAGACTGTGTCTCTTGCTGCAGTGAAGATACAGAGCTGAAATTCTGATCTTCAGCAGTCAGTACTCTCAGCGAACTAGTGAGAGTGCTTGTGCGTGTGGTTGGGGAACCTGAGTCAGAAGAGAGAAGGTAGAGAACAGTAAAAAAGAAAAGGACAATTAAACTGTCAGCCAGACTTACATTGCATTTAGCCACTAGCTTGTTGTTGATCTATTAAACAGCAATTTAAATAGTAACATACAAGTATTTCACAGTCTGCTTTTCAACAAATATTTTCTTTTTTTTTTTTTTTTTTAACAGTGTGACAGTGCTGATGTGATTATGCCAATAAATTATTTTGGCCTAAAAAAGAAAAAAAGAGAATAATTACATTGCATTTTGAATGCTGTAAAACTTACAGTAAGTCTGTGGTTTCGATACCAGTAAATAGCTCTTATTATATTACAGAATAACCATTCTTTGTTTGGAGACTGAAAGCAGAAATTAAAAAATATGGTTACTATATGAAAACATTATTTAAAAATGTCTTGTAAGATCATATTATTGCAATGAAACAGCTGAAAATGAAAAAAAAGCTCAACAAGGACCCTATTTCAGGGTATGATGAGTGGTGTGACAGAGCAAGCTGGATGACTGTATATTGCACCAAAAGCAATGAAATATGAACCAGGTGATTTCAGATCCATTGCTCCACGTGGGCTACATCACTGACAGCAGGCCCTTGCTCATTGTAAGTCTTGGCCTATACAGAATGATCAGTCCCTTAAGCTCTTACACATTGGTGCTTAGGTCTACTAAGTCTTAGCATAGTCATCTTTTTTCCCTTGGCATCACGATGCTATTTATCATGCAGTCCAAGGTCTTGTCTCCGGATTGTGCTGACTTGTCTCTCACTTAAACAGTCCTGTCATGCCAAATTGTATTACAAATGGTGTCATGGTTTAACCCCAGCCAGCAACTAAGTACCACTTTGGGGCAAGTGCCCAAAGCGTTTGTCATCTCAAAAGTTCTCCTGAAATATCTTGTGCTCAGATACAGTGATGATGGTGACTCTGGGAGAATCTAGCTTGAGCATTACAGAGAGAACTGGCTTTTCACAGTGTTGAGATTATTGTGAAAAAAAGGCACCAACATGTTTACTGAGCGTTAGATCATCTTGAAGGCCTACTGAAACACTGTTCAGTGCCTTAGAAGCTGCTCAAGTGTTTGCAGGAGGCAGGTATACCTGGCTTGCAACTAGACAGCCTGCGTGTAATCCTTACCCTTGCGCAATGCTGCTGCAACAATAAATAACTGCTGTAGTACTATTAGAGCTCCTGAGGCTTGGATGTGACACTTGCCCAACAAGAGGGTTTGATAAACCCTCAGGCCAGGTACCAGCCCTTTCCTGGAAAGATGTAGGAAGGATGTGTGGGGAGGCAGGAGTGGGAATCAGTCACTGCAGGGCACGACTGAAGAGATGCTCAGCTGTCGCAAGATGGAAAGAGCTCCATGTTAAAACACAAATTTAGCTTTCTGCATGTAGCTATGCAGATGTGAGCTAATATCTAAGCTCCCGTTAATGGAGAACTCATTAATACAGTCAGTGGAGTATAACAAAAGCACTGGTTTACCAGAGGTAGACACCTACTTTCTACCTGAAGAACACTTGTGGCTCTCTTGGTTATATTCTTCATGCTGAAAGGCCTTAATAAATATGTTAACCCACTCTGTGCATCAGTACTCTCTTAGTTCATTTGAAGTGCCTTGGATTTAAAAAGGGAATATCACATCTTTAAAAAATAAGTAAGTAGACAGACCATCTGTTCCTTGGCTGTAGTAAAACTGAAAGTGTATATATGAGGTACAGAGATTATTGCCATTGGAAAGGGATCTGTGGTGGAGTCTGCTGGAAGAAAGTGTGTTCTGACTGTGGTAGAGGAAACTTCTCATTTGTGATGAACTGCATGACCTGTGCTTGACTGAGTACTCAGAGGAGCTTCATTTATGTCCTTAGAAAATACGATTATCTGGTCTTGATAGAATGATGTGGCAGGTATGATTGTATATCTCTGATAATGTTTCCACTGTCGTGGAAAATAAATGGAGACTGACACATTCACTTCTAAAATGCCCATTGTTCCTACTACCATTTTTCTTTAGTGTCTTTGTGTATCCTCTAGAGTTATATTACAGAGCGGAAGCCTTTTATAAACAGTCATCTCTCTTTACCTTGATGAGTCCATGAAAAAGTTGCAAATAGCTAAATAATGTGTTGTGCCTGCAAAGGATCAATCACTGAACGATGAGAGACTGATTGGTCCTTTTAATTGCCATTAAGTAAGTACAGCAGAGCCTGAAAATTGACCTGATTCTTTGATGCACTAGCAAAGGGTACACTGTTTCAAGAGCTTTCTCTGCTAGTTTGAATGAGAAGTATTACTTTTAGTCAGTGAGGGTTTGGCAAAATTTGGTCTATAACACATTACTAATTTTGCAATTAGACTGTTAATTATGCTTAATTCTAAATCCTTTTAGAAATGCTCTGAGAACTTGCTTTGGGATTTTTCCTAGATAGGGAAATGTCAATTTGTAGCTAGCAACAATGGTTTCCTATAGAAAAAAGAATGTGACCTTTCCAATTACTTCCATTTTCAAATGTGCAGGGAGGAAAAACACAAAAGCAAAGTATACACTGGGAGCAAATGGACAAGAGAATTGAGTCAGATACGAAAAAATGTGGCAATAAGATTCAGTAAGATCAGTATGAATTGTTTCTGTCTTATGTACAAGTTGCGACTGTAAGGATGAGCCGTGTGTTAAGAAAAATTGAAAGGCCAAGGAATAGCCCAGACTGAAATAAACAACATATTCAGTCCTTTCTTTGATGGATAAAGAGAATAACTCAATTGAATTTAATGTTATTCTTCCTCCCCCCAGCCTCCTTTAAGCTAAATTTTCACTTATTTTCCTATGGTGGTCCATCTTTTGATTAATAATGGAAAGTACTGTGCACGTAATTGTCTCTTTCCCTGCTTAATACGTTGTCTTGGTAAATGGCAAGCTGAGACTTCATTAGTCTATTTTTCTGTCTGTCTTTCAGACTGAAAATTATGAGGTTAATACTTCTTTAGTTTCCTTTTCTGACCCTTTAGGGGTGAAATCCTGGCTCCACCAAGGTCAATGCCAAAGCTTATGTTGACTGAAGTGGGACTTGAATTCCCCTAAGAAAAGGGGGTGGGATAAGTGGCAGGGAAAGAGAGATATTTTCAACAAAACACTTTGAGGAGAAAGATTTTCCTATATGTATGAGTAATTTTAGGGCAGTTCAGATGTATAAGTCAAGATTTTTTACTCAAACAGCTCTGAATAGTTTTGAAACAGAGGAGTTGCAAGATGCTAGTCATCTAATAATGGCTAAGCTAATGGCTAATCATACAGCCAGACACTTCAGTGTAATAAAATAATTATTTGCTAAATCCAGGCAATATCTTTTGCATTGCCCTGCACATTTGGTTTTAACAAGATCAGTCTTTGGCAAATGCTTAAACTATTGGTTTTCATTTTTATTTTAAAAACAATTGTTACTATTTGGTCTTCATTTCTGGTACATACCCTTGCAAGAAAGAGGGGAGAAGGAAAGTGTTTTCCATGGAACAAGTAACAGAGTTGAGATATCAACAATCTAAAAGACAGGCAGAAGAGGAGTATTGTTTACCTGTGATGGTTTTCATGTGTCAAACTAGTCTTTCATGGTATTGCAACAAAGAGATAAATAGAAAATACTTTGCTTGAACAGGATGGCTGAGAACAAGTTCTGTTAAGGATTATTATTACTTGTTCTTTTATAACAGCAAAGTATGTGGATCACTTTCTTGCTTCTATTTTTTTTTTAATCACTTTTTCAAAAACTGTATTTGACAACTCCCAACAATAGTTTGACAGGCCTAGAAAAAGAAGAAATCTCTTGACATCTATTATTCACCTAATATTATAAGACTGAACAAGCCTGAACAAGGTGGTGTGTATGATTGGCCAAATTATTTAGAGAAGTGTAATGTAAAATAACAAGAAGTAACAGCAACCATCACCTATAAACGGCATGGTAGATTGCCATTATGGCACTGCTTAGCAAAATCATCATTTGCCAAAGTTTGCACAGAGGTAGAAGGTGTGTTACTGTCATTAAAATAATTAAAGCACGTGGAAGAGTGAGGGGAAAAACCAGCCCTTTATTGAAAGTATATGGTGCTAGTTTAAACTAGATGAATCTAAAAAAAGGATTTGTATAGCACTTCTAAACTGAAATTACTGGACGTTGCAAAATTTTGGGTGTTTTATTCTTCAAAATGATTTTAAAATATTACTATTGAATATCAATTGTTTATTTAAAGCCACCTCAGTTCTGCAGATTCTTACATGCAGTTGCGGCGATGATTTTTTCCCATTTAAAAACACAAATAAGGAACCTTTGTCTCTTGCAGTAGTCACACTAATAAACACAGAGAGAAGATGAAACTGCCTACTGGGTTGAAAACAGCTCAGCTGCTGAATACGTATTTCCAAAAAAGTGAAAGCATCATAAAGGTTTTTGTTGTTGTTTTTTGGTTTTTGGTTGGTACTTATTTCTCTCCCTCGGAGAAACTTTAAAGTTACCCTCCATCTCTTCATGGTTTTTAAGGAATAGATGCTTTCAGCCTTCATGAAGAATATTTTATCTTATTTTCTTCAGTGCTTTGAAATCTAGGGCCCAAACCTTTTGTGTCCCCAGAGCATAGCACATCGTAGCTTTTTCTGCTATGAGTCCAGTCCAATTCACTTGAAGGGAGCCAGGGCTTTGTCTTTTTTTTCTTTTCAACTTTCCATAAGAGCTGAGATTCTTCTTAATGGAGCCCAAAGGACCTTTTATGTTTATATAGAGCTTTCATCAACCTATGCAATAATTTCTTACACTAATCAATGTTATCTCTGCAGAATCTGCTTCTGAGGAAAAGGAGCTCTTGGTTGTAGGGTTTTGTGGGGGAGAGAGGGAGGTGTTTGTAGACTTTTTAAGATGAAGAGATAAGTCTCTATTAATGTTCTTGGGTTTAGTGGGTGTCTTGCTGTTCTGCATTGATTTATTTCTGATCATCAGCTGTCTCACAGTTCTGCACTGTCTTGTTTCTGATCTTCTTCATTTTACTATCTATATCATGGGGGGAGGAAAGATTGCCAATCTTCTCCATTAATGTTTCATTGACAGTAGAATGCTTAATAAATGCAGACACAATGAGGTCCAAATGTACCAATTACACTATTTTTCATTTTAGTTCTTAGTTTTTAATACTTCTGTGTCAAAACCACCACTGTGTCCTATCCAAACAGTGCTTTTCCTTAATCTAGGGGTATAGCGAACATAAATACATTGTCATTAAAGACAGTGGTGTCTCCCAGAGTATTAAGGGACAGTATAACTGCATCAGGAACTTTTTCGCATTGTTCTGTTATAAATGCAAAATAATAGTCCCTGTGTCTCATTGTGTTATATACATATAATGCATACAATAAGACATCCCAAAGATGTGATTTAAACACTCACATGAAAGGAACAAATTTAATAAAATCCATAGGCATTAACTCTGATTTGACAGGGACAAGAAAAGTGTCAAATGTTTTCAGTAAACCAGACAAAGAGCAGATGTTTTTATTTCCAAACTCTTTGATGTACTACTGTCACAAAGTATAGCGTTCTCTCTTCAGGAAGGTCTCATACTTCAGGTATTTATTACAATAGGAATTAAAATTATGGGTAAAATTAATGTTGTATTTAAGCCAAATAGTTGTCTTCAGTGTACATGCAGGTAAATACGCAGCAAAATTGCTGCTCCATAGATGAATGAAGGAGATGTGCGATTTAGATTCTTATGCTGTGAATTTGTAAAATGTCAAAATATACCTGACTTGCTGATTTATGCTAGGGCAGTTCTATTAGAACCACTATTACGGTGGTTCATGTTGGAATTTATCCTGACAGCTCTGACCCAGATTCTGAAATAGTGCTTTTTTTAACAGATCGGTTTCCAACAGTAGTGAAGGGTTGACATGTCTTTTCCAAAGCTTGCATGTGGGATCTTCTTGGCCTCAAGTCTTTGTGCTGAAGGGCTGGGGAGCTAAGAGCTACTCTGAGTGTTGTGTGCATGCATGTGCATACATGTGCAACTGAATGAGTATAAATGCTGCACAGACAGGTGTACCTCTAACCTCAGTCTAGCTAACTTAAGGTAATTTAGTCATCAAAGAGAGAAAGAGGATTTAATACTCTGTTGAGGTGTAAACTTCTTTCACATGCTCAAAATCTCAATTGTTCTGCTTTTCAGAAATTCCTGTGTTTAAAGATGCAGAAAACAAAATTTCTATTTACCTTCCATACCACCTCCTTCTATGAATCATATTTATGAAGTCTTCATACAGTGTATTCCATTTATATATGCTACAAACTAATGCCATATAATACTTAGCTAATTACTTTGAATTGCTACTTAAAATCCACCCAGGGGTTAGAGACATGGGCTAGTACATGGCAGGGCACTGCTGTAGTCCTTTTGCATTGTTCCCCTGTTGTAGAGAAAGGAAAGTAAAGAAGTCTTGGTAAATGTATGAATCAAGGTCAGTGTTCCAGACCGGGAAGGATTCAAACATTGTTGTATTTCAAACAGTACCCATGTCTAATTAATTTTATTAACTGTTCAATTGTCCCTAGAGGAAAGGAAATATACTTTAAGTAATACTTCAGGTTTTCAGTATTCCAGTCCAACATTTTCCATGTATTCAAGAAATGCCAGGGGATAAAATGATGGGCATTTGGTATAAATATCTATGTCCTATAAAAAAGTTTGTAATGAATCAACTATGTAAAATCCACAACACTTTCATTCTATTCTAAACTGCTACTCAGACATCCAGCCTGTGCATTTTTAATCCTGCTGTCGTTAGTGATTGGTTTTCATCCTGGCAGCTTTTTGGACAGAAACTGAAAACTTCTGACAAGCTCCATAAAGACATGATTTTTGGCAAAAGGAACGTTTTTTGGCAATTAAAACATTTCTCTCTGTAATTTCCATCAGGGGCCAACTAGGGCAGACCTAGTTCATTTTTCTGTCTGACTTCTTTTTTTTTTCTTTTGTAGCATTCAGAGTAAAAGATCAATTATTCTGGTAAATGTTCCTTATGTTTAAAAAGGCATATATTTCATTGGGAGAAGAATGCTCTGTTGGAAAAAAAATGGCTCTGGGGGTAGATAAATTCATAACTGGTGTAAACTTTAGTAGCTCCAGTGGGTGCCCTGTGGTCACTTAGCTACCTGTACTGTAACAGTGATTCCCAAATTAAGAGGTATATTTCTGGTGGTTAAGAGTGAGTTCATGAGTTTGACTGAGAAAATCAACTGAATCCAGTGTTAATAGATTTAGTTAAAACAAATAATGTGCCAGTCTATAATACAGTTGCAATGGCCAAAGTCCTTGGTTCCCAGAATATGGATGCTCTTCTTAGATGGACAAATATTTTAGACTTGACACCTCCTACCCCCACCCTCTTTCTCTCATATACTGAGAGCCTGAGAAGCTTCCTATACTGTGTTTTGCACAGTGCCTGCTGCCGTGAGATCAAGATCTCTGACAGGCCTGTTTGGGTGATTCAGGGACTAGGTCATTCTAATACGAAATGCAAAATGTGGGGCAGTGTTTCCTCAGCTGCGCTGCAGACTCAGTTCGCTCTATTCTGCAGAAGTCCCTCTTGGCCAACATTTAACACTGCGGCTGGCACAGCAGAAATTGCTCTGAAGCCTGGTTCGCACACGTTTGCTTCATAGAAACAGCTGGACTCCTCTTTTGTGCTACTAATAAAAATTCTGCATGCTTAAATTGATCTTGCTCTCAGAAATGATTTAAATGCTCCATAATAAAGTGCCATTTGAAGCTCATGGGGTTTTTAAATCTGCATTTATAGAGAGAGCGTGTGTAATAATGCACAGAATGGCCGAAGGGAAATTTAGAGTGACATAGTTACAAGTACTTCTAGGGTCTTTTGTGATTTATGATGTCAGTAAGACTCAGCTGTAATTATCCACATCTTCATAGCTTTCCATTGTTTTTTATTTACTTTGTCATGTATGAATTTCATTACAAATAAAAATTAACAAGAGTTGGCTACAGTCTAGAGGTTTGAACTTTAAAATAATAATAAAAAATAATAAATGCCTCACATAAAGATTAACATTCTGTCTCGATATTTAAGGTTGTTTCTCACCCCTTGAAATGGAGGGAGGGAGGGAGAGAGGGAGGAGGAGAGAAGTGAGGTTTTGAAGTGGGACCATCCCTTTCAGCTACAGTATTACTTCCTTCTGGCTTCATCCCTAGCCATTCTTCATGTCATGTTTATACATGCAGCACATATTCTGTTATGAATTCTTTAATGTGCCGTTCAGTAACCACATTTGAGGACAACCATCTGGTTGAAAAATTGCTGCAAAGATGGTCCATGAACCCAGAGAGCAATGCAGCACTGGTACAATTATAGGGAGACACCCTAAAGTGTGAAAAATCCTCTGTTAAGAGTAATGGCCCTTTCTTCTGTAAGACTTTTCAAGGTGGGACTGGAGGATATTTTGGAAAGGAATCTCCTCTGGAGATTGAATGCTCATCTACTGATGGAGAACTTCAGGCACACAGCATTGGTATGCAAATCTGTCCTGCAATGCCATTCTAAGTGTAGCCTTTTGTTCTGAAGTACAGTTACTTAGAATAAGCACAGCTTCTCTTTTTCTCTTTATTTACAATGATGTTTTATGTCAAACTTTCTTGTTTCTTCTTCAGCTATGCTCATGACAGAGTTTTGTTAATGGTATGTGTTTATGGCCTCAAGCAATAGAGCCCTTAAGTGGCTAAATGTCAAGACAGAAAAAACTTTAGTCGAGGGGTCATATAGAGAGCATCTCCAAGGATAGAAAACTACTTGTTCAACCATAACTGTTATTCCCAGTACAAAAGCATATTACCTCTTGGAGCTCTAGAGCCATCTTAAATCACCTGAGAGGTCTGTTGCCAAGAATGAGATGAAAAACATAGCAAAAACAGTTTACTATCCACAACTGCCTGCTCTTGTCATCTGCTCCTCTCCTCCTCCCCTACTCATCTTCCTTCTGCTTGAAAGCCTTCTTTGTAGGCAGTTCAAACACAGATATTAGCATTAGTGAAAAGCTTCCTTTGCACCCCTGGTGCTGCCTTCACTTTTTATTTCTTTTGTTACACTTTCATGATCCAGCTTAATAAAAACCACAATAGATTAAATAGCTATATTAGAAGTTATTCTGGTTATTTTGGAGCTTCTTTGGTATGACAAATACTTTCATTCTGCATTCAAGTTTTCTTTTAAAATAATTTGGTAGAATCTGAAATATATTTCTCCTAGAAGTTGTTCTCCTGAACTCGGGTAGATAAAGCATGGTCACTGCAACACTGTAATCCCAAGAGATGTATTGCTCACTCTGGTGGGATACAGTGTTGGAGACAGGAAAACATAAATAATTAGAGGTTTGGAGGGTTTGGTGTGCTGGCCAACTGGAGAAAAAGAAATAAATGATCTTGGGCTGACCTAAAAATGAATGTGCATTTTTTGAATTGTTGGCAAAACAGAAAGCAGAATCTTGAGTTGTAATCTATGTCCTACAGAGTGGGCCATGGTTACTCATCAGGGAATTGAGAGAAACAAAGTTCATATCATGTCTTTACCTGATTCAGAGCAGACATTCTTCCTTGAGAAATGTTATATTGAATTCCAGTCTGCCTTTCCTTGTCTTGTCCTCTTGAAGCTACGCCACATTGTATGAGGATTAAAATGACTAAATCATAAAAAGACAGAATGAGAAGACATATATTCTGGCTATGACTCTAACAATGGAGTGAGGGGAAGATACGGTTTGCATCCTAATTCTAGTGTGTACTATAGTGGGATCTATTTATCTGGCTCTACCTAGAAATTGTGTGTAGCCTATTCTGGTTTTGTGGCCTGTGCTGGAGTGCTCTTGGAATCCAGCTTAGTTAGTTAAAGTATTTGAAAACTAGTAAAATAACACGTTGGCAGTTCCAAAACCAGTTATTTTCTTCCTTATTTTTATCCATCTTCCAAGTACAACTAAGATTAAGTGGTTTGAGTAGAGAGATTTTGAAAATAAGCCTTTTTTTTTCTTTTTTTCCCCACTCCTCATCCCTCTGTCTGTCCCAAAGCAGAAACCTGCTTAGCATCCTGGAAACACTAAAAATCTGCTGTCTTATCGTGAGTTTTCTCTACTAACAGCAATTTAAGTAATGCAAAGTGAAGAAAACCCCTCAGTGCTTACTGCTGATTTCATTGAGGCCAGAGCTGTGAGGTGATGGAAACACTACCAGGTTTTCATTCATGTGACAAATGCTGCCCTCACTTTCAACCCATGCAAACTTTCTGGAGTTGAATGCTACAGAACCTGGCCCCTTAAACCGGTCTGCTTTCCCTTGACTTTCCTTCTGCCTCAAAGGAAAGAACTGAACTCAGCTGGAAAACTCAACTCTCCTTGAGCTGGTGAGATTTTATTCCCAAGAGCTTTCATCTGTATGTGATTTCCATTGATTCCAAGAAAGCCACATGTGCCCACACATGCAGAGCACTGGATGCTTCTTTAATCTCTCCATGAATGCTAATATTAGCATGCAATAAAGCTACACAACCCTTCCATTAGAAGCATACAGCATGAAGTACTTTTTCTCCTCGATGGGAGACTATTGGGCAGGTCTGCAGGCTGTGTAAACTGGCAGTCTTTGGATCTATCCTGATTTACATCATCACAAGAGCTGGATTCAGATCTTCTGACAATGTTGTCTCTGTTCACCACACCAGCCGTTGGATTGTGAAGTGTCCATTGAAAGTGTAATACTATAAAGAAAATAGGGTTTCTTTCAAAATGCGCCTAGGAGTGTCCACTATGCTGTTTTGCAGCTCCTACACATCTTAAGTAGTAACTTGGGTAGGATTAGTGTGGACTGTAACTGAGAGGACAATGGTAGGGCAATACTGGATGAGTTGTTCCTATCTGTGCCAGAGAAACTGGTTTAGACAAGAACAAGAAGCTAAGTAACAGCTGCTTTAAACTCGGTAGTAAAAGACAGACTCTCTCAGGTGCTTCGAATGTTGTACGTCATCTAGACTTCTCCTGAGACTGTTTAAAGTTATTATTTGCTGCCCCAAATCCTCTAGAAACTATTACCTTATATGAAATGCAAAGCCACTGAATTCTTTCCTAATGACAGTCATTCAAAATGGATAGTTTAGAAGAGTTATAGCTAGCCTTATGCCAGGGACTTTTTATAGTGAAACAAGACCTAAGCAATACCTTTCTTAAGTACACCTTTCAATCAGTGTAACAAAACCTGCCTCAGTCTAATGGGAGACAGAATTACACAGAAGAAAGGTAATGATTTTCTTCTTTGTTTTTGCCTAAAGATATCTATACTGACTATCCAGTGCTGAAATATAATAGGATTGACACCAGGGTATATTGATTTTAGTAGGAGTGGCATTTGCAACCAAATTCATTGTGTTCTTGTCTAGCTGCACCAAACTTTTGATTAACTGATGATACAAATGTCAATGATTGCACAAAGACTTTATTTGCATTAAGTATTTGGGCCATGACTGTTTCAATTTAGGATGTTAGTGTGTTTGAAAAACGCTTTTTGTCTGTTCACTATTTCTTCACTTCTGTCTTCCTTATGCTCCTGTTTTAAATGTGTCCACAGGACTAGAAGTGTTTAGTTACTCAGCCAGGAATCAGAAACATGATTATGGGGCCTAAGTGATGAATTACACAGCAGAAATGGTGCGTGGAGAAAGTAGTTCCCTTGTGAACAACTTACAAGCAAGAAATTGTTGACTTGCACTACCTGAACACTTACAAGTAATTAATCCAGTCACAAACATCTGGATTAAGTTTTTTTATGATGATGTAAATTTTACAACTATTTAAGGCACCGTGCCTTTACAGATTGCTTCAAATTTATAAGGCTTTACTCAATATCATACAGTTAATGGGAAATACAGGTGTTAAACTTGCAGTAGGCTGGCAGTGAGATGGCTTCTCTTCAACATTTAATGTTCTTAACCTGAGACTAGAGCAGGTGTCAGTGTGTCACCTTTCTAGAAGCCTACATGGAAGAGTCTTCCATTTCCATGAAGCTCATATCAGCAGAGAAACCAGCCTCTGATGAATTTCGTTTTGGTGTTTATTCATGCTCCTTCTCTCTGAAGTGCAGCTGGGTCCAGAAAGCCGTACTACCAGGCCATCCAAGATCTTGTCAGATGTCTCTGATTCATTTGCATAAAATGAATGGTGAAAGTCTACAGCCAAACATAACACACACTGGCTAACAAGAATACCTATAATACACAGTTCAAAGTTTATTAGGGAACTTTTACTGAACAGCCTCTGGCATTTAGATTTGTTTTCCATTGGCAAGGCAGTGTGGATGTAACTGCCAGGCACAACTTTCACAAACCTGCATATTTTCAGGATGGTTAGCAAATAACCTTTACATCTGGGCAGTTCCTTCTTGAGCAGCTTTGAAGCCTGAGCCTGAAACAGACACAAGACTAGAGAGATGAAGGCTTCAAAAGTAAAGTACACCACCTACAGGCCTCAGAAAACATGAAGGTGAGCTACTTCACTCTAAAATGCTTCCTGTGCATGAATCTCTCTCACTGCATCTCAAATGGTTTCCCTTAGTACTTTCAACATATAGGAATGGTTTATGGCAGAGTTAAATTGTGGAGTCTCTCTCACTGGTAAGTGGACACAATCACGTGCTATCAGCTAGCCCAATATCACAAGTGACCTTCAATAGTCACACATATTTACATGAAATTTAGTTACCGCAACTCTACAATTTTCCGAAGGTCCTGTAATACCTATGAATTACTGCAAGACAAGGGCATGAACTAATAGGAAAGGGCATCTGGACAGCACCTCATCAATAAGTGTCTCTGTCTAAAATTCAGGGACAATGCTTCACAAGACTTCTTTACTTTAGTGCCCAACTCTACAGTTGGTCACTAAAGAAGAGACATCATTCTCATGAACAGTGTTGATATGCTTAGTTTACAATGTGGGCTGCTGAAATTGTACCTCTTGATCCACGTGTTGAAATGTGTGTATAGGGCTTCACCCTGCCTCTTCTGAGAATATCCATTTAGCCACAGCACTGCTTTTCAAAATGCTGTAAAATGGGAGCCACAGAGAAGGATTGACTGAGGATAGCAAGGTAATTAACCTTTTCTGTATCCTGAATTGCTCCTGAGGTTGACTTCCTCCCTTTATTAGTTGTAGTATGGCCTGTTGGATTGCATGGAACAGCTTGGCAGCATGACTATACCCAGGCTTAGTCAAAAAGGTCTCAGTGTATTAGCACCTGTGGAAAGGAATAGGCTCAGACTTTGTGAGCAGCTCTTGTAGCACCATCAGCATGAGGAGCCCAGTTGCAGCTGCCTCACCTGGCTCATCCTGCGTTTGTAGGAAAAGTACAAGGGGCATGCCCCAAGTGAGTGGACATCACTGTCCTCCCATTGCAACCCCCTCAGAAGAGTGCAGATAACCTCATCACTTGTCCTCTGGAAATGAATGGAAGATCACCCATACTAAAAGCCACCATGGCTCTCACTCATAATAATGAGTAACTGTGTTCTTTCCCTCCCATTTTCTCCTATATTCTCCTGCTTTTGAATGATGGAGCATTTTTTTAAATGGTCATTCCTTTTCTTTGCCATGAAAAGCAATTCTCCAATCTCCATCATTTAAAAGTCCAAAGTAAGACACATGACTTCTTTATTCTGTATCCTCCATTCACAGCACATTGATTCACTTTAACATTTCAGACATCTTACACAGTGATGCTCAATATTTTCTGTTAAGAGGTGAAGGAAACAGTAAGCTATTTATTTTCATCTCTGAGCTCTGCAGAGGCCAGTGTTGTGAAGAACTGGTGTGTGCATGACTGCAACACCAGCCAGCTAAGGCTATATACCACACCAGAGCAGCACTCTGTTACTGACCTCCAGCCAGACTACAGGGCAAAGCTAGTATCTTTTATTAGGCCAGATGTTTTTATTTTATGTGCTTAAAGTAAGGCATTACCTCTCCCTGCCAGCCTTGTCTCATATCTTCTTTGATCCTTAGACTGTTCTGTTAAAAAAAAAAAACAAAAGAAAACAAAACTGAAACCTCATTCCTTTCTTCCCCAATACAAATTTTAAAACCACAAGGAGTGATAAGAAACATGAGGAAGTATTGCCAGATAGACTTATTGGCAGTATGTCTGAGCTTCCTTTAGCCGGCTGTGTCATTCAGCCTGATCTGCAGCAGCCCTTGCTTTTCCAGTCAGAAGGCAATTCAAAATATATTGCAGATGATGATAAATTGTGGAGGGATTTTGCAATGTGGCCATTACTCACTGGACAATAGATTTAGAGACCACCGAGCTCATTTATAGGTCTAACGAAACAGCGAGACATATTATCTCCATCAAATTATGTACTGGTCTTCCAATAAATGCAGCCCAGTGATCCCTGGTAAGGTAATTTCAAGCAGCAAAGAATATGCCAGCACAAAGCACTGATTCTGCATGTCATGGTAATATAATTTATTGGCCCCCGGGATTCAGAATTGCTCTATTTCTCTTCCCCAAGACAGACAGCTATGAAAAGGAGGATGGCCTTGTGGTTAAGGATTTGGATGCTGAAGATACAGTCTCAGTTTCCAGCATTCTCACAGGCTTCCTGTGTGGCCTCAAACAAGCCATTAATGCCTTTGTGTTTTTCTTGTCTGTCAGTAAGATGATGATTATACTAGCAGAACTGGACTGAACCCAAGTCTTTTTTTTTCCTTTCTTATTTCCCTTCTCAAATCTGTAGCTTCCTTATGGCTTCATATTCTTTGGTTTTACAGTGATTGCTGGCTGACAAAGATGCCTAATCAATTCAGTATTTACAGAACACCAATGGCATTTCATTTGGGGAAACTTTATTGGGTTCCTAAGGAATGCAGATAACCCAAACACCCTCTGAATTCAAGGTTTGGTACTGTGTGCTGAACTACTCTCCAACAGAGCCAAACATCTGTCTTGCCTTCTGGAAGTGTGCACCTCTCCCTTCAGTGACTGCAGGGGGAGATCAGGATGACAGCTCACCAAATTTTGATGGGGGTAAAGCAAGCAACTGGCTTGTGGTTGCAGTGGACCTGCCAGGACTGAAGGCAGGCTCACCTCTCGGAGTGCTGCTGCCGAGTTCGAGATGCTTCGAGGAAACACTTTGTGTTCAGCAGATTTTTCTATGACTCTTTCAACCATCTCTCTATATAGAAGCACTCCAAGTAAAAAGAAAAACAGCATAAAAAGCCTGCTAAATAGTTTGCTGAAAGAGTCCTGCCTTGCTCTGTTTTATTCTTCACCACGGTCTGTGCAATTTTCAGAGTTTTTGAACAGAACATAGACCCAGCTTCCTAATAATAATTATCATGTTTTTACATTGTGACATAAACAACCATTTATTCTCTATGATGTGGTATGTGAGCTCAGTCCAAAGCCCTAATTTTTCATACCCTACACGAGAAAAATAGCAAACCAGATCAGCATCTGAACTTTTTTTAGCCCCTAATTTGAGTTCAACCAAGCTCTCCATCTGAAAATCTATGAACTCTGACAAACTCTGGGTCTGAGTCCAAGCTTTGTATTATCTCTCTGGTATCAATCAAATCAACTGCAGGAAAAGCTTCAAAGATAATTCCTCTCTTCCCATGCCCTGTCTTCATTCTTTCAATGTCAAGCCAGTGCTGAGGATATTTTGACATGCTGACAGCTCTAACATAAAGAATGGTTAACGCAGCCTGGCTTGTGGCCTCCTAACAGCAGACAGTACTAGTGACAGAAGAGATATGCAAGTGGTAGGGATGGCAGGGTATGCATTATGGTCCCTCTACCTCTTCAAAGCCTTTCCAGTCATTTCTTAGAGAGTAACTGCTTTAGTATCTTTTTAGTAACATGTAGAAGATCATGAAGAGATCCAGAATTTCTCAGACACAGCCACTGTCTCCATGCTCCTGTACATGCACACACATTTGCCTAAATACCTGTTGACTGCACTAAGATGCTGAAATTCCAAGTTGTTCATGGGAGGAGTTGAAAGCCTTTCCTGGAGATCAGAGCAAAGATGGGTTTTTTTAGAGTCCTTTTCTGTTTCTTTTTCTTTCCTTCCTTTTTTTCACATAGCAGGGTGCCATCAGCTGGGTCTCCCTGTTGGCAACGATATGATAGATGGCGATGCATCTCGTGTTTGCAGCGGAGGCTGCTTTGGCTTACATCTGTCCGGCTAGCAAAACAGAGGGAGCTGCCAAAAAAACCAGTCCGAGGTATGAAAGTTAACAGTTAGCAATAACTGCGGTGTGAAACATTCCCATGAAATCCAGACATCAAGGATGCTGCCTGAAATAGCTTGAATGTCCTGCATTCTTTTCGAGTGAAAACAGAGTAATACACCAGCAGCGTGGGAGACAGCAGCCAAGGAAGAACACACGAGCCCCAGAGAACAGGCCATCAATTTTCTTGCTGAGGCTGGCTGAAGGAAACTGAAATGTATGTTGCAGTGGCTTCTGACACCAGCCACTGCTATGCGTGCTGCACTTTAGACTCAAAATACGTTACCCTAAAAAGTAAACAAAAAAATCCCCAAGCTATTAATAGATTTGTATAAAGAAATCCCTTGTAGTTTTTAATCATATACATATGGGACTCAGAAACCAAGCATAAAATGTCAGTGTGGCTATTACATGGGTCACTGGAACAGGTTTATGTTAGCTAATATGCTGAAATAGTAGATTAGAAAGAGGATAGTTTATAGCCTTTAGTTCATTTGTTGACAGGAAGAATCAGGAGCAGATTTGTTTTATGCCTGATCCCATCACAGAACAAGTAGGAATGGAGCAGTGCTTAAAATCCAGGCAACTGAAATAGGATAATGACTAGACTGCATCTACATTTTCTGTGGGTGAACAAGATGCTTGTGAAGGGGAAGCACTAATGAGATCACAGAAATTAGCAGAGCAGAACAAAACACTCCTGTGTGACCCTCTGGAGGTGACTCAGCAAAGAAATACTACTTGGCATCCCATTACAGAGCTGGTAAATACCCCCAACCCCTCATGCGATGCAGCACTGAGGAGGAAAAGATCTTCCTGAGACCTGTAGGAAACAAGTTTATTCTTAGAAAAAAGAAGTGTGCTGGCCTATGTGATGATACTGATGCTCTAGCAGGTCACCAAAAATAGCGAGGACTTTCCAATGCGCAGCCACTCTAGCACATCTGAAAATCTTGTTAAATCATCCTATGCTGTGTTTGATTGCTGTATATTGTAAATCCTAGCTCGAAGCTGACTCTTTTCTCTTGCCTGCATTCCATCTGTGTTTATCCTAGCTTTATGGGCAATTCTTTTGTGAGAAACAGAGCATCTTTGAAAACTAAAACTGTGTATATCCACCAGGCCTTCTTAATGTTTTATCAGAACATCATGGAAATCAATTCATTTGAGAAGACATAGGTGACATAAATGAATAATTAAATCCTGAAAGTATTGCAAAACCCTATCAATAATTAGTCTCATTCATCTTGCCTGGAACCAGGTCAAAACTCAAGTTGAAATTCTCTATGCAGTCATAATGGAGCAGGCCGCACCCCTCAAAGTCTGGCTTGATCCAAGGCACAGATGGGCAGCGCTCTGACTTTTACCTGGGTTACAGCACTACAGCAGCTTCCCTCCAACCTCAAGTATATTTCTGGTTTGTGATAAATTCTGTGTGTTATTTTAGCTGTGCTGGCATCCTGTGAGCTGTGTAGAGCGCTGCTTCAGAGAAGGCACCTGCAATAGGGCTTTCCTGGTCCAGGTCAGGAAAATAGCAGGGAGCACCCTTCTTCATCTAGGTTGAGAAGAACAGCAGAGTTTTCCTCTCGTTGGGGGGGAACTGACCAAGACTAAGACAGCTCAGAGCTGTCAGTTTTCCCCTAGCAGGTAGTCAAAGGTCTCTACCCAAATTGTCAACAAGCGAAAAGGAAAGGCAATCCCTGGATTTCCATGAATGCTGCTGAGGAACAAGCCCTGCAGTGGGACAGGTATGATACCTGCCTTCGATCTAGCCACGAGCGAATCTTTTTTCTGTCCACCACAAGTTTTACAGTTACTATTTTGGTTTATTTTCAAGGAGTGGAAAGCTTTTCAGCTCCATTCGTCAGGCTGGGGCAGCACATCTTGTATCATGTAATCTGCCAGCACCAGTGAAAGTAGAACAGGGCTTTATAAAAAAAATAACCTACGTTTGAATGCAAATAGTGTTACAAATTGGTGTTAAGACGTGGCATCCCGATCCCCATCTTTCTTGAATAATGATGTTTACTGTGCTATTTTCCCTTTTTTTTCTTTTTCTTGGAAACCAAACTTTCTTAGAACTGGCAGGAAAGTTTACATCTAGTTTTCATAGATTCATTTGAAAAAGGAAGCAAATGAATTAGTTACAATATTTTATTTCTTTTATGATGTGATTACTTTTCACCATCATCCTCAAAAAAAAGGTGCAACTTTCTAACCTATTTTCACCACAGCTTTATTTTACATATTGTCTTCAGACCAAATTGTTTCTTCCCATACTGCATTAATGATTCTCATTACTTCTGCAGCAAGTTTTCAGTATACACCTTGAAAACTCACTTCTTGTTTTGTTCCATAATGCCATGTATGTTGAAAAACACCCAAAAGGTAACCTAACGGTAGCCTTGCTGTCATTATTAAAAGCAGAAATGAAGTACACAAGCATTTAGGCATTTTGTCTCCAAAGCCTGAAAGATCTGTAATCATGTCATGGCTGTTCTTTCTTGAACAGTAATGTGTGATTCTGGAGCCATTAGTAGGTGGGGCGGGGGGACAGGATCTATTTTCAGGATCAGGAGTGGTGATCTCTCCCAAGTGGTTTTGACCCACTGAGGGGATTAGAGAATTTATGCAACTACACAGCTCCAATGTGTGGCTGAGATATCCAGCAGCAGGAGGCTGAGCGTGATGTTAATGGCATCTCTAATGGCAGACATTTGGGCAGCTGATCTGATCCCAGGTTATTTCTCTTAATCAGAACAAGTGAAAATGGGAAACTGCACAAACTGATTTTGAGAGAAGAAAGGTAACTACCTTTCTCTGCTCTTTCTAGAAAGAAAAGACTGAAATCAACTGAAAGAATAATTCTACAGAGGAAATGAGAAGAAGTAGGAGGTGTCATTTCAGCATTTCTGACTGCTTTTTCCAAGGAAAGGTGATTTAAGAACAACAGTCAAGGTCACGTATGCTTACTGATTCTAAATTGAGGTGATACTGCCTTCCCTTTTCACAGTAATTACAGAAATTTCTTGCAATAGAAATTGTTTTACATTTTTTCTTTTTTGCAGGATTCTTTTCTCTTAAACCAACATAATTAAAGGGATAGCTTTAACTCAGGACGTTTGTTACTTAGAGGTGAAACTTTTGTCCTCCTAGAAAGAATTAGGAAGAATTTTTTTTTTAAGTTTGATATGGAAGAACAGAAAACTACAGGTAGTAGTAGAGCTGTTGTTGGTGGTTGGGGGGTCATTCCTTTACTTCGAACCTGCAATAGAGTACCATTTGTCAACTGAGATATTTCTAATGGGCAAGTAATCTGTGTTTTAAGTCTCCTCACCCTGGGTGTTGGAAAGGGTAAAGTTTCTTCCGTGAAACAATGAAAAGCTCTCCTTGATAGTATACTTGTATAGTATACTTATATACTTATAGTATACTTACACAGTATACTTAAAATGTAAGTTTAAATACTTTCTGTAAAGCTATAATTCAAGTCTGAAGCAGGACAACCATGCCTCAGTCCAAGACAAAACAGGGACATTTCTGAGAAAGGTGTATTTTCACCACAGGAGGAAGAGAAGAACTGGGGGGGGGGAGCGTGTGTGTCGGATTTTATGCCCCCAGCAATAATTTCTCAAGGTGTGCTTATGCATCTGCTATGTATTTGGACTGCTTTATTAGCAGCTTTCTATTTAACCAGGTGAGCAACTTTACCTTTGAAAAGGAAAAGATAACAAAAACTGATGAGGGAATTTCTTATGATGACAATTTTGAGAGTAAAAATATAATTAGATTAAGAAACACTGTGGGTATTGTTAGACTCATCTCTCTTTGTTCCCCTTTTTATTGCAGAGCCCTGCGGTTTGGAGGTACTTGGCATTCGCTTAGCTGGTTCTGCTTCCCTCCTACGAATTTCCCTCTAGGATTAGACAGCAGTACAAATATTATTGCACTCTGCAGGCTTTGCCTTCTGACCTACTCTGTGGAGACATATGTGATGGAGTCAGAACCGCTGAATAGAAAATGTCTTTCTTAACTCTGTAGTGCTGGAGGGATGCCAAGGTCCAGTAGTTCATAAAAGAGATGGGGCTGGTAGTGCTCCTGAGGGAAGTCAGACCAAAGAAGGAACCCTGGGTATTTAAGGAAAAGTGTCAATAAAAAAATAAAATATGAGGGAGGGCGAAAAGAAAGGGGTGGGAAAGAAGGGGGGGAGGGGAAGTTAAGGGTGTTGGCTGGGGTGTCTGATTTCCTCAGCAGTGGGACATGTGCTTCTTCAGGAGCTACGTGACTGCAGCTCTTGGTCCGCCCCTGTTGGCCTTGCAGACCAGCCATGTTTATTTTGCTGTTAGCAGAAAGGGGTTCGTGAAGCGCCAGTGTGTGTATGTACGAGTGTGTTAAGTGTGTTTCCCCAGGAAAAGCTCCTTGGGAATGAGTTGGATCAGTCAGAAGTGCTAATAGATGGGAGGGCTTCCACTGCCCAGCACTAGCAGTTAGTGGCTACTCCCCTGCACTGTGCAGCTCAGCTCCCAGCGCTTGGGTCAGAACCTCCTCTGCACAATTTCCTTGTCATTGCTAAAGGATTGGGAACTTTTCAGCGGGGGTTTGCCAAAATACTTCATGATGGCGAAATCTTCTGTGGCAGAGTAATGCTAGTGAAAAGGAGGGGCTCGCAGGCTTGCTCGAAACCAGGCAGAGCATCAGCAGAGACTGTGCCAGCCTCCCACACAGCTCTGCTAACATGACGCTGTCTTGATCAGCAGCAGCCCTGCTGCTCCAGTGCGGCAGGGAGTGGTCAGGGGCTCTCTGAAGGCCTTGAATACCACCTACTTGTGCTGGGGGCTGTATTTGCGTGTGTGTGAATGACGTGGACAAAGTTCCTCCAGGGGATAGGTCTAGACCACCACCGTCACTCTTCCTTTTGACCTTGGCCAGGGTTTGAACTTCAGCCGCCAGTGGTGGAAATCTCTGCCAAGGCACTGAACTCTCCTGGTATGTGCGCCACAGCGTGCTGCAGACTGGAGATGATAGGGAGGGGGTTCAGCCAATACGCAAATCCGCAAGAATCTTCCCTCACGAAAGCAGCCCAGTCCAAACTCAGATGCTCATGAGCTCTGCAAAAGGCTTCTTGATCCTGCTTAGGTTTTGTTTAGCTTTTCTCAGTAACTCTCTGCTCCCTGACTCCATCAAGGGTCTGATGTAAAAACACTAACATACCATAAAAGCAATTCGTCTTTTGTTTATTGAAAGTCAAAAGCATAGTAAGTCTATCCAGGGGCTGGTCTGGTCTTTAGCATTTTGTTCAAATTACAGATTATGTCTTTGCAAATGGCCAGAAAAATTTTATTTCACGTGTCATTGAAATCAGGAAACACAAGAAATTTTCTCAGGGGCTTGTTTGATGTGTAGCCTAATTTGTACATCAAAAGGAGTTCGTTCACTGGACAAACTTTGAAGTACATGTTTTAGTCTTTCCACAATTTATTTTTTTCCAGCACTGCATTAATGAATTTTTGCAGCTCCTCTTTTGTGGGTATTATATTTTTTGAGAGCAGTACTGTGTTTTAGAGATGTTTCTTGCTTGCTTGCTTTAAGGTAAGCAGTTGTGGCTCTCTTCAGAGTCAACTCAGGCATTGGGGTACAGAGAGGAGGGAATATTTTCTTGAACTTAAACCAAAATGTTCATTGCCATTTTCCTTATGAGAAATACTGGATGGTAAACAGTAGGTAAGTATGGCTCATTCACACTGTCAATGCAATGTATGCAAAAAACACAAGGAAAGAATATGCTTTGGATAAACAGAAGTGGATGATCACATAAAGCTAATTTGTATCCATATTATTTGTGAGTTACGTGGTCGGTTTCAATTTGAAGGACATCTTGCAGACCTCAGTACCTCTTGCCTAGGGATTAACCTTTGTTTTTAATTATTGGACTGTAAGAGCTCGTGCTACAATTTTGGTGTCAGCGTTTACCCATTCAAAGACAAAAAAAGGGATAGCCTGTAAATCCTTTACCTCCTTCTTTTTCTAACACATCCAACAATAGTCTTTTGTGGCCTGAACTCTCGTAGTTCACTGCACTTGAAACCAACAATGCAAAGCTTGGTGCAAGGTTGATACCAGTCAGGAGCAGCATGGGTGGAAATTGCTCAGTGATGTCCCTGCACTGCATAAAGTGTACATAAAGGGCATAATACAGTCTAGTGGGCACTGAGTGAAAAAATGCATCTCTGCAAAGGAGGGCTTCTTCTTCCCCCATCAACACATTTAATAGAGCCAATAATGGGACAGACATCCAGAAGTTTTACTTTCATTGTTTTATTTTTTGCTTAGCTTGCCTGCTTGGTGAAAAGCTTCATTTTATTTACCATTAATATTATTTGAGAGGCAAGGTTCCAATTTTATCAGTTTATAATTCTGACAAATGGGGTTCCTCGTTTTCCTTCTGAGATTTCACATGACCGGCTAACTTTCCTGGCAAGCTGCATTCGGTATTGAAGGCTCTCTGCTGTGGAGTCGGCTGGACAAGTTTTCACTGAAACTAAACAGGGACAACTCCAGTCTGCGGGGAAGCATACCAAACCCCTGAGCTGAGCGGATCTGTATCTAGCACTGTGTCTGTGCTTTCGGCAGCAGCTGATGTGTGCAGGAAGCCACCGTGGCAGCTTTCCTTTTGCTGGGTGTCCAGACGCACAGCACAGCTTTCATTGCTCCCAGATTTACCTCACTGTGACAATTTAATACCCTTGTTAAGGCTTTGGTTAAAAAATCTTTTATGGGTTGACCCTTGATAATGTTAGTGATGACTCTGCACTTTCTTATATCTCTGCTTTTCTTCTGCAGCCGTAAGGAGAATGGAAAGAGGGTGGAGAAGGTGGCAGTAGAGCTGCTCTGGCAGATTCCTGGGATCATGCCTTCCCTTAACATGGAAAACACAGGGGAATTTTCAGCAAAATTGCTCTCCTCCAGAATATGGATGAAAAGGCAGTGCCTGAGCTGATATTTTTAGGATTCTGTAGCTGCTTTTTTATTTTCTGAAGACTCTAGCAGCCCTGTAATTTGCAACTCCAATGTGCATACACATATAGTGGCAGGAGAAAAGACATAAAAACTGAAGGCACTGTAGGATGAGCAAATGGTGACACTAAAACAGAGGTGTTACATCTCTGTTGTTGTTGTGAAAAAGATTATACCTACTGCTTTCTGCCTGTCTTATTACAGAAACTGAGAAATCTCTATGTCTTAAGCTAAACTCTATGTTTTAACCACTATGGCAACACTTAGATTGCCTCCCACCTCAGTAACTCATAGTTTCCTTGTTCTTGAAATGTTATCCTTTGCAGTTATGAAAGAAAAAGATGAGGGTTTTACAGGATCTAAGGGGCTTTTAAAGCAAAGAAAGGCCTGGCTGAACTTCCTGCCAGAACTGTCATATGTAATTCCTTTTTCCAGCACTTGTCTGAAAGGTGGTAGACAACCTGCACTTTTCATTTCAGTCTTTAAACTGCATCTATCTGGTCTAGGACTTTTAAATTTACATGGTTCCACTTTTTAGGGTATGTCATCTGGAAATCCCTGCAGGCAGGGAAGTGTCTGGTGTTACTTCAGATTGCTTGGTATAAATGAATGATATTTTTAGTTAAGGAGCGAAATGCTAAAACTCACATTGCTGAAGGTCTAATTAGATTATCTGCACACCTTCAGGTTTCCCTTTTTTGTTGTTTGTCTCCCTGTCAACCTCTACCTCCTCCCAGTGGCTGTCTTTCACCAAGACAAAGTCAGGAGGCTTTTGTCCCTGTGGTGTATGTTCTTAGCAGTATGCAATGTGCATCGCTACTGAAACAGTGCTAGGGAAGGGACAAGAAATCAGCTACCAGTTTCTTTCACTTGAGGACTTTTTCTCCTCTGGTGGAGTTCTCTCCAGCTGCATGTTTCCACAACTTCTTATATTGTTGAAAAAAAAGGAGGCAGCAGCATGCCTAAATATAGAGCCCCAAGTTTCCCTAAAGCATGAGCTCCTTGGGAAATGACTTGTGCTTCCTGTTCTAGACTAGAAAACACCGTCCTTGGAGCAGCAGTTCAGAGCCGAGTCACTGGACTCTTTCTGAACACCAGGCTTTGAGAGGAGCCTCGCATACATGTTTTCCTCTCCATTCACATTTGTTTCTGGCTCCCCTTGAATTCCTGTGAGAAAATGAGCCCTGCCTAGCCAGGATTTGGTATTTTTATTTTTTCCCCTTCAGCCACGTTGAAGAGACAGACCTTGGCAGCATGTAGGAAGAAGTGGTCTGGGATTTTGTCTGAGCAGAATAAGAGGAAGCCCTGTCTCTGCCTAGGAAGACAGCAGCACATCTGTCCATAGATGCAGGCAAAGTATGGATGAAAAATGGCACTTTCTTAGGACATACACATGAGAATATTGTTTCCAGGCTTGCCTCTAATTTCTGTTAGGCTGATCAAATTTGCAGTCTCTCCAACTGGGACTCAATATCCAATGGTAGGAAGGGGGTCCTTCTTTGAAGAATTGACATCAGATGGAGAGAACTTTTCACTTTATGGCCCTGGGCAGCAAACACCAACTTAAACTGACAGGACCCCAGGACTGCTAATTAGAAACTGGCAAAACCAGTACATCTGGACACCCTATCAGAGGTTTATCAAGATTACTGGTATGATCCATACAAACCCCTAATGGGAATCAGCTGTCAAAGAAGTAAAGTAACTTAGGCAAAGATTGCATTTTTTTGTTGTTGTTACAACTAGAAGACGTTAGAAGCTGAGTTCTTAAAGGCTGTAATAAATGTGCAGTTTCAGAAACACTGGGGTTTTGCTTGTTGTTTGACTCTCTAGCCAAAGAGACTCTGGGCCAAATTTAGAAAGAGAGCATGCTTTAGAGCAAGCAGTCAGTGCAAATCCCTGCGCCAATACTGGCTCTGAACTTGGCCTTCAGTTGCGAGGCTGTGCCCCTCTCCATAACTAAGGCAGCTTTAAATCAGCTCCACAGCACTTTCAATTATGAGAAATCTGCCACATCACCTTGTCTTTAGTGGTCAGCTAGAAGAGTTATAAAAGACTGTAAGGGAAAGAAATAACTTCATAAAAAAAGGTAAAACCGAGTGTGTGGTCCCACATTTTCCACAAGAGACATTGTAAAGAGCATACACTTCCTCAGATTGCACAAGCTGAGGATTATGATTGTTGTTTAGTCAGTATCTTTTATTAAAGTGGAGAAACAAAAGCCAGCATCATAAAAGAAGGATGGCCTTGGGTCTTGCACTCTTGAAAGCTCTGGGTGCTTTGATTCCACATATCCACACCTGGGGGGGAAGCTGAAAACAAAATGTCCCTTTTTTAATATACTCTTAAACCTATTTTTTTCTAAATGTTATTGAAGCCATAACCAAGGAAAGTAATAAATGAAATGTGAAGAAATGGAGCTGATGTCTGATGTTAGGTCCGCAGACCACAGGGAACACGATCCTACTGCCTGTTCATGTTAACTCGGAGATGTTCTAAGAGCCTAAGGAAGGGACAAGTCCATGGTTGGGCAAAACAGCCAAGAGAAATTGTATCTGGAGCATAGCCTAGGTTGCTGACTACCTTGTTTTGTGCTTTGATCTGGTTTGAGCCATCATTCTGAGGAAACTAGAATAATACAAGCAAAAAGAAGTCAGTTTTAGCAGAGACTTGCCAAATAATTTTTTCATGTGGAAGGGGAATTTCACTGTCTCAAACAAGCCTGGCATGAACCTGAGCAAATCCAATCTCTCTGTTCGTAAAACTTCAGACATAGTTTAGGTTTTACAGTGATCTGATTTTTGTTTCTGGATGCAAATATTCTTTGGTGACGTTTTTCCAAGTGAATGTTGTGGTGTTTGACTTATGGAATATTTCTCAAGACTGAAAGGTGATAATTTATTGTGCTGCTGAATGCTTGCCTGTTTTGGCAGGGGAGGATGGACTCGGTACATGGGAGGTTGAAAAGGACAATATTAATATAAATGCAAGTCCTTCAGATCCATTGGCTGTTCGTAGGGCTTCGGCTAAGAGCATTTAATCAGTCCTCCCATGTGCAAAAATGATGACTAGACAGCAAGACAAATCCTTTAGAAAGATGGGACATTCTACCTTGCCTTCAAAATGTAATGAACATGCATGGCACAGGGCCTAGATGAGTTGCATTTTAGCAGCTCACCTGATTCAACAATCTTCACTGGAGTAGGACTGATTCTTCAAATATAGACCACGGTAGAAGACCTTTGAAATGACCAGTTGAAGCCATGGCTCATTTACACATGTTGCATGCATTTTGGGGGTTGTTTGGTTTTTTTCTTATTATTTTTTTCTTATTCTGCACATAATTTATTTTGTTTTGGGGTTTTTCTGTTTTGGTTTTTTTTCCCCATACATAGGAAAAAAACCAACCCCACTCTTCTGCTTGGATTCACTCTTAATTTTTAAAGAGACAGCATGAAAACAACAGAGTGGATAACACAGGGTTTCAAGAAGGCAGAGCGACAGTGACCACCACTAGGGCAGCAACCTGATGAAACAATGCAGCTATCATATGACAGATAGCTGTTTGTTTTTCTGGAAGTTATAAAAACCATCTAAACAGCTCCCCTAGGAATATTACCTGCCCAAAGAATTTTCAGGCTCATGCAAATTTATCTAATTACCCTATCCTTGTTGATCTTAGGTTAGATCCTAATTAAATTTCAAAAGCAATATTATAAAAAGAAAATAAAATCCTCAAATATTCCAGGGGAAAAATGCTTTTGTACTTTGCTTTGTTCCAGACAAAGCTGCCAAGTGGTAGCTGAAAATTAATGCTACTTTTGCATGTGTACTTCTTAGTGAGCAAATCAACTGAACAGTACTGGTTAAAAACACATCTATACTTCAACAGTTGACTGTAGAGCCTCATAACCTACCAAAAGTCTCCAGTGCCTTGCATTTACCAGACTGCCTGTGGTTAACAAGCAAACTTCACCAGTTCCTTTCCTGTCTGAATAAGTGCTTCAACCTATTAAAAGATGAATGTTCACAAGAAGGGAACTTCTTTCTAGAATGTAAAGATCTCTCCAGTATAAGTAATTTGTTCAGACTGATACGAACAGATGGGTTATACATTGATTCAACCACAAATCCCTCACACTGTAGATCATATTTTGATACTGATGGTTTGAGGAGAAAATCTAACAATACATGCAGTGTTCAGAAAGCTATGTCAAACTTCTTGAGTTTTCAAGAAAATAAAGTATCTTCCTATCAATGGACGGCCCCAGTTGCCATGTTCTCTCTGAAATTCCATTAATTCAATATGTAGAAATGACAGGTTTGGAGCTTTTTATCTAGTTCGGGCATTCCAGTAAACAGTGCTCAATGCTAGTCCATGCTAGTTAACCTCAGGGTGGACATAAAACAAGCAAGAGCTGCAATGCATGAAAAGCTGTCTGAAAGAAATAAACTTCCTTTATGTACTTCTCCCTTTTGCTTGATTAGCTTGCTGATATATTACTGTTGTTAAGATCTGACCTGAGCATAAAGTAGGACTCTCACGCTGCAGCACGTCCAACAGTGTGCATTTTCTGGTAGAAAAATGAGAGCTACAGTCAACTGATGTTTCATTGACATTTCTTCAGCAACTATGAATGGCCTTTTACAGTAGAACTGAATCAATAAATAGTGATCTTTCTGCAATGGTAATCTCAGTTTTTATAAATATGTTGCTTTTCTCTGGCTTTCATACCAGTTTCTGCAGAGATTATCAAGGACAGGAGCAGCAGTCATTTTTTCTCATGTTGACCTATCTGTTCGGTTGCATAAATGCAGTCTTCATCACCTTAATGTCTAAATGACAGAAATGGTTACCGCGTTATTTTGTCTGCTTTCTTGTATTGTTACAAATAGTAGTCTTGTGATACAGGCACTATGTTTCCAAGCTGGGACTCATAGCTGTACCTTTCTTCAGCCTTGCCCTGATATTGGTTCCATCATTCTGCAACTCAAATTATTGACAGAAGCATGTAATGAATCACAGACAAGCCAGAAGAATGAGCTGGCTTGGAGGTAGTTCTGTATGTATGCAGTTTTATAATGAAACTTTCAAAGCTGCTCTAAATAATTTAGTATTATAGTATTCAGTATATAGCAGATGATAGTGGAACATGAACTGAACTTCTGCCTGTCTGAAGAACTGAAGATTGCCTGTCTTGCTTTCTGTAACAATCTGTGTAGTAATCATAGTGTATGATGTGCACATACTCAAGTGTGGTTAAATATTTAGGCAACTTGCTGTCTTCTCGTAGGTTTTGGGTATGGTAAACTAGAGGAAACATGGATTTGATACAGACTGTTGTGATCTACCTATATACTTCTGGAATATGTCCTCTTGCCTCATCTAGTTGAATGACTTCTCAGACTCCTCAAGGCAATGGAGTGGTTCATTACTATCCTTTCCATCAGATAGTACCTAGTAGACATAGGTGTTAAGGAACAGTGATGAGCAATTGAATTAGCCTTAGGGCACCAGAACACATTCCTTTTAACAAGTTAACATCTACCTAATAATGTATCCGATACCCCACTTTCAAGCTAGTGTCTATCTGAGAATGCTGATCCTGAGTCTGTGATCAAAGAATAGCTCTCAAGAAAAGATTTTCCTTGCTCTGCGTGTGTTAAAAATTAGGTATCTCTAAGTCAGTGTTGACTGTTTTTTTGGTGTATCTTTAAGGCTGACCCAGGCAAAATACTCAGAAAAACTTCACACTTTCTGGAAACCATGTCCTTCCAGTGGATCTGTGTGTGGGAACCCAACAAGGAAGGCATCCAAATCACCAGCCAGCTGAGGAGCCTGGCTTGGGAAGAACCTCCTGAGTAGTCATCTTTAACTCAGTCCCCTGTTAATGCAGGCAATTATGTCACATAATCCCTCTCATAAACTGATCAAGCTTCACATTTCAACTACTACTAATGTTTTACCAGAAATTTTCTGCCCTTTCTGCTAGAAAACTTGTCATAATTTCCAGTGGGAATGTATTCAGCGCCAGTCTATTGCTATTTGTTCTTCTGACAACATCAGTCTTTAGCTTAAATAGCTCATCGGTCCTCCTGGTGTCAACTCCCTTGATATATTTATAAAAAGTGAACACATTTCAACCTTCTTTTTGCTAGACTAAACAAGACAGGCTCTTTTGGTCTCATCCAGAAAGACAGGCTTTTCTTACCCTAAGCCTGAAGTCTTCCACAACTGTCCCAGTCTGAATAAATTAGTTCTTGAGTGTGGGTGACCTGAGCTGGAGAAAGTCCTGCCAAAGACTTGCACGATGGCATTTTGAAACTTCAGGCTGAGTCTGGGGTTTTGGTTCTGTATTTTGCTTTTTATGTAGCAGGAAGTATGTTTTGGATGCACTATGTATGTTTATGTTAAAAGCTTCGGGAATAATAATGGGACACTATTTTTTTGCTGACACTTTTGGAAGCCGCTTAGGGGAACTGTATTCTCAGCTCTCTCCCGCTTTCCATGGAAGTTAGGATCCTTATGATAATTCCAATTCAAATAGGGTATAAGATAAGCATTGAAGTTACAGTCTAGAAATTTAAAGAAAGAGCAAACTGTGCTTTGGTGCAGAGATGCCGTATTTCTCTTTGGTATCAGTAATAATCTTGCTCTGTCACCACAGAGACATGAACTGAGCCCCTTTCTCTTCTGACCACACTGGTACAAAGCAACCATACCAAGCCACACACTTCTGCAGCTAAATAGTCCCTAAAACAACCCCAGTGTCTGCCCCTACAGCTGCAAACCCCTACGTACTTAGATACTGTCACAGTTATGCTGCTCCTGCCCTGGACCTTATTCACCAGCCCCTTGGACTAAGATGAGTGATCACCGAGCTGTGGCAGCAGACTTACTTTCATGCATTTGCTACACCTGCAGCAGGTCATTTCTTGAAAGGCTGTCAAAGAGCTGTTACCATCCTATACTCCCTAACCATACCTTGCTTCTTGCTCTGCTTTGCAAAGAGCTCAAATTGTTCCCAAAGTCCTTTCCAAGGTCATTGCGACCAATGCAATGGCTGAGCTGTCAGGAGCTGATGGCATGACTCTTCTGGAGCCAAGAGCCCCCAGAGAAAGCATCCACTCTGCAGAGAAGCTCACTGCTTTCTGCTGTTGGGAAGGGCTGGTCCAGATCCCCCAAGACTCTCAGAATAAGCCTCCCTAATGCTGCTTCATCTTCCTCCTTTTCTTTGTGCCCGCTGAACCCTTCATTTTTTCTCATTTGCCACCTCCACTTAAATCCCTGCTTTTACCTCTTTACACTGCTGTCACCAGCTCCAGCAGTGCTACTATGTGGGGGTTGAGGGGGGAGGGGGAAACCCCTTGTAAGTCAGGAAGATCTTTAGTTCAGGCTCTGCACCAATTTTCCAGATGTGGCAGTACAGAGACTTTTCCCCGAATTTCCCTGCTGCTGGTAATGGGAAGCCTCCCAAGTGAGATACATCTGCCTTGCTGGGAACTGATGCTCTGTGCTAGAAGTCAGGCAACTTCTGAGAGTGTTCAGGCCCATCTGCAATATTTGTGTTATGTTCCCACACCTTGGCCATATGGACGGAGAAGCTGCTGAGGTACTGGGGGTTTGCAGCAGGCATGGCGCAAGACTTAGAGTGTATGGTTGCAGTGCCGCAGAAATCACAACCAAAAGGAAAGTTTCCAGGTCTGGCAGGAGGAGCTGTGAGGCTGTCCACAGAGGTGGAGAAGGAACCTGCTTTTTTGCTTTGTCTCCATCATTTCCCTCTTCTTCTAACTGCACTGGTTGCCTGTCGCCCTCCTGCCCTCTAATCCCCTCTACAAACATATTTGATACAAGCACCTCATTCCCTGCTTACAAGGTGACTCTCCCACAGTGGTAATTCTGTCCTATTTGTTTACACCAGTGAATGCTAATGGCTAACTTAGTTCAGTCATGAGTGTTTTCAGAAGAAACATATATGAAACAAAAAGAAGGGGAAAAAATGTATGGGAGAGAAAGAAAAAGTTGAGTGAACCAGTCTATTTTTACTCATCAAATATTCCAGCCACTGTTGTTCCAGAAAGGCCTCCCAACCTAGAAATAGTAGCTGGTGGTCATGATTAGTGTCCTACATTTGTGACTGAAAAGAGCTGTGACTCATAAATGTGTGCAGCGCTCTGGCTATAAGCCACTCTAACTTAAAATGGCTGAGGCTTACTGTGAGAAAGCACATCTGACTTGTATTTCCTCAAGACTGAAAAAGTATCATTCAATAACACTGTAAGGGAACAATACTAACCATAAAGAATTTTACATTCTGTAGAATTATATCGTAGAAGAATATACACAGTAGACTAATTACGATTTCATCTTTAATTTTACTCCAAAATAGGTTGCATTTTTTGAAGCGTCATTTCCTTTCATAATTTTTTCAAATGAATGGCTGCATTCCAATCACTTACTTACCATCATCTATATCAATTTGTGTTCTTCAAACAGCTGGATAATCTGTCCTAATTAGAATGATCTCCACTGGCTGGGTTTTATCATCTTGTCAGAAGGAATTACCCGGGCAGACTTCTCCTTACCCCGAGCAGACAGTGGAGGGTGCTGTTGTATTTGAGGTGGTCGCACGAAGGGACGCGGGATCAGCTCACTTGGCTGCTTTCACAGCTCCTTAGAGCTTGCAGACACAGACTTCCAGTTTTGTCTTTACTGGGGTGACAGGACCAGGACCCATGCACAGCTCAGGTCAACGAGGTGTCAGCTCAGTTAGTTGTCCAGGCAATGAACAAAGAACGATATATAATAATGCAGGTTTGGATTTTGACTCTACAGCTGTGTGTTCCCTAACAGTTTTACTGCCTCTTGTCCACAGATGATATTTTGTACTAAATTCCTCACAGAGAGAAGGGGGAGGAGGGAGAGGAAGAATCGGTCGAATCTGGGTTTTGGCTAGAGCAGTTCAGAGTCTGTCCATTAACTGCTCACTGCTTTTCCAAAGTATGTTCTGAATTAGGCAGAGCGCAGTATATTTTCTTCCATGTGCTGGCCAGAAGTCATGAAGCCATGATAAATCCATGGATGGCAAGCCTTGCTCTCAAATTTGGGAGATTGTATTAGGACACCCAGAGTCAGCACTAGCGCTCTTCAGCTGAGCTGACCTAAGAGCAGGAGCTCAGCAAGCCAGTCAGCCTGTTTGCTCACAGTCCTTGAACAGGATGTAGGATACAGTTATTGAATTTCCAGTGCTGTATTTCATCATCGTCAGGGCTCTGTGACGTCATTAGTGAATACATCATTAATAATATGACATGTGGTAAAAGGATGTGTCATTCCAAAACCCAAGTAAATAGCACGGAATTAACAAATGCGTATCAAAGCAGCCCTCTGTGATTTGCAAGTATGACTTGCTGCTACTGCTGTTCAGGCAATTGTTTTCTCTTTATACTACTTCTCCTGTAAAAATTTCAAGTAGAAATTCTACTTGAGCTTCTCATCTTAAATAAAACTATCTGGTTTATGGAGGAGTAACTGGAGAAGTCACAGAAGTTAAATGATTTTCCCAGGATCACAGACTGAGAATGAAACCAACCTGTGAATAAAACTCAGAAACTGAACTTCCCAGATCAGCTGGAAGGGGCAGAGGGAGCAGCCCATGACCCGTTTCTTTCCACCCTCAGCTTTGCTCCACACTCAGAACCATGGAGAAATTTTAGCTTTGCATCCTGAGGTAAATGCATTACGCAGGAGCTCTGGAGGATGCAAGTTGCTCTATGTGCTGCAAAGGTCTGCCAGCTCCTCTAACTGGCTGATATATCCTGATCATGATGTTTCCACATTGCTTTAAAGATGAGAAGCACTATGTATATCAGTGACATAAATTATTGTACAATGTAATTTTCATTCCACAGGATGTAAACCAGCCCCCTTGGGTATTCACATATGCTCTCTTATTTCTTCTGCTCCAGCCCTGAAAAGAAGAAAGTTCTCCCTAAAAAGTAATACAAGTGTAAATGCAATATCCCCCTTCTTTCCCCTCCTCCCCATATCATTCTGAATGAAAAACTTTTCAAAACCGTAGTTCTGGCCCCTTTCTAAATAACCAGATTCAGAACATGGATGAGTGGCAAATAGGTATGAGAAAAACTTTGTGCCACTCACACAGTCCTGTGGCCAATGTTCCTTTCTGGGCTAGTTTGCTGAGCACTGATTTGCTAACAAGAAATGTTCCTATCTATCTTGTGTTCAGTCTACCTGGATTTAATCTTCTTAGTTTGAGTTAGTAGAGGAGAGCGTGTTTATGTCTGTATTCATAGATGGAAATGGAGATAGACTCCTTACTTGAGTACACAGTGTTTATTTTATCCTAAAAGTTTGTTTTCCTTCCCCCCCTCCTTGCAGTGTCACTGCTGCTGTATTTTATTAGACCTCTGGTTTTCATTATGCAAAAAGTCAAAACTGAAACATTGTAAATCTCCCCTCTCCTCTCTGCTTGCTGCTCTGAAGCCTGTCCACCATTCAATGTCTAACAGCTTCTCCTACCAAAGCGCACTATTTACAGGGGCTTTGGGGAATAGGAGGTGAGAACAGGGAAAGGGGGGTGAACTCGCTTGCCCAAGGCTTGTTAACCTGAGCACACACTCTCTTTCTCAAATTTGTTTTCTCAGCTGGTGGCACAGTCACTGCCCCAGCACCATCAGTCCAGCAGAGAGCAGTTTCATTTGAGATCTGAAGGCAGATCTTAAAGAATTGGTTGGAGAAGGAGGGGAGGGAAGCTTAATAACAGCTTAGAGCCTGACTCCCCGTGTTTTCTTAGTATATTGAAATATGAACTGTGTAAACACTCTGCATTCCACCTGCTCCAGCATCTGCCAAAAAGCTCACAAAAGTCCTTTGCTCTTTTTTACATCCTCCCGTTCTCCTTGCCCTCCTCCCCATGAGGTCTCTCACACCACCTCGCTGTCCTGCCCCCTACCCAGTCTCCAAACAAACAAGGGGGTTTTTTCTGCCTTTTTTTTTTTTACTTTCTGCTGGAGACATGCATTTCCAAAGTCACTTTGCACCCAACGTGTGGTGCCTTTTCAGCCTCTTCTTTCACAGAGCCATCAATTTGCTTTGGTTTCAGAACACCGCTCAGTGGCGGTGCTTCTCAGATTATTGTTGTTCTTTTAATATTATTTACTGTTATTACACATAAATATGGCAGTAATCACCCAAGAGACGGAATGTTTTCCACATCAAAACTTAGAGCAGAAAAAGCTGCACCCACATGCTCTGTGTTTTACCTGCCTTCCCCTGAACAGGGAGCAGTTTCCATCCAGATGGCAAACCATCAAGGGTTTTACACTTTGACACTTAGTAAAAATGCTGAACAAAGAAGTGTATTTTCCATCATGTTCTGAAAGAGAGCAGGCTGTGCTGGCTTTGCTATGAGAGCAGATTTCCCCTTGGCACAGCCCTCCGCCAGCCTCTGGGATTGGGACTGAGACAAGGACCACGTTTCTAATGTGTGGTAGCATTCCCAAAAGGCATCTGAGGGGACATTGGTACTGTGTCAGCAATTCAGAAATAGCTGAATAGCCTCTGGTAGTCACTCCTTGTTTCTCATGTCAGATGTGATCATATCATCCCCCATGCTGCGTAGGACTTGGTGGGGTTCCTGGAAGGGAACAGGTAGTGCGTGTTCAAAAGCATGGTATTTTTGATCCAGGAGGTTCAAAACAGCCTGCTTTTGACTGAAGCAGCCAGTAAGTTTTGCCACGATTGCATCAGACTGCAAGAGGCTGACCTGAAAACAAGTGAAGAACTGTGATTTAGGTCTAAGACAAAACTTATTTGACTCTGTAGGGAAGTCACCACTTCAGCTGCCCAGGAATGGTGAAGGTGAGATTCAGCAGGATTCTCTACTGCCATATAGCAATCAACCACCAGCAAAAGCAGTCAACAGGGTCCCCTCAGTTTCATTTGTTGAAAAAATGAGGGTGCTCTTCTGCCTTCTCCTAATGAGGGTGTTCTTACCGCCCTTTGCCATTAAAATACTTTATGCTGCACACAGTGCTTGCGTCTCAGCTCTGATCCCTTTTGGACTCATCTCACCTCATCCATTTTGGACTGTAGGTTGTGAGGTAATTAGTTCTGACTGGTTAGAAATGTGGTGAGAACAGCCCAGCAGCAAGCCTGGCAAGGATTTGGCAGCCCTCTAACTGGGAAACAGGACCTAGATTTCATATTGGGACAGCTGACAGGAGGGATGAGCCCCGCTGCTGTTCAGGCTTTTCGTGGGTACCTAGATGTCTCTGCTTGTTTGCTGGACTTGTTTGTGGCCTCAGCATCTCACTGGGGCTTGGGGATTTTTCATTTTGTTCTCTCCTCCCTTGTGCTTTGATTCTGCATATATTCCTGCTGAAAAAGGAATCATGCAAAATATCCTCACAGTCCTTTTCAAGCTCTTGGCATTAGAAACACCCTTCCCCTCTGCCTCTCCCAGCCAAGTGATCTGTGCAGCAGAGCTGGGAGCGGGGAAGGAATGGGACAGGAAGGGAGGAGGAAGAGGAAATCATTCACCCCACCCTTCCAACCAGAAGCGAGAGTTTGAAGCAGTCACTCAAATGGAAGAAGGTCAGGTTTAAAAGAGGAGGGGGGAGAAGACAAAAGGTGTTCCCTCCCCTCACCCTGCTAGGATCATCGTGGCTGGGTGTAACCCACACACAGACACCAGCAACCCTTGCCAGAAACACATACGGTGACAATGTTAAACTGATGCCACCATAAGAGAAGCTATAGTCCCTGATAGGCTTGTGGCTTGCTCTGGGAAGGCAGCCTGACATCTTCCCCACCTAATTCAGTTTACTTAAAGCTATCCCCTAGCTGTCAGAATTCCTCTCATCAGAAATTAAAGCTAGAACCATGTATTTCTAGTCCCTCTAGAACAAAAGCTGTCCTGTCTCCAGCTATTTTTTGGAACGTTAGTGTGAAGGACTAAGCAACAGGGACGTGTATATTTGTTCCATGAAAAGAGGAAGGGTCATTAAACTGGAACATCTAGTATGCTTTTGAAAGAATTGCATTACATCAGAAGGAGCCAGAAATAAGATACCATTTGTTAACTTTGCTAATCCATTAAAAATACATTGGGCAACTGAACTATTATTTGTAACTCTCTGCAATCTCTCTTACGGTGAGGAAACAATGTCCTACTGTGTTTAGGTGTGGTGTGTTCTCAGAGCACATAAAGCTTTCAGCGGCTTTGTATGAGGCTGATTTTGATTTTAGGTAACAGCACATATTGAATCAGCTGGGGAAAGAAAGTCCCCAACCAGAGGTCTATCAGTAGAATTTATGCAGAATTCCAAATGATTGGTGGATATATTTATTATATTATCCCTGTATTTGTGAATTTGTGCATGGCAGGGGAAGGGGGTGTTCAAAACTGCAAATAGTCAATTCACGTTCAGTACTTCAAACTGAGCCAAGTCATTCTCGCCTTTTCTTTTAAACTGGACATAACTAGAAAATAATTGAGTGGTTGAAATGAAAGATTTTACCTTGGGTAATACTTTATTGTACTGAGTACTCCTGTGGTGGTAAGAACAAGTTAACTGCCTTGTTCTCCATCATTATGGAAAACTAAAGAGAGGATGTAAATGAACTGAGAAAATTATTCTTCTGTTCTAATCTTATTAATCTTTTCTCCTCTGTTCCAGTTAAAACAAAAGTGAAAGCTTTGGAGACATACTGACTCTGTAATAGGAAAAGCACAGTTTAGAGAATCTTTGAGTCTAAGACTGCGCTTTGCCTGCCCTGTAGCTCTAAAATTAAGATAGTATTCCTAGCTTTCAGCAGAATGAAGTTGCACTCTGAAGATAAAAACAAGATTCTGAAATTAAAAATGCAGTTTCATTTAGGACACTTTTTATAACACCAGGTTGTCTGACAGCAGAGATGGTAGTTAACAGCAGAAATTGTATTATAGGCATCAAATGGTGTTAATCAAGGACAACAAATATTCTGAAAGGATTAAATTTTCCTGAAAGGACAAAGAAGGCCAAACTGCCTGAAGGCAAGCAGTGGCTGGGTTGTACACTTTCACTGTGCACATAGCAGTAACAACCCGTGGCTAATATTTCCCGTCTTGCTGGGAGTTCAGGTTCTAAATTTAGGGCTCTAAATAAGCGACCTGATATATGAAGGGCCTTATATTACCAACCGCAGTTGGTTGGAAGAGCTGATGCCATGTGCCTCTCCAAATCAGGGCATTTAATTTTGAAGTACATTCTGAGCATCCAGCCTTTACTTCTTGACTTCAGTTACCCACAGGGGAGATGGGGCTGATGGGAGCACTCGTTTGCAAATGATCCAATGAGGGGTGAGCTCTGTCTATCAAATCTGGGTCTCAGTCCTTCACTGGGATCTGCTCGTGAGGGGCCCCATGCTTCTGCTGGCACTGACAGGGATCCATGCAATCTAACTGAGCCCTCTGCCAGGACCAGGCATAGGCGCCTGGAAATATGTTTTTAGGCTTTTACATGAAAAACAATAATTTCTCTGCTTTTAGGTAAAAGCCTGCTTGACTTCAGTTGAAATACTACTTCTGCCTAGCAAGACACCACTTTTCACGGCTGACACATTTCCAGGCAAGAATAATTTGCTCAGAGGCCACTGACAGGTTTTGCAGCAGGATTTTAGAGCAGGCAGCACTTGTGACTGTGTAAAGAAATCAATAAAAGCAGCCGAACGTGATGTGTAGGTAAAAGCATACAGTTACTGCAGCAAACCTGGGGCTGTTGTCACTGCTCTACCTCTGGCTAAGGCTGATAAGCACTGGAAGGCAGGACAGAAAGGAGGAGAACATGAGGTAGGATGAACCTCCACATCTACAGCTGCCCTAACGTGGACTTTACCCACTAGCATGCTGTGGCAGCTGTGCATTAATAAGCTATGAAGGGAAATTAAGCCTGCTTTTTAAAATGGGATGTCAACATCTGCCCTTGTGCACTGGGAATGAGACAGGCAAGTGGCATGCAGCAGCCAGTGTGCCAGGCTGTACAGGAGCAGAGCTTTTTGAGGAAGGACTGTATCCAGTCCTGTGGCCTTCACGTAATATCATCTCTGCTCATGTAATCAGCAAAGTACCAGCAAGGGGAGACAACACCTGCTATGCCACCCAGAGAGACCTCACCAGTAAGAACTTGTCTCTTGAATATCTTTGCCGTAGCACCCAGAGGAAGACATCTACCTTCAAACACCCTTCATATTTAAAATGCAAAGTAGTGATACATCAAATTTCCTCCAGATGTAACCTGGGCAGGTTCTGTCCATTAGAATGTCCTTCTGTGGCAAAGGTTTCCCAGCTCCCTGGCTCTAGAGGGTCTTGTTTCCAATGAAACATTTGCCTCAAGCCGTTGTTCTTCTGAGTTTCTGTAAGTGCCCAGCCCACCGCAATTCATGCTGCCTTCCAAAGTAGCCCTTCAAAGCCTTTCTCTGAGAGATGTGGAGCTTTCTGTAGGTGAAAAAGCAGTTAGGGATTTTCCTTCTATGGTGCATACGAATAAGGGACAGGGAAAGGGACTCATGTTTTTTCATTGCCTTGCTTTTCCTGGTGCTTTGTTCATGTGCTCCAAGACAGACACTATGTGGGATGACTGCTGTGCTACCACTTTGTGTTTGAAACATCAGCATGTCGCCACTTCTCTCAAACAAGCTCATAACCAGAGGAAGCCCCGGCCCCTCTGGGGTGAGCAGTTTTGGAAGGAGGCAGCAGTGGCATCTCCTCTCCACTTCAGAGATGAGACTTCAGCAGGAACCAGTTTCTGCCTCTCCTGGGGACAAGATAACCCTGACTGTCTGCGAGGGACAGGGCCACCTGATGCTCTTAGAACTGTATCCCGGCTTTTTTTTTCCATCAATTTGTACAAAGGTGAGGATTTTGAAACCACAGTATTTGCCAGTTTTTCCCGATCTAAACAGCTTTCAAGTCCATTGTACATTTCCTAACCAGTGTAGAAGAGGGCTAGAAATACGGCAGCTGGATGGAAAAGAGTCCCCTCTCTGCTCCCACCCCCGACACCACAAGGGAAAGCATATAGCCATTACCCATTTTCTTTCATTGCAGTCTGCCCATGCATTAACGTGAACTAATCACAGTAAACGCTGTTTATTTCTGATATGGCTGTCATAGGGAATATGAACAAGTTTTGCGGATGATGATAGTCAGAAGAACAAGGGCAGTCCTGTAGGAGTCAAGGCTTCACTATTTCTGCCACTCACGGGACAAGTTGGTATTTTCTTCATTTTGAGCATCACCAAGGCTCTGTTTTTCTTTTCTCTTTCGTAGCTGAGTCTCATGTAAAACAAAAGTGATTCCAAAATGGGAATGGAAACCTTGGTCCATCTGGTGTGTGTTTGAGCACTGTCAGGCAGGTGAGATAATCAAGAGCTGTGAGAATGTAATGTCCAGGGAAAACAGAAGAACTTAACTTAGATGGAGACATTATCATTCCAAGGAAAAAAAAAATAAATCCCCTATGTTTCTGTGATTTTCTTCCCCCTTTTGCACTCTTTTCAGTCATCTATTCTAAAGGACTGGCTCCTTTTCAGTGGCTAGAAATGGCCTAACCAGTTCAAAGACAGAAGAAGATACTAAGGACTTGGGGATAAGACTCTCACAAGTAACTTTCAAGCAAAATATTACAGCTTTAACAGCTAACAAGGGGCAGACATCCACCGTATCTAAGAGAGTGCCCTGGGGTGTTGCTAGGAGCCAGTTGCTGATAGTGGCTGCAAATGTATCAGCTGATGAAATGTTAAATTCTTTGACAGAGCTTTTTGGTTTTCAAAGTGACGCTTTTCCATTAAAATTTACATCATAAGAATTTGAGGTGGGGCAAAATTTGAACCATGTGTTGAGTGAATCTGGCAACTGATTAAAAAAGAGTGCAGGACTGAAGAGTCCATTCTTACAAATTACAGCATTAAAATCTAATTAACTGTCATCCAACCCAACTTCAACAGAAGAAAGTGCCTGGACAGGAGGGTTTCCTTACGGACTCAAGATCAATGTTTGCTAAACAAAAGCTACAGTCTCTCATCCCTGCATTTCTCAGGAGCAAAATTATAGCATAAAGTATTCTGAATTAACTAAAATTCCTGGAAAAATCCAGTTGGCACCAAAAGGAACAAAAATTGGACCAAATAAAATCTTTGTCTTGCTTACCAACTTATGGGAATTTCTTCTCTATCCCACAACCTCTTTTATCCATTGTGCCTACAACATTTGCTGTCAAATCGTCTGCAAAGGGAAGAGAGAAGGGAAGATGAATGTAGCCTAAAGAAATTTTTCTTAAAAAAAAAAAAAAAAGGTGAATGCCCAGATTTCATAAGCAATGAAACCCGAAGAAGTCATGATGCATATTCCTTGCAGAGGGATTCCGGTCGCATGAGCTCTGTTGGCAAAGCTCCTGTTGATTTCAGTGGGTGTGGACTTTGTCCTCTAGTTTAGATACTGTCTGTAGAGCATAGCAAGTATACTTGCAGACTTAAGGGGCTCGGAAAGTGTTAAGTAAGGTGTGTGAGCTAATTGCAAAAATTGCAGCTGTTGGATTTTTCCTGACCACAGCTTTACTCATTCCCATCAAACAGCTTCTTTGGTTCCAAACCTGCAAGAGGCTACATGCAAGGTTAACTTTCAGCGTGTGTATAGTCCTGTATCCATGAAGTCACTGTGAAGATTTATTTGAGGCTAAAAGTGCATAGGTGTTGGTTGGGACCTTGGACAGTTTCAGTATGGTGCTCATTGCAAGTACCTAACTGAAGACTCCTTAGGTTCACACTTTAGAGCAAAGATTTAAATCATAGGCAAAGAAGATAGCAAATTTGTACTTCAGAGAACTAAGTGAACAAGAGGCTGATCTCCTAAACCCTGCTTTGCTTACATTTATGTACTATAGATTATTAAATACTCACATATTAAACACGAGTTCATCTTTAACAGCTTCTAAACCTTCTGATCTTAAACGAAAGCAACTTCTAGATCTGACTTCAGAAAGCAGCAGGCTACCAACTGTCCTAAATTAAAATTACTTTTTTATTGTAGAAGTTATGTATGAAAGCTCAAATGCAAGAAAAAGAAACCCCTTATACTCAAATATAATCTCAAAGTTAGTGTAACTTAAACACATGCATAAAATAAAACAAATGTTTAAACGCTTTCCTGAATCAGGATCTGAATGAGCTGGTATTGCTGGATAAGCACAGAAGGACCATAGGTCTCCAAACAAATAAATTTTAACTATTAGCAGTACATATTTTCAACTTACCTTGCGTATTACTTCAAAAAGCGGTGGGTTGAAGCCAGATTCTTGAGGGGAAGAAAAATGAATGCACAACAGTACTGAAGAATGATCTCTGCTGTGTTGCCTTTTTGCCTGTAGAAACAAAAACAACCAAACAAGGATTTTTGGCATTTTTGTGTTGAAATCCATGAACGGCATGTTAAAAGGTTATATTTTGGAGTTGTATACAAATTAACAATTTAAAAGTTACACCTCAGAAGTCATTTATATCACGTGACTAGACTATCAATCATAATAATAATAATAAACCAGGAGATTTTTAAGCTAGCGCACTTCTGAGTATTCAACCGAAATGGAGAAAAATGAGGAAAACACATAATATATCTTAGGAGTAGTAATGTCCTGTTATTGTTAAAAAGCTGCTGGGACCTCATTAGTGACTATGAAAACATCATCTGTGAATACTGTGAGGCAATAAATCTACAGTGTCCAAGGAAGAGAGGGGCGGAGGGAGGAGGGGGAAGAGAGCAAGCACAGCATGTGTATTTGCCATTTTTTCTTACCCAGCTGTGAGTTAGTAATTTCCATATCTCCTTGCCAAACAGCTTCCAGAAACTATTACTGATTATGTGAATTCAATAGTCTGCTAATGAATGATAAGATAATGGGTCTATGTTCGAGAGTGCAGGAGACAAATAGTTGTTTACATGTCAAAAATTCCTTTTCCACTTGGGTCATTGCACACACACACGCACACACTTTTGAGGACATGCTTTATATCAGTGTAGCTTCAAGCCAGGGCTGCTGATGCTGCAGGTGTGGCCCTTTTGTCTCCAAACCAAGTGCTGTGTTTTGTAGTATTTCATTGGTGACCAATTGTCCATAGCTTTTAATAAAGCAAGCAGTGCTTTAAAAATAATGACCTAAGAATGGAACAAATGAAGGATGAAAGGCAAATAACTTATTGATCAACTCTGAAATAAATTAGTGTAAATACCTGGTATTTTGCAGACTTAGCATGAGACTCTTAAACAGATTTGTGATGGACTTACCTACCATAGCTACATTAGCAACACTTTGTAATACTTTTCACCCCAGATGATTTTATCATTTGTCTATCTATCTCATACAGCCATAGTGTGACCAGGCACAAATCCATTGCTGTCATAAATACATGCTCTTGCATTACTGTGGAATTTGGCTCTGTGTTTGCAGAGCTCACGTCACCCATCACTGAAATGGGGTTACTTCTACAGAGGAAAAGCAGCACTGCCAGCAAGACTGTTTTTAGCAGGGGAAGCAAAGGATAATATGGCCAAGTAAAATGGCTTGAGAGTTTACATAGGAAGAACACAAGTTAATGGCTTGTGTTGGAGTTCCTTTAGGACACTGGGTCTATCCATTCATACATGTCTGAGAAATCGTACCTTCAAAGGCTATGACAACGGAAAAAGAAGGTGATTTATCTCCTGGGATACTGGATATCTTGTCTTCTGTATGTGAAAATAAAGTAATGGGAAGTAAATGTCATTATAGAGACCAAGCATTCCCACTACCAGCTTCAGGAATTGGCAGTTGGCAGCTGCCTAGCACAGTGTCCTATCAGGGCAGTAAAACAGCTGTTTCTAGTGGTTTGTTTATGCTAGATCTTTGGACAGTGATGTTTACAGATGTGGGAGAGGCAGGGTTTAGGTGGTGCTGGGTTACTCCAATCTCCCCAAGGTGGCAGGAGGAGAGGCAAGCCCAGTCCTCCACAACTGTGTCCCAGGACTCCCCTCCCTTCCCAGCCCTGCTTTTTTCCTTTTTCCCATGGAAAGAGCGGCCTGGGGCCAGCTGAGTCCTGAGGACTTGCCCTTGGACAGCTGAATTTTGCTTAGTTTCAGAAAAGCCTTGAGCCAGGTCTGTGCAATCCCAGGATGGAAAGTCAGAGATGGCTTGAAATACACAAATAGTTTTGTTGTTTCATTCAAAAAGTCCTTTCTTATTTGATGTACTATATGAAATAACTTGAGATTCACTCTTTATTAAAGACAACCTCCACAGTTTCTAAGATTGTTAGAAGTACTGTAAGTAACTTTTCTTGTTACTGTAAGTAACAATTTCATTAGGTTATGATTACATATAAATTTAATGAAATTAAGGAAAAAACAACAAACCCTCAAAACCAGAAAAATGTCAGTGTTTCACTCAGTGTAGCTGAACATGAGTCGCACTTTAGCGGTAAACATGGACCTTGCACTCACACACAACAATTCCGTTTAATCTGTGCATTAATAAAAATGCCTCCTGTTTTCTTATCCCTACCACAATCCATATTAGAGTTCATAAACATTCAATTTGTTTTCCATGCTGTTACTACTTATGACATTCATGAATACAAAACAATCCTTAGAGGCTTTAACACATAGTGAATGTGAAGACTTGTCTACTCAGTCTTATGGTACTTCTTGGAATCTAAGGATTATCTAAGACCTCTGCATCAGACTATAGACTGCATTTTTAAGGAGTGATCTTGGACTTGCCCCATACTATAGCAAACAAAATACGTCCCTGCAGAAGAAAACTGAAATGCTGTGGTTATTTCCAGAGATCTTGAAGACTAAGTGATATCAGTAGAATGTGTGGGGCTTCTGGAATCTGGAAACAGTTGAAAATAAAACGTTTACATTGTTGGTTTTGAGTCTTGTGTATCAGCTTTATTTCCTGTTGTCTGAGAGCTTTGTACTTTCACCATTTGAGAACATTGCCTTTGGCATGGTTTCATCTCTTTGCAGCTTTTGAGCACCATGACAGAATCAGAGAGGAGAGCAATCTCTGCAGAAGCCAGCAGCATTGTTGGTTCTTGCTGAGAGGAGATCCAACAGTAGCCGAAGTCAAAGTAAAGATCTGACCACATCCAATCAAAGGTCATCTCCTGTATCACATCCAATTAGTCAAAAGGCAAAATGGGCCAGTCATGATTTAAAGTAATCTGAAATAAAGCACTAGTGCTTGGCTTGGAATGAATTCCAGGTTTTGTAATGGATCTAACAGAACTGTGTGTTAATGTGGTCTGTATTAATTTATGTTTTGTAAATGTAGAAAAGCTAATGGGAAAGCAGTCAGTCCCTGCTGAACTATATCTTTTGGAAGAAAAATTACATGGGGTGGGATTGGACGTTATAAAATCTCAAAGGCAGTAGGGAAAAAAGTGTGCTGTTACTCATTTGGAACGTTTTTGAGCTTCTTACTTCTCCTGGGCAGTGGTTGCACAATCACAAATGGTCAATTCAGGCATAAACATGCATGTAAATGCACTGATTTGCAACCTATGTACTATATGCATCGTGCACAGGCAAAGGATTTTCACAGGAAAATGTAGAAAAGGTTATTAATCTGGACAAAAGTTGGAATCACTAAGTCAGACATCCATGCGGGCAGTCTTAGCAGTGTAACAAGTATGAAGCTTTGAGGCAGAAGTTTCTGTGCCCTGCACTGTGTGCAGTCATATGGAGTAAGCTTGCAACAGGACTTTTCAAAAGTTTTAACACAGAGATATCTTGCCTTTTTACTTTGCCCAGTAGTTTGGTGTTCCTTAATATTAGATTAAAAGTGACGTTTTCATTGACATCTTGGTTTACCCAACAGGAAAGAAATGATACATAGGAAAAAAAAAAAAAAGCCAATTCTCTGTGTATATATAAACATTTAATTTCTGATACTATACTGGCCAGTCCATTAAGTCTGGACTGGCCACTATAGTATTTGAGGTGAAAGAAGAATTTGTATTTCTGTGAGATTCAGAAGGACACCACTCCCCAAAAATTACTGTTTCTGCTACTCGTCTTTCTTACTGACTGTATTTATGTAGCATTACACTACCATGCAAGCTGCTTGGCCTGTCCGGATAGCAGAGTACTTTGAGCAGGATTTTCAGTTCCATTGCAGGAAATTCAGACATTGAACTCCAAATAAAAGTCACAGGAATGTGTACGCACATCCCTTCGGAAGCTTCAAAAAATCACAGTTTTCTTGTGCGATGTTCTGCAGCATAAGGATTAGATGAATGAATGCCAGTACTGGACTTGGATTCAAATTTTCCCCTCTCCTGGCCTCACTAACTTAGTTTACTAGATTGAAATTTCCTAATTTTACTCTCTTATTTCTCTTTATTCTCTTTCTTTTCTCTGACACTCTCCTGAGGGTTTATTCTCTTCCCAATGACATGTTACTTCCGCTGCTGTAATAATATTACAGCCTTCTGTTGCTTTGATTCCATCTCCTCTTTATTGAGGAAAGACGAGTGACCTGAATGCTTCATATTTGCATCTCTTGTTATGAACTGCAGCCAGTTGAGTCACTAACAATTTAGTAACTGACAGAAACAGTTATCTCTGCTTCAGAGGAAATGTATCTTAAATGTTGAAAAATTTTGCATTAAATCTATTAGGAAAACCCAGAGCCCTCAGAGTGGAGCTTAGTAAAAGCTGTCCAATGATGGAGCATGTTAATTGGACCTCCATGCCAGCTGTTAACTCATCAGTCACTTACGGCTCTTGGAGCCTGGGAGCATTCCTGACAGCTGCCAGGGCTTTCAGTCCATTCCTTGGTTATGCATGGGTGCATGAATCCTGCCAGACCTCCAACCCTGCCATTTTGGCCCCAGGTTCAATGGCCTTCAGATGCTTCCAGCAGGTTATTCTTGGTTTAGGCCATTGACAATGCTAATGGTAAGAGCAGATTTTGATCTCACGTTTTGCAAATCAGATTGTTTCTTGCTGAAGTCCATACAAAAGAAGCAGAGGGAAGATCATAGTCCAGGTTGATGGACACTGAAGGAAGACAGGAGTTCCACTCATTGCCAAAGGTGGCAAGAATGATTCACTAAAAGAGTTAATTTCTGAGAAGATTATCACTATGGAAACCAAAGTGGTGACTCATGAGAAATATGTGGTTTCTGTACAGACAGGTGATAATTGTTTCCAAATCCTGTGAAAGAGCAAGCTGAGCTAATAATACTTCATGGTCCTGAACTGAAGATAGGTAACTGCCATAACCTTATTGCATACATCTGTTGTGTCTCCGGAGGCAGGGCAGTGTTTATCAGTGACTGAGATTTCATATTACAACCTGCTCTCCCCAGGCAGCTCCTGAGCTTGTGTGGAGTGCCATGCAGACTTTTCCTCTCCTCCATCTGGGGGTGAGAAGCAAAAGAGAGATTGGCCGCTGGCTGCAAACCAAAAAAAGTATGTAATACTTCAGGGTTTTTTTGGCCATGCTTTATTCAATTCAAGACACTAATATAGACAGAGAGCTCAGCCATTTTTATCCATTAGTAACCCCAAAGTCTTTCCTTTTTGAGGGATTATTCGTGCTGATCTGTGGAACATCAAACAGCATTGCCAGAGAGAAGGCAAATACTGCAAATAATATGCATATGCATTCATATCAACAAAACTCAGGAAGGTAAGTACATCAGGAAGGTACTTCTTTTCTATTTGCTTTCCAATTAATGTTTGTGAACATATTTGTCAGTAGAAAATTAATAGCAGGAGTAAGCTTACATGAGTTTTCTGAGCATAGTATATGCACATCAAGTGCTTTAAGTGGCCATTTTGAAAGCTCTGGTTTGTTGAGAGTTGCTCAACTGAGGACCTGAGCATTTCGCTGAAAATCAAGTAACCAACTAAGCTGTAAAACCAGGTATTTCCAAGCTGCATTCATCACAAGTAAGCAAGAACTTGTTTTTTTAAAATAGAGTAGTAACATGTCAAACAGTATCTCAAAAAATTTGTGAGCTCTAGTTCTGTTGTCCCTCACCTTTCTCCAAATTTTACTGATGCCTACGTTGCCAATATTGTCAGTCTACAACCCTCAGCACACTAAAATACTTACATGATTTCATTCTTTATTTTCATCTCCCCCATTGCATAACTGCAGCAGGCGCCTGATTGAGGACTTACTACGTACTAATGTGCAAAAGTACAATGTTAAATGCTATTGCCTTCAATGGCACCTAATCTTCCACGAATCTAACTGATCTGTTGACTGTGGAGCATTAGATTTTTTGTAACATTTGGTATAAATTGTACAAAACTTGTCCACTTTCAGCCATAATTCACTTAATCCACCAAAGATGAGTCACTGGGAGCACAAGGATGTGTCATTGGTCTAAGACAACTCTACCACTGTCACATATTGTACGTGGCATTTTCTTCTATTTTTTCCTGCTTTCATTAAAAAATACACCAGGAGAAAAAAACCCAATGATTTTCTCCCACTCATTTCCTTCATTCCATATATCTGAGTCAAAAATCCAGTGAAGCACCTATATCTCAAAGCACTAATATTAAATTCGTCTAAACATTTCCATTCTAAAGGCCCAGTTTCAGTTATTTATTATTTTCATAAACTTTAGCCTTTTTGGCTGAACTTTTTCCAGGGTTGTTCTCTTTCCAAGAGTGCCTATTTTGGGAAAGTTTGAGCATGAATCAAACAAAACCAGAACTTAACAAAAAAATACACTTTTCCCATCATTTCCCCCAAATCTTTCTTTGGAATAGGTATAATGGCCAAATCTTTTCAGACAAAAATCTGATATTTGGCAGAAGACCATCTATAAAACAGAAAGGAACCTTCCAACGTCCTTCTGAAAACAGATTCAGATTTACTCAAATCATATATACTCAAAAACTAATTTCCACTTACATGCAGTTGTGTTTTAATAAGAACTCATCTATAGTGTTGTAATTTTTGTTATTTGCTTGTTTTGTTTTTTGTTGGGGTTTTGGTTGTTGTTTTTTTTTTTTCACAAATACTTAAGAGGCAATTGGAATCGTCACTCCCATTTTTTCAAATGAAGAAACTGAAACATGGGACCAGTGACTGGTATTGTTATTCTTTCCATTCCTTGTTATTCGTTCTATTAATTTCTACTTTAATTAGAAATTGAATGTTTTAAATGACAGTGGCATGCATTCCTCATGCAGAAAATGTTGTGCAAAGAAGAGAGACAAATTGGTGGTACAAACCTGTATGTGCAGTCTAGGTGTAAACAGAGTAATTGTGCAATAAATACAGATACATGCTTAATGAACAGCCAGTTTCAACTAAGTGAATGCTGAAAGCATTTGCATGCAGTGGTTTTTTTCTTCTTTTCTTGTATGCCATGGCAAATAAACATGCCACAGCTGCCTCATTCACTTAACAACATCATATCTGACCACTGAATCAGAGGGTACTGGCATGGAATTGAAAATTCTCTCTTGGGCCTCAACCCAGCATTGCGGAAGACTTTAGAATTGCTTAGAAGAGAGTTTTGGGAGCCAAATGCCCAACTCCCACTGGCTTTCAGTAGAGTTTTCAGTCCTTCTCCATTCAGCGCTTTTGACAATTCCACCTGCATAATGTAAGTACCATTAATTGTAAACACATGAGTAGCTCCACTGAAGCCTGAAGTTAAGTAAGGTCCTAGGTGCTGTGCTGGGTGCATTCTGTTTACACTCCATTACAAAAAAAAGAGTCCAAAAGTAGTGGGGGAAAAAAAAAAATAGAACTTTCCATTTAAGCTAAAATGCCTGAGGAAAATAGACATACTTTCTAAATTTTTTGGTAGACCAAGACAAAGATGGGAAAGAAGAATGCTTGACATACATTACCGATCCCTTTTAGTGAAGGAGATAAGAGCTCACATGCTCTTGCCACTGAAGAAGACAGGACTTTCGTGCATTCAGCTGTCCCTGATGCATCATTTCAGAAAACGTGGCTTCCTGGTCTGTATTCTTTGTTCTCAAGAGACTCTAAGGTACAACACATTAAATTAGTTCTGAGCAGTCTTTGTCAAGCACATATACATCAACTAAGAGGTTCTTAGATGAGGCATCTGCATGCAGGTTTTTTTCCTCCCTCCTTCATTACACAAGGTGACACTTACCCACAAATAAATACAAACTGTGCAGTAAATGACAGTCTAGAATGACAACTTTGTTTTCTGAAGAAGATAGAGGGTTTATACCATGAGAAGAAAGGAGATAAAGCAGGAGGACTGCCATGCTAGAATGAGGTAGCCCTTGTGCAGTAATTTTCCAATGCAACTGTATTCCTTCTTGTCGTGGATATCCACACACAGTGCTACATTACCTGTTGTTGATACATTTTCTGTGTTCCTGTTTGGCTCTGTAAATTGGGGATGACTGCTTCTACCTGCAGGACTGGACTAAGTGCAACAGGAGATGCTATAGCCATCTCACCTTTCCAATGTTCAGAGCAAGAAGCCAACATTAGAGACTTGTCCCCAGAGACTTCTATTGCCATCAAACCACAGGCTGTGTAAAGGTAAGGCTGACACAGAAATATTCATAATTTTGAGTCTGAATCACTTGCAAACAAGCAAGGCCTAAGGACGGACATTTTCCGGGGGGGGGGGGGGGGGGGTGTGTGTGTGTGGAAATCAAATGCCTGGTTGCCAGTTAAGCTTGTTGATCCTTACTATTGCCACCAAGTAACCCTGTGCCTGAATGACTTCTGCCTCAAGAAGGAAAAGATAGCTTTCAATGATGCAGTCAAGGGCCCTATCATAATCTGTCCATGTGAGGAAGGGTGTGAGTGTAGTCTGTGCAGCAATTTCCTTGCTTTTGAACACTTGACTTCAAAACTCAACAATGTTCTTTTAGATGATGGTGTGCTTTTGTGTAAGTTTCCCTGTGCGTAACGGTAAACTGTGGTAGTGATAAATAGTATCACTACAACAGGGATGTGAGTTAGCGTGATGTGTGGCAGGGACAGTGGTGCAGCTCTGCATCCAAAAACCAAACAGATTTTTCCTTTGGGCTTCACATATGTTTGCTGAAAAGCAGAGGAATGACCTGAACCTTGGGTTCCAGCCAAGATTTTGGAAGAGAGAATAGTTTAGAGGGCATAGCCCATTTCTGCACCTCATTCTTCAATTCGTTTCCCCTAACCTCCTTTTCTCAGACTCAGTTACTTCTACTCTGATCTTTCCAGGCTTTTCCTTTTCCAAGGCTTGGTTAAACAGAGGCAGGGCCCATTTAAACTTAGAGGTTTCCAAAGACCAGGCTCACTGGCTGACTGCTTTCACCCTTGATGAATCCCCTTGCTGATCCAGGCCATGATCTGCTTGGCGAAGATGTCTCACAAGCTCCTCCTAAGACTTCAAAGATCTCAGCAACAGCTCCACTGCCAAAGGTCAAACCATGAGTTCCTTGGTACCAGTAGACAGTCGACACCTGCACCACCTAGGTAGGTTTAACCTGGTAGATGCCTAAACCAGGGCCTTTCCTTTTCCAGTTCATGCTACTTTTGCTCCTTGGTTCTCCATCTTCACCACAGTCTCCTTGCCAAGATTAATCAGAATGCTTGGGTCTTTCTCTACAAAGAAGAGGGAAAGATAATTTGTTAAACAGATACAGTGTTTTGCTATTTGGCATTGACTACAGTTGGTGTTCAGTTGTTCTTTTCTAGAAAAAAGAAAAAAAAACCACTCCATGTATGAAACAAAAAGAGTTCCTGGTCCAACCCACTGCTGACATACCACACAGGTCAGATCACTAGACCGATTATGATCTACTTACTACCATCACGGTTGCGTTGTAAAGCTCCCAGGATAAGGCAAATATGTGGAAAAGAATGGGGCTAGAATTAGCTTATTATCACTTCTAAACCCTATCAGACTACTTATCTAAGCCTGATCTGGATGCACAGCTCCTGTGTGCATTCGCCCTATTCAGTGTAACTTTTTCTAGTTCAGGCTCTCTCCAGGCTTGGCTCTGTAAGGTCTTGCCCAACAAATATATTCCCTCAGCACAGAGCTTAGACACGGAGAGAATTGGCACTTTCCTTGCCACACCTGTTTCAGCAGAGAGAGAGCTTTGATCTTTGTGGCTACCCATCTAACAGCCCCATACAGCAATAAATTCACACACTTCTCTTTTTTTTTTTTTTTTTACCCTTTTTAAAATATATCTGCCAAGAAAGGAAAAAAAAAGTAGTAAAAGGAAAAAAGCGGCAGTTCCAGGAAGAAGCTGAAGTCTATAAAATGATCTTTCACTCACTTTTGCAAAGCTATTGCTAGTCAGCACCACCACAGATCTATCAGAATATTTTCGGTAACAAGCTTTTGAAAAGCTGATTTTAAAATAAGAAGTGGGAAATGGGGAGGGAGGCAGGGGGAGTATCTTCAAACCAAATGCCACGACTGCTCACAAGGCACTCTATAATTCAAAACTGGGTACCCTCAAGCATGCTATGCATACATTTATATTTTCAAGAGAACAGTCCCACAATGCAAACACTGTGAGTGGTTTTGCCTAAAGGATCCTGTAGGATTTATGCACACGAGGGCTGTTGTCACTTGTAAGTAGAGGTCAGGAACCTGCCTGGGTGGAGAAGGCAGAGTCAGTGCTTTCCTGAAATCCCTCTTTGTGCCAGGAAATAATCACCACACCCATAGCTACCACATTTAAGCCAAGGTGTTCCAGGGACATGGTCTGTCATATAGGGCACACCCATGGAAATAAAGTTTTATAAACCATATCCCGTCTCTTTAATCTTCCATTCCTTACTGCTGAAAGAAATAAAAAAATCAAGGTAGTTGCTTCTGAGAGAAAATAAAAGGAGTTTCTGTTCAACATCCTATAGTAAAAGATCAAAAAGCAAACTTTGATTTTTCACATCTTCCACACTGCTCAAGACAGTGTTTATTTCCACTGGGTTAAATAGCAGGTAATGAAATTTTGACCATGGTGGCATAAATCACCTCTCTTGATGGGGTGAAGAGTAAGGAGGAGAACAAAGAACAGGCAGAGAGACTACAATATCAAGTGTTACTTCTAAAAATATAGAACTGGTATTTGTTTCTGGTAGGAATCTTGTTCTGTGATTTATTGTTGATTCAAGAACTCCACAATCTTTTATTAGAGCTGAATGGATTTGAAACAACCATTGCTACATAAAATGGCTAATTGTATTTTACTGCTTCATTTCAAGTACAATTATATCTTGGTGCCAAGGATCAGGTGGGAAAAAAATTTCATACTTTCTTTTAAATAATTGCAATGAAAAAATGTGTAGGTTTCTTTTGGCTGTGATTATATTACTGAATATTATATTATGAATGAAAAAAATGTTGTTTCTTGTCAATAGCATCTGTCTTGTACCTCCTTGGCTCAAAAAATGTCCACATTTGTTTGGTTTTATATCCTATAAATTCTCCTGAATTCTTGGACATCTTATTTGCATTTTGAAACTGATGGTTTTCTCATACATACTTAAACATCACATCTCTCATTTCATGTGGAGGCCAATGACATCTGAGAATGAGTAGGCGAAACAGATGCACAGAAATGTCATCAGAGCCTGTGTGGAGCAGTGGATGCAGATCACACCCGCATTTCCCTAACCGCAAATGGCCAGCAAATCAACATGCTGCAATCGAAATTATTCTCTAAAAAAACCCACTAGCATTCAATGACCTAAGTATATAGAGTTGTGAATAGACTTCAGCTTTAAGAAACATACAGATTTTGCACTTGATGACATGGCCGCATGTGCCTAGGGGGAAAGCAACAGGACATCTCTTATCCTCTGTACTACACAGCCATCGAGGGACAACACCGTTAATCACAGGAGGCAGTAGACAGCATCTTGTCATGGCTGAGAAATAGTTCAACCAGTAGGTTCAAGGCTCAGAGGACTAGAAGTCCCAGAGAAGCCATGATAAGAAACAATTTGCTATAGTCTATGGACTCATTACATACTGGCTTTTTGATGCTGGATTCAAGCTCATGAGAACATAAGCAAACAAGACAGGCAAACAGCAGGCTGCCTTTGTGCGCGTGCGTGAGTGTGTGCATGTGCGTGTTGGTTTGAGGGGCACCAGGCAGCAGAGGAATGAGGAGCCAGAGGTTTGCCAAAGGCAGAGCTGAGGAGACTCAGTGGATGCTGTGGGGACATACAACAGACCTCACAACCACGCGAGTGTCAGAGCAGGGGTGCTTAACTTTTATCCCCATGTGTCACAGAACTGACTTATCCCAACCCTTTCCTCAGGTGCCAAGACTTGCAGCTTGAAATCTTACCCTGACTTCATCATTTTGCCCTGCAGTTGTTTGTGATACTGCTCTCCAGCGCTTCACCTACAGGATATAGGACCTGACAGTTACAAGGCATTTCCTCGACTTGGGCACTGAAGGCTTTTGTTCCAGGTCTGTCAGCCCCACTGTCTTTTCTGATCATTTTAATTTTAAGGTGTTGTGCACAAACAGCTGTTTCTAACTATAGTAGATATGATCTATAGCAAGAAATGTTGCCTGCTGGCCTCCAAGTATTAACAGATCCGGCTGAAAGCAATAGGCAATACCATGGAAGAAAAAGGCTATAAGACAACACCATTACAGACCCCGTTCCTGGCTCAGCTTGTCAAACGTGGCAAGTCGCTCAACAGAGTAAGCGCTGCACTTTCACTCTGTGGAGTGGAGGTAATAAGAGAGGATATTTCAGGGTCATTCTTACTTGTAAAATATTTCAAGATCCCTAGATGACAAGATATTACATAAATCACTGTATTTTATTTTCAAATATGCTAGCTGGGATAGCAGGTTTTGTAGATAATTTGTATTTTGCTCCGTTGTCTGGAAAGATCAAACTATGCTAAATGACAGTAGTTTTGTGAAAGAGCACTGTAGCCAGAATTTATATATTTCTGCTGCCATTCCTCTTACAAAAGTATGTAACTATAACTAAACAATGTCATTCTCTTAAACAGATGCCTTTGGGCAGATGTTATCTTGACTGTACAGGTATTCCTAAAACTAGGTAGCACCATTTCGGAGTTTTGTGAATAATACACTATGTCGGTAAATACACTATGTTGGTAGTGTTTGAACATGTAGCTGTAATTTTAGGTGTGAAGCACAGCCACACCTCCAAAATCCATTGAACTTAATCTGAGTCATTTACTTCACTGCCTATTGAATAAGACCTATAAAATTTAGTTTATTGTACACACTATAATTTGAACTTAATCTGAGTTATCATCAATGGCAGTAATGGCAAACAGCTGAGGTAACTTCTGTTCTGGGGGAGACGCTTTCCAGCTATTTCTTGAAAATAACTATATCACCATTTTTTCATTGGACTTTCTATGTGTAGGAACAAAAGCGTTAGGGACACTTAATATTGCCAGAATCCAGTGAACTAATCTTTCAGGCACTGATACAGAAATATCATATGGTTTTATTTTAGTCAGTAATAAAATCATGTGGGTGAGTTAGTGTTTATGTCTTTGGCTTGCAAAGATACCGTCCACTTGACATGTCATACAAAGGAAAATAATTTGGTGCTGTTCCTCCCTCGGATGATAAGTTAGATGAGGTGAGGGTTACGTTGTTTTTTTTTTTTTTTTTTTTTTAAAAAGTCTGTTAATTAGCTACCAAATGACAGATAAAAATCCAATATCCTAAAATAAGGATTTGAAAATAGAGCAGTTCGTGGCAGACTCAAAATCCAACTTCTAGAAAAGATCTGTTCCAGTTCTGTCATTTCTCTATGCTGTCAGATTTTCCACAAGATTTATAATGAGCACTTTATAAGACTCTGGCACCTGGGCTGAATACTAAGCATTTAAAAGTTGTCCCTGGGGATTTTTTTTTTTTGGTCAGCCTTAGGGCACAGGAGTACACGAGGTCCTAACTGGAGTTCTTGTGCTGCACCAAGCTCCATACATGGTGGCTGAACCTGAGCAGAACTGCAGTCATTCGGTGTCTTGCAAAATGGTCCACAAAAGGAAAACTCAGGGTAAAATAAAGCCTTGGATTTGAAACACTGACTTGAGGCTGGGTTCTGATTCTTCTCTGACTTATACCTGTTCAGCTGCATTACCTCAGTAGAGTTACGCGGGTGCATCCCAGACCAGAATTTGGCCTCATCCGACTCACTCCACAACTTGAGCTAAACTCTCACATCAATTCCACAGGGTGGGTCCCAGCAAAGTGGCAGAAATGAAGGCTTATCTTGGCCACAGTGCAAAAATGCTGGATGTTTCCATATTTCAAATAGTGGTTTGCATCAGCTGCACACAAAGTCTGTGCTGTGTCAAACCGATCTCGGGGACAGTAGTGTCCCTGGCCATGATGGGGATGTTTCCAGCCAATTCCCCACTACAATGCTGGGGATTCTACTTACACTGCCTGAAATCAAAGCCAGATGAGACAGAAAATTTATTCTACCCTTCAGGTGAGAAAAAAATGGGTGTTTAAACCTTTCAAGCTTCAGAGACACTTGGGAGAATGCTGAAGGTTTAGTACATACAGTGCATCCGCACATGCACATGCCCATGTTCAGCCAGTGTCAAGTTCTGAATGAAAACAACTGCGCTCCACATGGCATGGAGTTAGGGTGATCCCTGACAAATAAAACATATTTGGCAGTCATTCCTTTTGCTCAGCATGTTTCCTAAAATTTAAAGGAATTATGCTTGGCATTGTTTCGAAGCCAGCAGCCTTCAAAGTGATCAAAAGCTTAGATGAATAAATCAGAAATACAAATAGATGAATAATGGTCAGGCTCCTTTGCCCTGCTTTCAGACATCATTTGAGTGAGAATATTGACACAATATATCTCCTTCACTCCCATCAGAAACAGGAGGCACCTGTCACTGAAGTGCCCTATGTCGTTGGTACTGTGTGGCAATTCAGCACCGGCTTTCCATAGCCAGAACAGATTTGTGTGACATGCAGGTTGCTAGATACATGAAGATAGCTTCAAACTGTGCAGAACCTGATGTTTTCGTTTACCACAAAACTAACTTCCTGAGTGCAAATCATTATCCTGGGATCCAGGCAAAGTAGCTGGTTTCCACTTTTGTAGGAGGTTGCCTGGGATCAGAATCAACACAGCCTTTTCTTGCCATAGGTCTGAATTAACACAAATCAAAAGCACAGTTAAAAGCACACTTACTTAATTTATCTCTAACCAGGGAGAGACTCAAGCTTCTCCCATTAATTTCAGTGAGTGGTGGGCACACACATAAAAATTTTTGGTATCCTGAATTTAGCATCTGTCTCCTCTGGCAGAGAGGATAATAAAGGAGAGAAAACTTACTACACACACTCAATCCCCCTTTGCCATAGAGTGATCCAGAGCAGCAGCTTGTCTGAAGTTTCTGTGACTGCCAGTGTCAGACCTGCAAGATATTTTTTTGCATATTGTGGGTGCAAACGAAAAATGGGTGTCTATGTAAAAGGGCAAAATTTACTGTATTGTCTGTGCTGTTTCTCATTCCACATTTAGTGAAGAAAAAAATCTTACTTTCAGGAGACGAAAAGCAGTATAAAAAGTACAAAAAGCAGTAGGGGTAGAAGCATCAGTTTGCTGGAGGTTTAAAAGCTGAACCTCTATTTGTGCTTTTAAAAACTGCCTGAAAAAACCTGCCCTGTTGTAAGTATCCATTTTAGTAGAGACTGTCTTGCATTCTTTTAGATAAGATAATGGTTTACCTAATAAAGGGGGAATTGTGTTAAATAGCATGGCCATGATGACATGGGGTGCTATAATGCAGTTATTGATAGGAGTCTGGAACTCATAACCCAATGACTCATAATGATCTTCCCAAAGACATGACATGTAATAAAGAGCAATGATTTACACAAATGCACAGGTTAGCTGGGGGTATTCTTCTGGGGCTAGACATCTCATTTTATGCACAACCTTTTCCTGAATCTTGTGTTTCATGCTGTGCATGTGAACTGCTTCAGTTGTAATGCCTCAGAGAGGCAGGATGTCTCCTAGTGTTCCCTTGAGTATACTCCTTGGAAAAGACTCAAGCAGGTCAGCTGGACAGTGTGCCTGGAAGGAAGCAACACCATGTTCCTTCTTCCTCTCTGTTGTACAGCTCAAGGGGTGTAGCCCATGCATTCTAATGAACATCAGAAATGCAGTTCTGCCCCATCCCGACATCAGCTGTGTATTTTACCTCAGACATTTTTACTTAAAAATTTATGCTTAAAATAGCTCACATTTGTTAGGGCTTTGGCGTTCTGTATGCTAGCCTTGTGCTAATTCTCTTCAGATGGAGAACAGTTCAGATCTCCACTGATCTAATTTGGATTAGGTCTAGATATAAACAGCAAAGATTAAGTTTAACTGTTCTTATTACTAGCATTATTTATGTCTCATAATATGGGTCCTTGTTAAGTACCCAGGCACTTTCCTTCTTGGTGCCGTTCAATATTTATTCCAACTTCTGAGCAGCAGCAAGTCAAGCAGAAGAAATAACTCTTTCAATCGCTTTTTTGCTTTTTGGCAAAGTAGAAGCTAAACATTGAGAATGGGGTTTGGGTAACTCTATCAGAGGTTTAAGTATGTAGAAGTATTAAGTATTTTTTAAGTATGGTCTTTTTCTCAAACATAGCTAAGTAAAAATGGTATCTTCTTGCCCAGTGGTCTGCTCAAGGCACGTTTTCAGTTCCATCTGGCCAACTTAGTAATTCTAAGAAAAAATGTGTTTTTTCTGTGACCTGTGGAGAAGTGGATTCATTTCCCATTTCCTTTGAAGTTTTCATTGGTACTATGGCTTGCTAAGATCCATTACCATACTTTGGTACTGTTAATGTGATTTAAATAATTAAGCTTGATAGTCTTGCATTAACATGCTCTCTCTTTCTCAATATGTATATCTCAATAAAAAGTAGAATATGTTTTTACAAGATTATTATTAGGATTTTTACTACCTGTGGCATTGTTCCATGTCTCTGGAGCCCCTCATTCTGTACAGGCATAGAACAGAGGCTTGACTGGACCAAAGGTTTTCCAAGCTCTTCACTGATCAGGAAAAGTCAGGAATAAAATAAGACTAGGAGTTATAGTGATAAATTCATGAAAGAGATGAAGATGGATTACCTCACAAAGTAGTTATTCACTTCTTGATACAGGCTGAAAAGTAACAGCTACTTAAAATATGGATTGCTTTGAGTCAGAGGTCCAAAAAATATCTGGAAGTTGTTTCCTAAGTAAGGGTAAAAGTAGGAGGGGACCTTGTAGGAAGGAACTGAATAAAAATCCACCTTAAAAATCACATGGATAATAACAGAAAGCCTAAAAGGAATGAGAAGAAAGACTAATCAGCTGGGAAAGCAGCATCTTAAGAGGTCGAAGTGCAGAAACAAAGTATGAATTGCCAAAAGTCAAGCTGCATTAGACCTTACAGAGGAAATAAAACAAACACCAAAAAATTATTCAGCCATGTAACTAGGAATTGAGCACAAAAGAAGCAAGGGAATAGCCATGCAGTAGGCTAGGGTGGAGATTAATAATGATTTTTCCAAAAACTAACCCACTGTGCCTTTCATTTCCCTTTATGCACAATGACACTGACAACACAGAGAGACACAGTATGGCCAGAAGGCATTAGATAGATAGAAAAAGAACTCAAAGGGCCACATCAATCTTGTTTTGGAGGGCACAGGTTAATCTCCACAATTCTGTGAAAGCAGCATGTGAAATCATCAACTCGTTAGAAAGTTCCCCTCACAGACACTTGAGACAGAGGAGATGATTAAAGAATTGAAAACACCATACCCATCTTTCAAAATGGGATAGGAAGAGAAGGTGGTCTGGTTATCTCAGGGTCATTTAGTTTGCAACAGCATGCAAGTCTGTAGGACAGATTTTGCAGGTAATAATGAAGATAAGCAGAAAAATGGAAAATGCCATTTTTAGTCTGTTTTGGTCATAGTCTGGTCATGCCGGACTAACATAATAGCTTTCTTTAAGACGACTCTTCTCTCTAGACAAAGGAAATGCAGTGTTCTGGATTTCAGCAAAACAGCTGGTTTGGTGCCATGTGAGAAAGTGTTTGTATAGGTAAGGAAAAGGAGGATTAGTAGAGAAACTGTAAGATGGCTAGAAAACTGGTTAAAGCAGAGATGACAGCAGACTGTGTCAAGAGAGGAAGTATTGGACTGAAGACAGGCTATTAATGGAGCCCCTCAAGGACTGGTTTTGGCTCAAAAAGTAGGAATGGGCTTATTAAATGCATTGATGACACAAAGTTGGAAGGCACTGTCAATTCAGAGGACTAGAATACCATGCAGAGAGAACTGGATGAGCTTGAGGAGAGAAGTAATGGAAATGGAATGAAAGTGAAAAGCACAAACTGCAAAATCCAGCCCTTCAGGATGAATAACAATAATTCCTATGAGAAACAGCTGGAAACAGTGGAGGAGAGGGAAGCATACCTGAATGTACCCGTTAAATGTAGAATGACTATGATCCCCAAGTTGGATGTGATTGTGATCTTAGGATGCAGCAAGTGGAATATTTCTATGGCAGGTGTAAACCAATTTCAAGGATTCACCTGAAATGCAATATATAATTCTCATTACTTGTGTTCAATAAAAAGCATTTAAGCTGGAACAGTATTGTGAAGATGGACAAGGAGGTAGAGAACCTATGTCAAAGGAGGATTATGGACACGGACAAAAATTGTGGCATGAACGTTCAGAGTGACCTAGTTTGGGCACTAAAAGGCGTGCAGTCACATCAACAGCATGCTCAGGCTGCTGGACTAAATTGCCAGAGCCAAGTGCAGCTATATTTCTTCCAGGGCTCCAGCTAGTGGTGGCATAGTGTGGCTCTGCTGCCCAGAGGCCACACAACCTAAATGAAGTTGATTTATTCAATCCAGTAACTTAAGTACTAGAAGCAGTTATGTTACTTCTCCATGTGCACCAGCTAGTAGAAAATGAATTAGGATGAAGAGACTTACCACAAGAGACTGTGGAGATAACATGGATATAATATCCATCAATGTAGGCTGGAAGCAAGATTTCTAATAATCAGGACAGTCAGAAAGTGGAGTAACAGAGGGGACAGAAAAACTCTACCTAGACATTTAGGTTGCTTGGTAAGTTGGTGAGACTGCAAAAGAGAATGTTTGATGTAGTAGCAGGGGACTGGACTCAGCTACCTATGAGGTTTTTCTCAGTCCCGACCTCTATGCAAGATAGTTCAGGCCAGAACAACATTTAGCACAATTCTTTTGAAGCCAGTGGATCCAATCTGCTGTCTAGCAGCTGAGAATTTGCTTCTTTCTTTTCATGATTATGTAGGATTTGTTGTCTGGTCCTTTATACACTTTATTTCCAAAGTGACTAAATATCCCTCCAAGTGGATAAATAGTGGCACTAGCAGGTGAACAAACCCAAGCATGGAATAAGGCCTCCCAAACAGAAAAGAGCAAGAATTGTGGGGAGAGGTGTTCAGCCCTTACTTGGACAAGTATGCCAGGCAAGCAACAAATAATAAACCCAACTGACGTAGCATAATGCATCAGAAACTTTCCTTCTGGAAGAGTCCTCTAAGATAGCTAAGGAATGAATCACACTGGAGAGGAACCCTCAGGACCAGCCCCTTTCCCTAGGCATCTGAGGGCCCTCTGTCACCATACAACCAAAATGCAGCCCAAAGCCCTGTAATGGCTCGTTATATTTTATTATTTATTTATTTATCCATTTATTTGTATTTTTTATTATTTATTTATTATTTTATATATTTATTTTAATAATGAAGAGATGGGACTTAAAGAGAAATGTCCAAAGTAGTGTCTCCTGCAATTCTGGAAATGGCATCAGAGGACATCACGGACTTCAAAGTTCTTACCCACATGCCAGCGAGAGATGGAAAATACCTTTTAACAAAAAAAACCCAGATATTTTACAGATAAATGTCAAGAATAATTAAACCTCTGGGCCCAGCCCATTTATGCAGAGCCCCTGAAAAGAAGGGTGTTGAACCCATGCTCTGTGCTCGCAGCTTCCACAGGATTATCCTTCACCCACTGAGGAAAGGTTTTTCAGTAGTGTGTGTGTATGGATTTCTGGGTGGCAAGATGCTTTCTTCATACTACGTCTGCAATGAAATCACTAGGAGTTTCTAACTGAATACAGACTTCTTCATGTCCAATTATTTTCTCATGCCATGACTTTTTAATTTAGTTTCCAAAGGGCAACAACGCATGCTAGGAGAATTGGCACAAATCCCCGGATTTCAAACAATAGGTGGATGCTGGAATTTACAGTTAATTATCCAGACGTTGTTCCCTATCTATCTATTAATGAAATGATTACTAACAATTAAATCATGGTTGACATCATATTATGACCAGTGATTTCATTGCTGCTTTAATTGTGAGCATCTGAGATAACTAAACCAAAGCAAAGGGGAAAAAATCCCAGCTCCAGTTTGTACTCAGGACATGATCTTTCCTAGAGGCTCCAATATCTATCCAGAAGTGTAATTATTGTTCCCCAGGAGTTGTTCTAGCAATAATTATCCATGAGTCAGATGGTGAAGATTGTCTTACTGTGCAATATAAACAGAAATGACAATCATAGAAGCTCAGTCCTACAAAGACACTTGCAATCACTGGATCACTAACAGTCTGCACCTGGCTTTCATGCCCTTCCTCAGATCTTATGCCTCTGTCTGATAGAGATCTAGATCTCACAGCATCTGTCTTGAAAATAACATTTTAGTCAGACTAATAGTAGCACAACTGTGGTGCTATATGTCAAGAAACTGGGAAAAAAGATCAAGAACTAAGCAGAGCCTGCAAGCCTCTAGCTGACACCTTGTTCCCATTATACAGTATTTATGTGTAGCATTTATGATGGGAGACAGCATATTGGCTTTGGAAAAAAGTTAGAATTTGTGCCACAAAAGAAATGCTTGGAGCTGATTTTCAGCTTGCCTTTTAACACGGTGCAGATCTTACATATTATGTGCCTGTGGAACTATACAGTGAGTAACGGTATCACAGTATCATATCAATTGTAAATCTCCATGAGGTACATCCAAATGGCAAATGAAGTCCATTCAAAGCATTCAGACCTTGACCAGCCAGAAATTATCAGTCCAAGCAAATACCATACCACGCCACATCCTCAATTTTACTTTTGTTCAGGCTGTGAATGCATATTCTGCTTCTTGTAACGCTGCACTGACAGATCTTTTTTCACCTGTATGGTTTTTCGCAGAGCCTTGAGACATAGCAGGGAAAGCCATGTGCTCAACCTCTTTTCTGCCCAGGGTAAATTTCTTCAGACAGATGTCCCTTTCCTTTCAGGAGAACCTGGAGTCTAACAACAAGAGAAGAAGAAAACAAATGGGCAGGAAAAAATTAGTATTTAGTTTAGTAATTTATTGTGGATTGGTTGCATATGTAGTAAACTGAGCACAGTTTTAGATTTAAAATATTTGCATATGGATGAAGTCTCAGTATGAAGGGGGTTGAATATTCTTGCTGGGGTGTTCCACTCCACTGCCCCCTTGACGGGTACAGAAGTCCCTAGCAGTGGGGCAGTGTGGACAGCTGGACATTGCAGGGTCTCAGATGCATTAACGAGAGCTCTTGTCTGATCCATAGGGCAGCACTGCTGAACAAGGAAGAGTCTTCCACTGAAAGAAATAAATGTGAGCTTAACTTATACAATGACTATATGTAGTATATATGAAATTAACTGAGCAAGGAGGAAGATGGTTGCAAATCACTTCTGCTCCAATGACAGAATGTGCCCTATGTTCACTGTGTATCCTAAAACAGGATACACAAAGCAGCTACCATCTAAGCTACGCATCTGCACCCTGTTTACAGACCCAGGATCTGAAAGTCTGCAAGAAGCAACACCTTCCTCCCTGCCCCTGCATAAGCATACCAGCTTCCCAGAATCATCTTACTTCCAAATATCCCATTCATACAGTTCAAGGAATCATGGCGCTGGCTTTGTCACTTCTACCAGCTCTGAGGAGTTCCCAGATCTCAACAATTCGACATCATGCTGTTTGAATAGCTAGCAGAGGGAAGGTGGATTAGAGGAAAGGGATGGTTTCAGTGTGACAGCCAGTGTGTATAACTGATATGAGCATAATATAAACTAGCAAATTTTACTGTGGATCTAGATTTTGGGCATCTGAGCATTCTGAGCCTGAAGAATTTTAGCCAAGGACTTTAGTTCTGATGATTCATGCTATTGTGAAAGACTCATTTCCAGAAGGTGATCTGAACATAGATCATAAATATAACCCATTTCAGAGGATAGGAAATACACTGAGGTGATTCTAGTTATTGTTAAATTTGATGGCAATCACTGAATTCAGGATGCCTGGGTCAGGATAGGCTTGGTTAGAGATTCAGATCAAACCAGGACTAGCAAGGACTCATCAGTGCTCCCTGGTACACAATTCACTGCAGGTGAGAAGGTCTGTTTGGATCTGGAGTCTCAGTTTTGCCTGCTAAAGTTATTTCATTGGTTCACAAAATCTAAGTTGCATTATTCTTCACACAACTAGCTCCAATGTGCATTTTCTACTGCATCCCCAGGGCTTTTTAATTTTCCTTGTTTCACACATACCATAGAAATTCCTTTAACTGGTAAGAAGGCTCTTAAAATTTTCCTGCTTTTGTTGTAACCTATCATTGCTTGGTTTAGTGCAATATATTGTCATGGCCCTCCTCTGAAAATGGCAGAGGAAATTGTCTCTGAAGACCATTAGCTGGTAATATATTATGAATAAATAAACATACAAATAGGTAGTTCTGCATTTCCTCACCCTCAAAGTTGACTATTTTAGCCTTCTTTTTCTTAAATGACTCCTCTTAGCTGTTACATGGGTGGGTGGACAGATGTTTGCAATTATGTCCATATATGTGGTCCACAGGTATGCTAGAACTGAAGGAATCTGGTGCTTTGTTAGATATTTTCAAGTAACCAGCTGCTGCATTTCTCCATGCAGCCAAACCACACCAAATGGAAATGTACTAAAAGAGATGGGTAAAGTGAAGTACTCTTTTAAAAACAGAAAAATGACTCATGCTCATAAAATGTAATTACTGTAGTAATTCTTTAAATATACTGACCAATGATTGGGGGAAATTTCAATTGACCGTTCATTAGAGTAATTTTATTTCCCCCCCACCCTTCAAATTTCTACACCCGTAATTGCTTCAGCCTACCAGCAGGCTGTAACTAGGAAGAAAGAGTAAAAGGACCTATACGTCCATGAAGGAGGGGGAGTACAGCCTGTAGCAGAGCGCTTCAGGTACACTCTATATGTTTCTACATCATGCACCGAGTTTGTTGTCACTGTTAAGCAGCAGTTGGCTGCAATTGAACTTTCTTTCACTAAATACACTTCAGCAAGTTGTAGTGTTTAATGTTCAGTCATGAGATACTCAGGAAGACCAATATGTTATGAAATAAGGAAAGTGGAAATTCCCAGATTTTATAAATATCTTCTAAGCGTACACTGATGACATGTTTTAGTTTTGCTGGCATCATAAGCAGCTACATAATTTTTTTTTTCCAGTATTTTGTAATGGTTCATAATTCCCTGTTTTTGGGAAACTACCTAAGAAGACATGGGATATAAGTCCTAAATATTGAAATGTAACTTTGCTATTTTTCACTACTCTAGGCATCATTCGCCACTGCACTGTGCACTTTCTCTACACCATTTACTTGAGCGCAGAGCAGGTACAAAGCAAGTGTAGAAAATGCAACTAGACAGAAATGCAAAGGTATATAATGAAGCAAGCATGAGCAATCAATAGAAGTTGACATACTTTCACATCTTACAAGTGTGCGTGCATATATGAGCACACACAGGCTCGTATGTCAAGCTTTCAAAAGAGCCCAAAATCCAATAGTTGTTATCAAGCCTCCAGAGAGCAGTGTGTATGCATTAGTGGTTGTGCTTGAGAAGAAGCGCAGACAGAGTACAGTGTGCATGTGTTAGATTTCTTGCTATGAAAAATCATATTTTTAGAGCATTATCTACTCAATAAATAGTTCCAGAACCAAACTTTGGCTTGGCAGGCACTAGTGGCAGATCTGTTTTCTCACTTTCCAAAATAAGTGCAGAGAAAGCCATTAGGAAACTATCTTATTCCTGTGCTTTTTAAGTAATGTAAAGAATTTAATATCAAGAGAGGATAACTGAGAAAATATTAGTGCACAAGTATGATAGATACAGAAGTGAAAGATGAGCATTCTGTATTTGTCTCCCTGTGCCTATACACTTAGCTGCCAAAACCATAGGTATCCAGAAGACACATGCTGTAGATTTGTACAATCTGTACACCTAGCTAAGGCAAGATCCATCAATTTTTTAATTTTTTAATTTTTTTTTTCCATGACTGGCTTTATTGGATGCCTGAGTTCCTAAGTTCCAAGAGAAACCTGCCTAGTTGGGCTTGACTTATTCAGCTTTCATTCCTAAGCCATGACATTCTGTGTAGGAGGTTTTGGACTATTTCTATAAATGGTGTCATTCTCAATAGCTCAAGTGAGCTCTTTCAGGTGACTCTGAAGAGGGTTTGAGAATCTAAATTCCCACCACAAACACCAGTAGGGATTCTTTTTTAAAATGGCTTTAACAGCAAGGGGATCCATCACATTCTGAAAATAGGGGTTTACCTTATTATTATTATTTGCAATTAAAGAGGTCATAAAGAATCTGGTAAGAAGAAATTATTTCTTTCTAAAGAAATAACCCAGATTTACAGATCTTTTTATTTAAATTTTGCACTCTAAATGAGCTATAGAGGGAAATAACTAGTGAATTTGTGTGCCCCCAAACAATTTGACCTTCAGAGTGCTCTCTTAAAATGGAACTTTGTTACATTGTATGGCCAGTTACCTGAAAACTGGTACTCTTTAAAAGCTGAGTGAAATGTACTTTAACTAGAAATCCAAAACACCAGAATGGCCTAATTTCTGAAGGCATTATAGATCTTTGGGAAGCAATCTGTACTGCTTTTAAACAACTCATATAATTACACAAGACATCTGAAAGTGTTTGTGTGGTAACAGTGCAAAACAAATCGAATTACTTATTTTCAATTAAATCTTGGTAAAAATACAAACTCTTGCGCTGGATTGTCCAGAATGCGCAGAAAGCACTGATGGCGCAAATGGGACTTGAGGGACAAGGCTTTGCAATGAAACAATGACAAAATGGCAAACACCATACCCACGCCGTAGAACTATAATAAAGGGATTTGAGAGTTTGTGTTGATGAAGCGGACATTCTGTGTCAAAGAAGAACAGCTTCATTCCACTTTTTTGGCACCCTTTTTTTTCTGTTGGTTTTTGAAAGCGGAGCTTTGTGGGAAGAAGGTCCCTTTCGTTCCCATTTTTTAACCATGTAACTTTCATAAACATAGTAGAACCTAGTAAACACCAAAGCTTTTAAAAAATTGCCTCAGCAGACCAGCATTGAGGTGTTATAAACACCTAGTAGACACACCATGTTGCAGGAATTGCTGTGTCTTCCAAATATTTACAAAATTGCACACACTTTGCTGCCTTTGGTAAGGGCAGTCTTGCAGCCTAACATAAAACTCTCAGCAGTTTTGTTACATTTGGAATTCTCTAATGAACCTGGGCATTGATAATGTTTCAATTGAAACATGAGATGTAAACCCAAACAACAAATAATTGCATTTTATTTTCCTAATTTCTTCCACATTGTTATTTTCACAAGCTCTTAAATACACTCTGCTTAAAAGAAGCAAACAAAACCTGAGTTACAGAAGCCATACCAAACAGTTACCCTCTAAAAGATTTCCATTTGGCAGTCCTTCTAAAAGCAAAATCGTTCTTATTTGGGCCTGGTTTTTCCTCACATACCATAAATGGTGCCTGAGGTTGCCTTACTACACTCATGTTACACCAGAGGGGAAGGTCTGATCCATATGCAGCTTCACTAGGACTAAACGGTCTGTGTTCATTGCTGTGTGACCACAGGCATGGCAGCGATGGGGCACATACGCACATGCCTTTACCTAGCACCTTGGTGTCCTGTCTGTAAAATGGAACCTTCTGATGTGAGGAAGGTGTTGTAAGGACAAGAATCCACCAGCATTCCTCAGAGGTGGTAATGACAGATGTCATTTAGGCAACTATGGACGAACACTGCTGTTGATGCCACTGAGTATTTCAGCAGTTTCCATTTAAGGTGGTGCTGCAATTGGATTTTCTTCAGCAGGTGAAATCCCTCTACACTGCCAAAGCCACGGCCAAATTTTGTAGGGACTAGTTAATGACACCTCCCCACAGAGACTCACTCAGGTGGAAGATCCTGCTTTGGTTTTATGGACCTTGATTATCTCACAAAGGATCTTTCTTCTCCAAACAGTCGCAGTAGGTGTGGGATTTCAAACGGCATTGCGTGTATATCAGGTTTTCACTTGCTTATTTTCTGAAACACTTGAGAAACATCTGTAAAGCTGCCATCCTAGAAGGTAGGTTGAATTGCCATTACCACAGTACAGTGGCAAATTCAGCTGCTGCAGTAGTAAAGAAACAAAGAGGAGTGGAAGAGAATTTTAAAAGGTAGCAGGGGAGGAAATGAGGAGCTCAGAAGACAGGGGTAAGCAAAAGACCAAGTACTCCAATTTGGACCAGTGAGCTCTGTACACTAGTCACTGCCTTTGGGAGCTGCTTACCCTCTTGGCAAATACCTCCCTGGCCTGGGTCAACTGGGTAAGGAAAAACACACGCTAAGATGGCTGAGACCCCTTTCAAAAAAAGGAGGGGGAAACCCAAAAAAACAACCAACCTCCTTTTTGGACAGCTTTTTGGAAAGCCATAAAATCAAATGCAGTTCATAACACATGCTGTGTGATCAAATAGAGCTTCCCCTCACTTGCCAGAACCCTGCCCAGGGACCAAGAGGTCTTTTAAAAACTGTGGTATTCTAATGTTTGCTTTCCTCTGCATTGGAATAGATTATTCTGAGGAAATGAACCCAAAACATGCATGTGTTTTAATGTATCATACTCCTGATTACTAGTATTTTCGCTAGATCACGAAAAAGATTCTCCCCCCTCTTTTATTTATCAGACACTTTATTTAAAATCCTGTATTTTTTCAATGACCCATTTCCTCCACAAAACCTTGAAAGTCTCAGATGATTACAGCATCCCGGCCTTCTCAAACAAAGCTGCCTGCCAACACAGCAATTAATTAACCTTGTTGACCAGCTATGCCCTTTTAAATGTTTCTTCCATCCAAAATGTATCTTATATATAAAATAAATAGCTGATACATTGTGGAAATGGAAAGTTACACTAATGCCTGCTTTAGTCAGCAAGTTTAGTCAGCAAGTGAAGCCATACTGCTTTACTTGTATGGCAAAGCAATAAAACAAATGTAAGCTCATACCTAAATAAATAAATCAACCTTGTGTCTGTGAGGTAGGTAGTAGCAATGAGGGTCAGTTAGGCAACTAATTGATGCCTTTTCCACAAGGAATGCTTCCTCTGGTAGAACATCCTGTCCAGACAGCAAATACAATGGGAAAATGAGAACACTGTAAAAGATGCAGAGGCTCAGGAAAATCAAAATCTAACATGTCCATGAACAAATACAGCTGACCTGTACTGCCCTGACAAGAAAGTGTTGTGATATATATAGCTCTCTCTGCCCCAGGGTCCACCAGCAATTATCATTCAGTCTGATCTATGATTATTTACAAAACAAGTGAACCTGCTTATTTGGGTGACTGACCTTGGAAGGCATCCCGCCATGACAGCCAGAAAAGGAGATTTAGGAGGTCATTAAAACCTTTTACACCTTCGCCAATTTGATGAATGAGCCCTCGCAGATGCCCGCACGCATAAAACTTGACATATCCTGTCTAGAAATAATACCCACCATATTTGTTTACTGAAAACTGATGGACATCCTCATCAGATTCAAGACTAAACAATTTCATACATGTCAGTTCTAGCAATTAACTTCACTGTCTCTAGTCTTTTTTTATTTAATTAGAAAAAAAAAGCTTTAAAAATCACTATATTTTATTTAGAAACACAACTATGGCAGTGCATCAATAATTTCAAAATATCAGTGAATACCTAAGTCAAAGTTGTTTGTGACCCATATCTGTGCATGCTTGTACTATAAAGTCTGGATTTCCTTGAACCAGGAAACTTCTTCTGGGTTTTGGCAGTTAAATGCAAAAAACCTTGTGGTTTCACAAAGAAAGGTTTGTGGTGGATTATGCACATCTCAATATATATTTCTTTCTCAAAGTACTGAGCTAAAAGCTTGTTGTATCCAGAAGAGTAGGGAAGTGAACTATACAGCAATAGTCCATGCTTAGGGCTCTTAATGTGTTTCTTTGAACAAGAGAATATTGCTAGGCAAACTTCTTTCTCTTGAAAAGGGCCAGGGATTCCTTTTCAATTGGTCCATAACTGGAGTTTTACACAGAAAAAAAAAAAAAAGTTAATGAAGCTGAGCCTCAAATTGGCATCAGGGCTAAGTCTGAAGGACATTTTTGGTTGAGAAATGTGTATTTCCAGGGGTCAGTCTGGTTCAGAAGAAAAAGTGCTAGGAAATGTATTTGGATTGACAGCATGACTGATTTCTCTTCATTTTCTTGCACAATAAATCTAAGTTTGGAATTAATCTCACCATGATAAATCTTATAAGTATAAACATTGCTAACCAATATTTTATTAATACAGCTGGAGGACTATCCAATAAAACAAAATATTTTGTCTTCAAGATACCTTTCATCCTGGAGCACTTTACAACCCATACGCTATTTCTACAACCTCCCTGCTCTTGGGCGTGCTCAGCAGACTGAACCCACAGCACCCAGTAGGGATGCAGAGTTACACACACTTCACACATACCAGCAGACCTATTGACACCAACAGATGTAAGGAAAGTCTTGCTTGTTAAGAAGATCGAAAACTCTTATTTTACTGATATTTTTAATGTTCACACAGGGTAGAGATTTTTGGTGGGACAATTGGACCACTTGTGTTGGGTCACTGAAAGACTGGTGCCCAAACCGTTGCTAAAGGCAGCAAGATATGAAAAAACAATTCATACGATTGTTGCATTAAACAAAACTAATAGTTCAACAAGAAGCCATACTATTACTGCATAGTCAATAGTGGGCTGATATCCCTTTTCTTGTAAAAATAGTAAGTCCATATGACTCTGACATCATACCTGTATGAGCATTGTCACCAGAGGCACTTGCATTTCGACAAGTGTGAAAGCCTTTGCATCCCTGAGCATCTCCTGTAGCATGCGTCTTCAGTTCCAACAGCTGGCAGTGGGAAGCAAGATTGGATGGACATCACACCCTGCTTGTAGTGTTTATTCGAGCCATTAAAAAACAAACCAAGACTTTGGAGGAGATGGAAGCAAAGCAGCCTGCCTATTCCACCCAAGATGTCAGTGCTGTTCCATGGGAAAAAGCAGGTTAGAGAATGGGCATCACAAATTTCAAAGCACGTCAGAAAAGCCCACACATAGTGAATTGTCGAGAGCATAACCTGATCAAAATATGGATCTTCACAATTCTGGAAGAGGCAAAGCTAGCATTTAGGGCAGCCACAAGGTAAAGTAGATGGGGAGGTATGCAGAAGCCCCAGTATCCCTTGGCACTGGGTGAAAACCATACTTGTGGTATGGAGGCCTCCTTTTCACTCTCTTTGCAGTAAAAACTCCAGTCAGGCTATGAAAAGCACTGAGCTGCCCAAACTTGCTGAATGAATATCCCAGAGGAGTGAAACAGGGAGGTACTACTGAAAATCCTGGTCAATGGTCTTTTGTGCACTTAGATGCTTAAATAACTTTGGAAATCTGGCTCTTGGGTGATTAAGCCACCTTCTACAGGCAGTTAAGTATTCTAAATGAAACAGTTTATTAGGCATCAGCACTCTGCTCTGAGTTCATGTTCATTAACCAAAGCATGGCTGGTTTCACACAACCGGCTATTAAGGCCTATGGAAATGTGCTGCTTGGCTGGGAGGGGAGAGGCACAGTCCAAAGGTTCGGCCCTAAGTCTCAGACTGAGCTGTGGGTTCGGTCACTGGTTTGGCTCTGGTTGCAGTGCAAATCTGGGCAAGTGATTTCATCCCCATGTGCTTCCTGGTTGGAAGCCATAAGCACTAATGTAACACAAATAATAATAGAGAGTCATTTATAGTAGCTACTATTAAATTATAAACAAGTGATTAGGAGGTTTTTTTAAAACAGTGTTTCTGTTTCTCCTCTTACATTTCTAAAAATAATTTGTAATCTTGTAAGGGTTGCAAAAATGAGGAAATAAAGAGTGAAAATTGTTGAAGTGCTTTGAGGTAAAATACTGTGTTTCCCTCATGTATAGAGTATCTCAGTGTTTTTACTGGCTTTTGGACCAAAAGTGAAGAAAATCAAAACACAGAAGAATTATGCAAAAAATAAGAACAGGACATAGGAAGGTGTGTGGGAGATATCCTGCATATGTGAGGATTACTTGGCAAAATGTTTTTCTGCTGAGCTGAGCTTCTTAGTAAGAATTACTCATTGTCTTGCAGCTGGGACAACTAGCACCATTATGAACATGCAAGCATGTACAACAGATGATTCTGGTGTAACTGGAGCAAATAATTTCTGTGGGGCCTTGCAGTTTTTATAGCCCACATTTTCAAGAAATGTGTCTACATGCAAAAGAAAACAAAGGTCAGTTAAGTGGTCAATTAAGTAAATAAGATTGCTTGGAGTGGACATCCTGCCACCCATCCTCAGGTAGGGTGTGTTACTTATTACTTAGTTGTAAATGGTCCTTATGAATAAATGAGAACCATTGTGGAATCATGAACTAGGAAACATGGGAGATGCTGACCATCACTGAATAACAATAAATAAAATCCTATAGTTATATTATTTATCTAACTTACAGTGGCAAGCCTGATTTTGAAAAAATGAGCCAGAGAGTCATTTGTCTTGTTTTAAAGTTGTCAGTTTTCAGTTCTGTATTATTACTTGTTCTATCAGAATGCAGAGATTGGATAAAAGTTGCTCCACTCACAACAGCAAGACACGTGTAAGTTACTTCACAAGTGTCAAAAAAGAACAAATATATCATTCTGAGGATGCACATTTTCCAATACCATGCCTTCGCTGGGGCAGTTATTTCTAACTGTGTGCATCTGTAGAACCTTTGATATGAAAACAGGAACTTCAATCTGATAAAGGAAATAAAAAACAGGAAAAGTAAAACATAAATGAAACAGAAGGATAGAAAGGAAAAGAAGTGGAAAATAAATACAAAAAGAAAAGGAGAAAAAATGAGAAGAAAAAATAAAAAGAGGAAAAAATGTTAAAAAGGTAAACAGAGACGAAAAAAGACAAAACTTTCTTACATGAGACCAGTAGGGGGAGTGTTGACTTTATCCCAGAGCACTCACAACCCTTAAAATGAACTTCCCTTTTCTGTGAAAGTGTAATTCCCAAGAAATGAGTAAATCAATCTTATCTGTGTTTTGCTACTTTTAAAGATACTGTCCTTTATGCCACATACCAAAGTAAGCCCTCTTTCAGAAGTACTGCATTGTCCATATATTGCTTTTGGCAGCATGTCTTGTTTCGGAGATAATAGGAAATTCCCTGATTTGTCAGAGTTCTGTTAAGCCAACTTAGATACTCACTATTCCCATGGGTGATGGGGAAACTGCCGTTCATCCTGGCAAATGCTCTTTCTTTACAAGAAATCAGAATGGTGGTAGAAAGGGGAAAAACATGAAAACACCTGTAATTACACAGAGGAAGCGGGGCTGGAAAAATGGGAGCTTTAGAAGTACGTTCTTATTGGTTTTGAGACTTTGGTATATTTTTGGAAGCTCGGGCCCATTTCAAATAGGGTAATAGAATGAAAGTGGAAAAGAAACCTGGGAAGGAGAGTTATTTCTATGCCAGAATGGGTAAGTGGGGTTTAGTAATCTATAATGCCAAAGTCTCTAGTCTACCCTTCCTTTAGCTGAGAAGACATCTAGCACAAAGGTTTGCCATTGTGGCTCCAGTCCTGCCTCTGCATGTCACTTCGCTGGACCTTGGACCTTTGCAGCTTGTCTTATGGATGGACCCCTTAGACTCACATTGTATCTTGTCTCCAGTTCTGTCTCTGGCCCTGTCTTCTACTGCTTTTGACTGGACCTCCAGGATGGACCCAGGATCTGATCCATCACTGGCCACTGAGGTAGTGTGCACATCCACAACCCATTACAGCTTTTGCAGTGTACGCTGCGCCGGGGTGGCTGGCTGGTGACAAATTGTGGTTACAGTCCCTACTTTAACCACTGAACTCTGGCTTGTCTATAGATTTTAGCACTGTCCAAGCCCTTGTCCACCCAAAGTCATATTGCGTTAGAAGACTGAACTGTTTTCTGGGAAGGCAAGGTGCAGAAATATATCTAGCTCTTCATGAAGGGAACATGGGAATGTCTGCACACTCAAACTTCTATTCAGATGGCGTAAGATGAAAGGATATAGCTAATGAAAGCAAATCATTACATCAGTATACAAAACATAGAAAGGAAATATAAGCTAAAACTTGAAATAACACCTCGAATAACACCACATTAGTAGAGATTTGAATGGCTCTGATTTTATTTATTTTTTTTTTAGTTTAAGGCTTTTTTGAGGTTACTCTACAGAGGAGACCTACTCTTGGTATTAATGCCACCACCAGTAAGAACTGAAACAAAATATAAAGTGGTAACTTACATTGCTGAGAGAGTGCGGAACTCTACCACAATTCTGTCAATACAGGTCCTCTCTTCCATACTAGCTAAACTCCCACTACTTCCAGCCCTGACAAGAGAAGTCTGCACAAACCTATCAATCACATGTCATGGTATCCCTTGAAGCTGAACAGCTGGAAAAAGAGAAGAACTTCTTTTAGTACCTTCAAAAAACATATCCTACTAACCCTGCATCTTTAGACCAAAAGGGATGCAGATGTCACACCAAAGTATGAGACAACTCTTCTTCCTGCCATGAAAGTGGTTCAGGTATTACCTCAGTAACAGGTTTCCTCCTGAGAGTGAAGGATCTACAGTTTGGCATGATGGCAATAATGAACCTGTAAACCTCTTATGTCTCCTATTTGCTGAGTGGACAAGTTTTTCATTGGCAATTGTGCTTTGCAGTTTTATCTTACTCTGGGGTGTCCAATGAGTGCAGTACCTGCAGGGAGCAGAGAGGAACCATAAGTCCTGAAGAGCAGAAAGAGACATATCCTGGCTACTTTGCAATTTCAGACTCGTTTTTTTATGTTGCTCTACCGGAAATCTTGAAATAACGAGATTCAGAGCATAATGTTTCCATCTGCACTAAAGGCATAAAAAGAAATAAATACCAAGATTTGTGGGGCAGGAAGAGGAGGAGAGCAGAGAGCCCAAATGAGAAGTTCTGTTAGCAATGAACGATGGTGGCAGTTTCGTACAATAAACAACAAGAGTCTTCAAAGGACTACCTTTTTCCTTTGGAAGCCTCCCACTAGTAAAAGGACAATGAAGCTTCTTTTTGAAATCTAACCCCTCTATCGCTTCAAAGAAGCAGACTTCAGCATTTCCACTAGCTTTCACTGGTGCCAGCGTTCCTGAAGAGCTGTGCATTGCATGCCCATCACCTACTGCAATTCTAAGAAAGCTGGGGGCTAGTAACATCTCTGCACACCATTAAAAAGCTAAGCTTTATTCCTTAAAGCCTTGGGAAGGGAGTTACAGGGGCAAAAATCAACCCATATCCTCTGTATAAAACAGTTCAAACCTTTGCGACAAATCACTTGAGAGAAAACATTATATATTGCACAGTCAGCCTTTTAGATAAAACAAAAAGTAAAAGTATTTCAGTATGCAGGAAAAACTGTCACTCTTTTGAAAAGGAAATGGAGCTGGTACTTCTTCACGACTATCTTTATTTAAGCATTTGTTTAGGTCCAAGTCTATTTATGTTTTAAATAAGTGTGCTGTACTTTTTAGAAGTATCTAAATGATTTCCAGTTCCAAAAGTCATTCAGGACTCCAAGACCACTAACCTTACAGCTGCTGGCATCACAAAGATCTATTTTGCTGAAGAACATTGAACATATGCACCTAATTCATTTACACCATTCGGCAGAGGCTTACAGAAAATCTCTCTGACTACGGTAAGGCTTTATGTTATGTTGGTCACCATAGCATCTCAGTACTTCTCAGCTAACCTGCTTCACAGAAAAAGGACTGCTGGAGTCTTTTTGGAGTCTTCAGATGAAGATCACCTATTCAATCCAGCTGAATCACTTGTGTTTTCCCAGTCTTCTTTGCAGTGTAGGTTACTCTGACTTCTAAAAAAGTTTTTAATCCTATTTGTCATGCTTGCATCTGCAGCATTATTATTTCACTTTGCTACACTATTCACTTTAATGTTTTTCAAACTAGATGAAAAATCAGAAAATCGTAAGGGCTGATATTGCTGGAAAAATAGTTCTTAATAGGCAATGCATATTGGGGGGGGAATCTACTTATGAAGGTCTTAAGTTTGACACATTGTTTTGTAATGAAATCCAATTCAAACAGAATAATTGTCTCAGTAATATTCACAAGTGTGAACAGAAAGGGCTATGCAAAACAACATGTGGCCTTTAAATTAAGGATAAAATATGTTTCTGCACATTTATCAAGAGTTATTTTGTAACATACATAGAAGCTGCTACATATCTCTTCCAAATTTTATGGGTATTAGTCTATTAATGTCTAACAACACAGTGAGTTTCATTTTTAAGTGAATATAGGTCTGTTACTCTTTTTTTTTTTTTTTGCCTCAATTGTTATCTTGAAAATCAGGTCTCTATCTTATCCTCTGAGCACTCTCAAAAATGAAATAATTAGTCACATGTTATTTACCCATATTGCAATCACAGATAGGTCATTTCTTCTAGATCAGTAACCCACAAGCCTCAGTAATCCTCTGAGTCTCCACGACAGCTTGACCAAATAGCTACTGAAGTTAAACTGGTACTCATTTAAGCACTCAATATATAATCAGTAAGCTCTGAAGACTGGGTGTTCTTGGCAGTTAATTAAAGACAAGTCTTGCTTTTGGAGTAAAAGTGCAACTATAGTTGTCTAAAATATCTGTCAAAATCACCTGTGAAGATCAGTAGCTTAGCACAGAAGATTCACTAACAGAAAATTACACTTGGAGTGTAGTTTTCAGAGGTTGACTGTAAAAACTAGAAAGAAGTACTGAATGGGCTTTCACAGAGATCAGCCCTTGAACCAGACCTATTCAAGATAGTACTAAGCAGTTTTACTAAAAAGTAAAGCAGGATGGGAGGTGAGGCAGAGGATGTATGCTGCTGGGGAGGCTAAATAATTAAAACAATTCCAACAAATTGCAGAAACGATCTGTAAAAAATGGGATGATATTCAGTGGAACAAATGCAAGACAGGATGTTATGCAGGATTCATCAGACACATGCAGGATAAAGAGCAACTGACAATTGCCATTTCTCTAGAAAAGGGATGGAGAGTACCCGTGAATTATAAATCAAGTGACAATCAACATTTCATGCTGTTGCAAAGCAGGAAAATGAGGTGCTGGGATACAGAAATACAGGTACAACTTGTACATAGAGTAATCCTTTGCTCTACAAAGTGTTAAGAAAGCCTTGTGTGAGTTTAGTTTTGGATGTTACTACAATGTGGTTCACACTGATTGTTGTTATCTGAACTATCTCCAGTGAAAATATTCAGGATTCTATAAAACATGACTTGTAAGAAAAAGTTGAAAAAACTGAGTCTCTTCAGCCTAAAAGAGAGAAGGCTGAGAGGGAACATGAAAAGAATCTGAGGATACAACAATTTGTTGCAGTGATGAAGGGAATAATCTCTTCCCTTCATCCATGGTGATTAAAATGGGAAACACTGAGTTTAAACAGCAACAAGGAGCATTTGGGTTGGACATCAGGAAAGACTTCTCTTCTGGCAGCAACAGACTAGAACTGGAGAGCACAGCAGTGAACAGAATGCGAATCCTCTATCTACAAACAGGTGAAGTAGTTATGGCAAGAGTGATGTATCTGCTCTGGGCGAGGAAGATGGATTTATTGAACTATAAAAGCAGTACTGTTACGACAGATTTTCTCACTAACAGGGTTTTGTAGTCACTTAAAAGGGGAAATGCAAATATGGGGATCCCATGTTTGTGGGCAGTAGTGAGCAGGCTCCATGACAAGGTTAGGTGACTCATTCATGACATGGAAGGAAGAGCATGGGCATGAGGATGAGCCAGTTGTTTGCATAGAAGGAGTTATCAGTTCAAGAAGGAAGGGAAGATAGCCTGGAGATGAGAATCAGGGAATGTAAGGATATTTCCTAATTGCTGCTACTCAGTTAGCGGCGAAGGAGCTACTGAACTGGCTTGCATCCAGCTTTACACCCAGCTAATTCACCAATTGGTATGTTGCAGCCAGGATGAAAACACATCCAGTCTATTGATTTTCACAAGTGATAGAAATTTCTAAGCTTCCACCACCTTAGCTTTGCTATACCATGGCTTCCAGCTCTTTTCCTCTATGACTTTCTAGTACTTCTCAGAACACTGAAAGTTTTAGCAGGCTCTTAATGCTAAAAATTGCAGCTGCCTTATCTCTCTGGCAGGTCTTGTATGTTTTCCAACTGCTTTTAGTTTCCACCTGGAAAAAAGCAAAAAGTAAATGCAAGGTATTCCGTTTGAATCACAGGGCTCAGTTGTGAAAGGAGTCCTGGTAATTCCAGGGGCGATTTTTGAAATACGACCTGACATTGACTTTAGAATGAAGTCCGCACTGAAGGAAGCATTAGGTGCTTATGCATCCTCAATATGGTATGGTAGTAGTTTTAACACAATTTTTCAGAGAAGAGTATTTTGTAGAGAACATGTATTGGCATGAGCAGTGGATGACAAGTCTTCAAACATTTTCTTCACTTGCTTATTGGTAAGTAGGTGGAGCTGCCATGAATAAACTGCTCCATGAATAAAGTATCCCATTAACTTCTGAGCAGGATTTGTATCAGGCAAATTTTGCCTTATGGCCAAGTTAGATGTTTAATGATTGTCACATAATAAGCCCTTCTCAGTCTTAGAGTAAAGTAACTGGAAATAAGATTTCACGAGCTGACTAGACCCAGGTAAGGAGCTGAATTCTGATGGCAACTTAAAAAGCCAAGCTCGTTACTGCCAGGGTTTCTGCTGTGTCAGTTTAAGCTGGAAGCTACATTTGGAACTAACACAGTGTGCATTTCAGTATCTATCTGCTTTGATCTATTTTCATGTTCTTCTTCATGGGGATCTTCTCTGAAATCCCTTTCAGGTCTCACTCCTGAATCAGCATATAAGCAATTAAGCAACTGCAGAGCTGTCTGGCAAAAGTTACTTGGAAATAATTATTAACTTTCTTGACTGGAGGTATTGAGTCAGATTAACATCCCAAAGAATTTTGGATGCATCTTGAATACTTCTTATGTACTGTGCTCTTTGGGTAGCAAATGGCCTGCAGACCCTGACCACAAAGCCAGGAGTTCTGCAAACTGAATCCCAGTTTTTATTTGTTTCAGCAAAAGGAAGGACAGGAAGTGGAAACTAATTCTGGGCCAATTTGTATTTGGACTGGATATCCAGCCACCTCAAAAATGGAGCCAAACACAATGCTGAAGGGCAGTCTTTTACCCAATGAAAATACAGCCATCTATCCATCCACACCTACGCACGGCTGAAGCTAGATAGGCCCCTCCAGTCTCACCAATGTTCTAATTAAAAAAAAATAACTAGGGCTTAAATTCCATTTAGGTTTGTAGAATTGGAGGCCAAAAGGGACTAGATCATATGCTGTAACCTGTAAGTCACAGGCCATTAAATTTTACTCAGTTTCCCTGTTGAGCTCAGTAACTTTTATTTGACTAAAGCACAGCTTGTGTTCTGGCTTCCAGTAAGGCATTTGAATGATAAAGAGGCAGAAAACTATTATTTTTGTTTACGTGATTGCATGCATATGTTGGTACATATATGTTCTTTTTTAGCATCTGAGAACTAGGTTTTAGCTTGCACGATATGATCCCACAAGTGAGTGAGAATGTAACCTGTCACCCAGCTGACAAGACTCACTATGAGATCCGTATCTTGCTGAGGAGAAGAGTAGGCAAAAGAGAAGGGAAAAGAAATGCACACAAACACACACTAGTCCTGGTTCAGCTCTGTCTCACGCATGCACACTCCTTTCAAGGTTTCCATTAAAGAAAAAGAAAACAGGTCTTGTTATTAATCCCCTAATTTGCACAAATACCTCAGATGTGTAATGTTTTCCAAACCACAGTTTAAAGGCTCACATAATTAGCACAGCAATATAAAACACTGCTATTCTAGCTGAAAAAAAGATGTGGCTGGTGTTAAAACAAGAGTCAAACCCAGCAGACTGAAAGAGTGAATCACTCACACATTGTGTAAATTGATTTGAACACTTTGTGTTTTATTAACACAATAAATTAATTGTGTTATTTAATAAATTAACTAGAAATAAATTATATGTGCTGATATTTAGATTCAAAAGTATGACCAACATCTTTTGGACAGGCCAACTAACTGCTCTTTAAAAAAAAAAATAAAAATAAAGGCTCTCCTTTTAACAGAAATGGGATGCCTTATGCTTCATACTTTATACTTTAAACATTTTATAACTCCAGCTCTAATTTGCTGTTTCACCAATACCCCACCTAGGATTCATTTAACGTTATTTTTAGAAAACACTATGAACGCTGCAGAACTTCCACGCACAGTTATGTATCAGTACAGCTGAACAGCCACTGGAGAGCAGTCTTCAAGCTACAGTTAAGCGTGCTGATCATACTTCAGCTATATACCAATGAGATTTTAACTCGTGCTGTATTTCAATTACCCATATTTATGTATATTCTGCTGGTCTGGCCAGCTATTGTTTTCTAGTTTCCTTCCCTACAGCTTCGACAGACTAAAATAGCCTGCAGAACTTCTGGAGGAAATATTTTAGAGCTCTATCCAGTAAAAGCTTGATACAAAGCCATTTAGCTTAATGAATGTCTTTCCATTGACGGGAGTAGCTTGCTTCCAACCTCATGGTTCACAGACGTACTGCTTAAATGACTACACTGAAGTTTGGGTTGATGAAATGAGGTGACTATGTTATTTATTCCTTTTTATTCAGCCTGCCAACCAGTGTTTTGGTTACTGTAGTTTTCGTTGATCACTTCTCTGATGAACTTGAGAGAGAATCTGATTCAAAGCTCCTGGAGCTCAGGAAGTGATAAATCTGGACCAGTGTGTGACATGGAGTCCAGGCTTGCAATCCTTCCCTAAGCATGTACAGCCACCAGAACCTAAAGAGCAAGCCTGACTAAGCCCACTGTGTTGAGCACTGAAATACATGGAGAATGAATATAAATGAAGACACCTTGCTCTCTTATAATGAAAAAGATGTTGCATATAACCTCATTATTTAGAGCAAATAATTTAATTCCTAATTTTTAAAGGAGGCCTCTGTTTCCATGGGTGGAGTTTGCACCTGACAGAAATTTGCCAAAAGAAAAATATAGTAAAAATGTGGGTGTAAAATCCTGTTTTGAAAAATGAGGACCCCCAAAAAATTCAAATACCCTTTTCTGTAGAGATCCTGTCCTTTACAATGTGCATTGCTGGCCACTTCATCCTAGTCAATGGGAGGTTTGGCTGGATAACAGGATAAGGCCTTTACTAGAAGAATACTGCAGGCTAGCAGTAAAATTCCAACAGCTTAGAAATACAATAACAATTTGGTTTAAAGTTCCAGGAGTCTCCTACGGGCTTTGTCAGACCTCTGTGGTTTCTGTTTAAAATTACAGCAGGTTTTTTCCAGCTGAGTATAGCTGCCGAATGTGCTAGCCCCGTGTGCAGAGTGGGAGGTTTCTCACATTCCCACCTTGCAGTCAAAAAGTTTTCTGGCTGCAAGAAGTGCTAATTTAACAAATTTCTTTCCAGTGCCATTTTGCCAACAGGCAACCAGAAACATCCTTAGGTATTCAAAGCAGAGGTGATGTTGGGAATGGAAAAAAGCAAACTTTATCCCAAGTAGTTCAATGCTACTCCAGACACTCTGTCCTGGGAGCCTCTGCCTGATTCTGCAGAAATCCTGTGTCTAAACTGAGACAGCTTTGCATTTAAATGAATGTTGGTTCAGTTGCCATCAGGGATAATAAAGCATATGTATTGTCTTGGATAAGTTCCTGCACGTGTGACACAGAAAACCGTTGGTTAATCAGTTATCTCCTGTGTATCTGCTTCCTTTTCCGTCTTTCTGTCCCTTAGTTCTTGTTCTCCCAACAGCCAAAATGGTGCTCATCATGAAGTGGTTACAGGAACTTTCTCTAAGTCTGATGAAATATCTTTCCCTGCTTGACTCAGTGAGTTTAATATCCTGGTGTGAAAGGCATGATTACAAAAGCATGCCCTTCTACCCAAGCTAAAGGGATTTCCATACAACTGCAGTTTGCCTGGCCAGAAGAGGCAGCTCTTCAGAAACATCCTTGAAGGAAAGGAAAACAGGCTGGATGATGAACAGGGTGGGATTCAGAAAGATTAACCACCAGAACTAAGCAGATGCTTCTGGTAACCATCTGGCTCAACCACTCCAATGGCTAATTTGATCCAGAAGGCAGAGACACTACCTCATAGTCTATAACCCATGAGTCAGTGAAAGCATCTGACAAAGATGATCAAGTAATTATAGTCTCCAAAATTGTCAGACTTGTTGGTATGGTCAGTGGTGGGACAGGCTTAGGCGATGCCGTCACTTCCTTGCACACATGGGCCAATTGTGTCACCAAGGCTATAGTCAAACACTTCAGCACGATGGCCCAAGTGCTGCCAAACAAATCTTTCCTCGCAGTTAACCAAGAAAATTTTTTTGTTTCAATAATCATGTAGAAACTGTAAAACAAAAATAAAAATACTGAAAATTTTGGGCCAGATTCTTTGGTGGGGATTCTTTTACTGCTGGGGAGCCTAATTGGGGCAGATGGTTGCAGCAATAAAAAGTGGTAACAACCTCAGTTATACGTGGAGAGGTTATAGGTGTAGCAGTGGAGCCTACAATACAGAATATATGTCGAAAAAAGAGTTGTGGTTAGCAGATCCGGTTTCTGGAGCCTACGGAAGTCAGAAATGAGGGTATCAGAAATGTCACTGCTAATCTGCTCTTTAAAACAAACAAACAAACCCCCCCAAACCAACATACTCACACTTCTTACAGCAATAGTCTTGAGAGTATGAGTTTGTTAGAACAAGTCACTGAAGTTGAAAATATGTATTTGGCCTTTCCTACCTCAGCTCATGGCTGTCCTTTAAAATGCAATATGGGTCTGCCATTTTGGGCGAGTGTTGGGGAATTTGCTCTTTTGGTGCTGTGGCAAATGAGCAACAGATGCTTTTATCTGGATTGTAATGGCACTGCCCTCCCCAGCTATTTGGTAGCTGATGCTTGAGGCCAGCTCAGATTTGGTGCCATAGCAGGACCTTGGATCACTGATGGGGAAAGAGATGGGTGAGAAAAAGCTGTAGGAAGTGGGGGTTTGGTCTCCTCTGCTTAGAAGCTCTGTTCAAGCTAAAGCACTCACTCTTGGTTCCTGTGTCTGGCCACATGCCAGACCTGGATACTGGCTCTGACTCGCAGGCTTCACCTCAGCTCTGCCTTACCACTACAGACTTGTCTGGTGAACTAGACTTGTCTAACGCTGGTTACCGCCACAGGACCTACTTTGCTCTTCATTTTTGCGTGCTGTAGTACTGCACCCCTTGTCAGTGAGGGTGCTGCCCAGCCAGCCTGGCTGTCTCCCTCAGCTCCCAGCCTCACCCATGCTGCTGCCTGAAACTGAGGTTGTCACAACTGTTTGTTCAGCCATAAAATGTATTGCTGAAAAAACAGTGTGACATCAAGCAATTGGGAAATGGAAAAATGGGTGAGGCAAGAGTAACCTATGGGACTCAGTCTCCTACTCTCTGATTGCAGCTCTGCTACCTATATGCAGCCCTACCCTCCCAAACAGAAAAGTCCTCAAAGAGCAGAATAAATCTTTGGCTGCAGCAGGATTAGCTAGTGCCATTTACGAGAGCTTGTCTGGCTCTTGAAGAGTTGTGGGAAGTCAGTAGGACTCTTTGATATTGATTCTGGGGAGGTCAAGGTCCTACTCCAATCATAATACTGTAAGGCTAGAGGCAACCATGAGCATCAAGTAGAATGACACTCATGAAGGGCAGAGTCAACTGTGGCAGGTGATTCCTGATGAATGTTCATTTAGTCTGTTATCTGAGAACTCAATTATGGAGCTGCCATAACCTGCTCATGCAAATCTGTTCCAGTACTGTTGATCCTTAACATTAAAATTACTTTTTCCATGTTTAAAACTACTATATCTTGCCCTATCCATAAGGAGTACAGATGATAGATTTCTCCCTAAACCTTTGTAGCAGCCCTTTATGCATTTGAAGATGGTCATCGTCCTTCCTTCCTGGACAATATCATCCTCTCACATGCTAAAAGTGGCTACCTTTTTCCTATCTGTGCTTCCATGTCATGTTTTCTAGAATTCTGATAATATTCATGGTTCTCCAGCCTCTTGACATCCAGCACCAAACACGGTGCCCAAGTTGAGACCTTAACACTAAATAACATATCAGGATTACTTCACGTATTTATGGATTATTTACCTGTCTCTAAACTGTGTTCACCTATTCCAGCAATTATTGGTTCTGTTATACTTTATACTTCTTTCTACATCAGCATTCCTTATCCTGTATTTTTGAAACTGAGTCCCCCACAAATGCAGACTTTCCATTTATCCCTGTTCAATTAATCTGATTTTTCCTACAGACCATTTCTTTATTTTCTCAAGACCATCTTTGGAGATAATTTTGATTTCTAATCTAACTTCTTTGCATTCCCCTCAGCTTCATGGAAACCTCTCTATTCCACCTTCTAGACTGTTAAAGTAAACACCGCCTCATACAGACCCATTCCTTTGCTATTGATCTTAATTGTTAGTCACTTTTAGCAAAAAACATTAAATAAGTTGTCTTTCAACGTCACCTGTTAATAGACTTACTCTTCCATTGACTAGTTCACTAACCCTGTTTTTGCTATTATTAATGTGCTGATAGAATGATTTCACATGCAATGGTCATTAGCACTAACATCTCTTTGGCCTTTCTAATCTTGCTCTTGTGTGCTATTGAAAATCTGTCTTTCATACTCTGATATAGTTTCTACCTCCTATATAAATTCCTTGTATGTTTAGGACCAAAGGGACCTAACCAAGTTGATCACTTACTCTGCTTCGTGACCATCTTCTGCACCTGGAAAGTTTGCAGTTACACCTTTAATACCATCTCTTTCATGTTACATAATTTCTTTTTCAAATTCCCCTTTTTCCTTGGATCACCCTTCCAGGAAATGTTACCTAATGACCCTCTGGCTAACTGAAATCTGTCCTCCCGAAATCTTGTTTGCTTTTACTGTAGTGTTGCCTCTTTCCAGTCCCAAGGAAACGTGAATTCTGTCATTTCCTCATCACTGGCACCCAAGTTCCTCTTTGACCAGCTCCACTACGTTCCTCTACAGGTTTGAAGCCAGCAGTCTTTGTGACAAACCAGCAGAAGGGCCATGGAGGTCTGACTCTGTCAGCACCTAGCAGACAGTTAATGCATTGTAATAAGGTAATAAAGAAGTAATTTTATGTATCATTCTTCTGGGTTTGGTCGCAACTGATCTCAGAACGATTTATCCCAGGCACATGAGACTGTGAGACAGCTTTTACCCACTTGAAATATATGCATTAAAAATTACAGCATTAATTCTTACCTTACCTCTTAGCCACAAATAAAATGCAAAGGAATACATAAAGAGTATAAATAGCATATATTTAGCCAAATACATGTGTTGTTACAAAAAACATAGATCCAGCAATGTTGGGAGTCCCCTCTGGTCCATATCTTGAGTCTCTTACGTTCTGCTACTGATTTGTTGTTTGACTGGAGGGACAACTTGGAAAAGCAACCACTGATATTTTGATCCACCTTCTAAAAGAATAATCCAGACTAGGGGACAGTGAAGTGATTCTTTTTTTTATTTCCATGCTAAAAAAAATTATTAAGTTATCCCTTTCTCTTCTCTCTGCTATAGCCCTGAGTTCAGTGGCTAGGAACAGATGCTCACTTACCACCCCATTTCAGTTAATTCTTTGGACAGCTAATGCTTGCTTAATGTGAACTCTCTTAACAGACACCACACTGCTCTGTGACTGCATTGTTCTTTTCCCAACGTGGTCTTTTTATAGTGGGAGAAATATAGGGTTGTTGTTTTCTTTTCTGATTAGAAGTCTTTTGGACAAGATTTACATAAGGATTTGGGTGTATATTAGACCATATTTGTATAAGGCCAGAAGAAAGAAGAGAACCCCTGTACTATATTCTGATGGTTTTCCAGCGAAGTAGTTTTTGATGTCCTCCTTCATGTTAGTGAGCAGACTAAATAGTTTCAACAGGGGTACAAACTCTGCTTTGTTCAAACATACGCTCAAACAGAAAATGTCAGTAATAAAAAAAATGTATCTTGGCACATGTATCAGGGCCACAGATGGAGATACACAAGTGTGATTGTGTATGTGTAACATGAGTAGCGGCATTTGTGAAAAACCTAGCCTTCCAGTAGTTAATCTTTCCTCTTTCTTTAGGTAGACTTTCAAAGTTTATCACAAAACTTTTAGTTCATTCTCTGATACTCCCTTCAGGGAAGAAGAAACTGAATCCAACAAATAAGATTTTAACCAGCCATGTATTTATATTGAGGTTTCCTATTCCAGTCAGGCCAGTGATTTCTTGTTGCTGTTTTTCAAACCTATTCATTAAATGTTGACAGCATTCATTCTGTAAGGTATGTTTTTGTATCACTGCTATCCTGCTGGAAGCAGTAGATGTGAAGACCCTTATAGGAAGTGTGATGTTTGGGATTTGGCTTCGCTCTTTGGGACCTTACCTAAAATATGTAAAGATGCTTGTCCACTCAAGCAAAATTATGGTTTTATAGTTTTCTAAACTTCGACCGCTACAATTCTCAAAGAGCTGCCAACATCTCCCTTAAAAGTCTCGTGGCTCCCTGTACGTAGCAAAATAATCATGTTAGGTAAAAATGTTTCTAATCAGTCATGCATGGAGAATTCTCCTTCTCCTTCCAGTTAGGAACTTGTTTCTTCTCTCAGGTGTTTTAACTCCATTGGCCCCAGGCCAGTTAGCACTGGCTTACAAAGCTGTTAGGGACAACTGCACATACTAACACATCGCTAGGCCTGATGCTTTTTGTACTCATGGCTCTTTGTCCCTTTCTGGGAATGAAAAGGAACATTTATTTGGTGTTTCTTACAGAAACAATGCCCAGAATTAGGTACCTCCAGTGCTGGCCAAGATACAAAGGAACAATTGTTAATTATTTCCGTGTGCTTGAGAAACACATTGCACGGAGGGCTGGCTTGCCTGTAGACCACAAGCAGAGAGGTACCAGTCAGTCACTGCCATGCTGGGTTTTTTTAATAAAACAATGTTTCTCTTTGAGCCAAGGCTTGGCTTGGAGCCCTGGCTGCCCTGCCCAAGCCCCGCTGGCACCCACAGGCCTGGCTGTCCCTGCCACCCTGCTTATGGCCCAGGACTCCATGTCATCCTCTGCCCCGTGACACTGCAGAAGGGCTCGTCTCCAGCCCCCCACAGCCCTGCCCTCTTGCCTGTGGCTGCCAAATGCAGCTCACCACTGCTTCAAGGCTCCTCTTGACCACACAGAAAATGTAACCAAGGCTGAGAGGAGGCCTGTCCCAGCCTTCTCTTATGGAATGGTGAACATGGGCAGGCTCCTTCCCTTCCGCTGGGCTGAAGAGCAGTCTTTTCAGTGGTCCAGAAGTGCAAAGCCCACACAAAGTTCTGCCAACATCCCCTCTTCTTCATGCACATTCTGTTCCCACACCAAGCACAGGAAGGATGAAGATTGGTGTGCCCAGTCATGGTGCTGTTCCAGACTCGAGTAAAACTTCCAGATGCAAACCTTTAGGCTGGAAACAAACAGCAGCACAAAGCTCAGCCTGGATCCTGCTCTTCCGTAGTTTTGCTGCAGGGTAGCATCAGTTCACTCTAGTGTTAGAGACATATATGAGAGAGGAATGTGGCACTGGCACTGCCTTTGCCTTTGAAACACCATGCTGCTCAGAGTGCTGTAGAAATCACACCATGACAGCACCAACAGGAACTGGGTCTCTGCCTTTCAAAAGACGCATCTTTGCCAAGAAGTTAGTAAATCTGGCCAACCTTACCCACCCCTCCAAAAGCAAGCAGGCAAGCGTTTTCAAAGAGGAAAAGGAGGCTGCAAATACTTTGTGGGCTGGGCACAGGCCATGAATGTTAAACACAAAGAGCTCCAGCTGGGAGCCAGTATTGCCAGGAATTTATTTCCCCCCTGCTTTGTAATGCTGAGTTGAAGCACTGATGTCTCAACTTCTCACTACTGGGACTGTGTTTGCCACTGGGAAGGCCCTAGTGGAAAGCTATATGACAGCCTGTAGGGAGAGGGATGAAATTCAAGATTTGTCAGATGCACAAGTCACCTGAGAGGCAAGGAATGCCAGAGTGCTGCTTATCTCCAGGTTCTAGCCCCAAAGCTCACTGTCCAGAACCATCCCCTGAATCCTCCTGTTTCTGCTCCACCTGCCAGTTGCCATGTCAGCGCATTGAGGTTGTGGGTCACTCCAAATGCCCTCAAATATTCAAGCCAACAGGTAGAAGAACAATTATGAAACTTCTCCTCCATTCATTCACTTGCCTCTGCACACTCTTCATTTCCTCATGAAATCTCTGTGACTCTGTGACTCATGAAATCTCTGTGACTCTGACTTCCCTCTGTGACTGTTTACTCTCACTCCAACATCTGCACCTTCTTTCACATTGTGATGGATCTCCCCTTGACTCCTCCTTCCCTCCTCTTCCACATCCCTTTCCACAGCTCCCTAGCTCTATGAAGTCAACATAATTTTCTGCCATTACTTTAAAACATCAAAGTAGAAAAAGAAACTCTTCTAGAGCACCTTCTTCTGGGCCTATTACAGTCCCCTCACTTGCCTGCCTGTATAAATTGAGAGCTCCTCAGGAAGGAAAGTGCCCTTAGATTCATTATCCATCCTTCACTGGCTTCGTTTCTGCAGCCTCCAAACCAGACCTGGTGGGGTTTTGAACAATCCGTAGATGTCACCATGGACTTTGCAGCCAGGGAGAGGATCAAAAGTATTTGGTAGCTGAAGGTAAGCAAAGTGCAATGTATTCTGGCCAGGGTTCTTCTTTGATCACTGGACACTGATTTGATGGAGTTCACGTCAGCATGATGCAGACGTTGTTTAAACTATATGATGTGGAGCATTCAGAAAAGCCTCAGCAAAAGACAACCAGTTTTCCCTTTTGTTGCATTGAGTGATGCAGAGAAAGAGAGCTCCACTTGGTTCAGTGACAACTTCTAACTCCTATACAAAACAGGATACAGTGGTGTCACGTCAGCTTTTACCAAATTTCTAGTATGGGTAACACTATTAATGAAATAATACTAGGGATACCTTTGTCCCACAGTGAATAAATCAGTAATTTCTACTTGTGAAGTTAAAGTAAGGTTACATCTTTCCTGCTAGCACTTACAATGGATTCACATTAGATTATTAAACCTCACAGAGCTACTTATCCAAATCCAAATCAGTGGTGTGGCCACATCCCCATTCAGACATTGACATCATCAGGTTTTCAATGCATATGGTATTCAAATGTAACAAAATTTTGGTATGTGGATGTTCTCCCTCCTTTTCCCTTTCCCTTAATATTTAAGATGGTATTTTTTGTGATCTAATACAATTCAGTCTTTTCCTCCTATTATTCCCTTCTTCCTTATTCTCAGCTACACTTTCTTTTTTTCTCTTTAATTTTCGCTGTCTGCCTCCTCCTTGCTCATTTTCCATTATTTCCTAGTTTAACCAGTTCGACTTCCATCAGCTGTGCTCTCCATCTTTCTTTCTCTGTGATCTGTTTGTATTCACCATCACTAAGCAAATTTCTTCACATCTGTGCTATCTTTTTCTCCCCAGTTCCTGGGGTGGCAGCTTTACAGTTAACACCACACATCATACGATTCTTTGCATCTCCTCAGAGCTTGCCAGTCTGTTCGCTTGCTGAACATAAAACTTTTACTGGACACCCATGCTCACCCAAGCATCTGCTCTTACAGGGATTCAAGGGGGCCGAAGGTGCAGATGTTGCAGATGTGTGTCAGTCTGCCATCTCCCCTTCATATGAGGGCCTTGCCAGTTGTAGAGGCCAAAGCCAGACCCACACAGATGCATGAGGAAGTGATTATGGTGTGGGCAGACATAGCTTTAAGTTAGGTAGCATATGCAATAGTACAGGTGCTGGAGGCAGCAAGAAGACATCAGTGCAGGCTAGTGCTCAGAGTGAATATTAATCCTGGGGTCCCTTGAGGCTGCTGGTCCAGTTTTCAGCTGCAGTCTGTCATAAATTGCTGTCAACACCAGAGCAACTTAGGTAAAATCTAGTACCTGTGCCACAATTGAGCCTTCAGTTTCTTCTGTACATGTACCTTGGAAGACTTTGGTGACAGAAAGGTCTTTGTGCATTAAACCTGGAATGTACCCCCAAGGGACAGACCTAGCAGGATTATGGTAGCTGGCTAACGGCGTCTGCAACTACCACTGCCAGACTTATAAATGGAACAGAAATTTAAACAAGTTAAAGGCCTTTTTTTTTTTTTTTTTTCTGCTTCAGTTAGCTGGAACCCGAACTGGGCTACATCCTGTCTGGCTTCATCTGCCTGTTTCTAGTATTAGTATTGACTAAAAATACAAGTTTGAACCCTGACAAAGTGTTCTCAGCTCAGACTGGCTTAGACACTCCCCTTGCAAAAGTGACAGAGATTGCAGTCTTTTGTTCTGAATCACTCAGGAATGCACATGCCGTGTAGGAAGGAAAGCTATTGCTTTGAACAGGGGAAAAAGCCAAGGTGCCTGTCACCTGAGAATAAGGTCATAGGACAAGGTGGTAATTGAACTGATGGTACTAGATCAGGTGAATTGTGAAAGGTGTGAACTGGCTTGTCCCCATGGGTGGAGTGCTTTTGGGAATAACAGTTAAGGAAAATACTACAGCTGAAAAATAGTTCTTGTGAGATGTTGGACAACTGCGGTAGGAGAAAATCTGTTGGAGAAAGTGATGAAAAAATTCCTCTCAGCTGCATATGGAGAGCCCAGTGATTTGGGCTCTTCTAGCCCAGTGTCGTGGGTTCAGGGCTTGCATTGTCACCCCTACTTACCACTTTACTGAGCAGAACAGAGAAAGAAGGCAAGCTTTACTTTGCAGTACCTTTAATGGACTGCCAGCAAAAGCCAGAAATGACAAGCTTATCTGGCCACATAAAGGACAAGTTTTAATATTGTAGGGCATGCATTGCTTTATTCAGCTCTGATCTAGCAGGAGAGGGAATGATCTATGTAAGTAAATAAAGAAAACTTGCTCCTAACTCCCTCTAATTTCAAATCCTGAGTTTTAAAATAAAAATAAGTTTTGTGCCTTATTTCTGGTGTACAGAGTCCTGAAACTCTCAGAATTTTATGTATTTTTATGTCTCTGGTGTCATTTCAGAACTGAGAGGGTGGCATTCGTATTATTTGTGGTTTCCCTCCTCTGTACACCCATAAAAAAATCACTAGTGGAATGAAATTAGTTTACAGAAGTAGCCAATATTGCCGACTCTATAATAAACTGCATGCATCCAGGAAAAGGCTTTGGAAAAAAGGTGCAGAAATGGTACTACTGGGATGACATCTTGTAACTAAGTAACTATGATGAGATACAGTTTTCCATTCTATCACAGACAAGAAGGCTGCAACAAGGGGATTTAAACTGAGAACGTGGGGAGCAGCATGCAAAAAAGTAATCAGGATTTCAGAGTGCAGTTCCACTTGAAAGGCAGTGTGTTCCATATCTTTTTTAAATTTTTTTAATATATTATGGGCTTTTGATGAACCTAAGTATTTTTTGACCACACACTGTAATAAGCCATAATAATAGTAAAATCATAGTAATGAAATTGTCTGCACATGCAGAGGTCCCACCAGCCAAGCATACTATTCTATGATTGTATGATTAACAGTAAAATACGGGCAGGCCTCTTCTTCCTCGTAGACACAGCAACATGCTGCCTCAGTAAAAGAAGCTGCTGATTCGGTGTTTCTTCAGGAGAAGAGTTATTTATTACGAATCCCGGTTTCAGAAGCCTTTGGATCATTTATTAACAAGTATTCCCACAGGTGAGAAAGCTGAGGAGGACCAGCTTTGCCCCCCTGGACGATCTTGTGCTTCATAGGGAGTCACAGAATCATGGAATGGTTTGGCTTGGAAGGGATCTTAAAGCTCATCTAGTTCCAACTCCCTGCCATGGGCAGGAACACCTTCCACTAGACCAGGTTGCCCAAAGCCCGTCCAACCTGGCCTTGAACACTGCCAGCCATGGGGCAGCCACAGCTTCTCTGGGCACCCTGTGCCAGCGCCTCACCACCCTCACATGGAAGAACTTCTTCCTTAGATCTAACCTAAACTTCCCGTTTAAGCTTGAACTCATTGCAGTTTTGATCCGGAGCCGCCTAACACAGCCGGCAGGCCCCGGGGATCAGGCAGCGGGCGCAGAGCCTGCGGCACCCGCTGCGCTCCGCGCCCGTCCATTGGCCCGCACCTCTCGGTGCCTCAGGCGCCGCCGCCCTGCTCCTCCGCGCCGCAGGGGGCGCTCTGCGCCGGGGGGGGCGGGGCCTTGGCCCGCTCTTCTTACGTGGCGGCGGTGCATCCTCCTCTCCGACACGCGACCAGGAAGTGGGCTGCTCCACGACTCCGCGGCAGCCGCCGCACAGGCCACGCCCCCCGCTCTCAACCAATCAGCGCGCTCGCCTTCAGCCCTGGCGCGCCGGCGCTGCCCGGCGGCGAGCCGCGTCTGAGGCCTCTCTGAGGAAGCGCCGGGGCTCCGGATTGGCTGCGGGGCCGAGTGGGGCCGGGCGAGACCAGGCGAGGGGAGGGCCGGGGTGGCTGAAGCGGAGCGCGGGCCGCCGGCGGGTGAGCGCCTGCGCGGGCGGCAGCGGTAGGGCTGCACCTGCGGGCGGGGCAGGAGCGCGGAAATGCCGCGGTGCCCGGGGCAGCAGAGGTAGCCTCTGGGTGGCGGCAGCCCGTGTGCGAGCCGGCATCCTCCTCGCCTTGCTCGTTCCCAGCGCCGTGAGCATCCACCCCGGGCGGTGTCCGCACCTGGTTCTGCGCCTGCTGCTGCCGGGAGGATGGCACAGCCGGCGGCGGAGACGCGTGCCTGCGCCGCGGCAGCCGGAGGTGGCGGCGAGGAGCTGAACGGCAGGAAGGTGGCTCTCATCACCGGCATCACCGGGCAGGTAACGGTGGGGGCTCCTCTCGGCCCCGGGCTTTCCCCGCGCTGGAGGGCGGTGAGACCCGCCGTGAGGCGCCCGCAGCAGCCGTGGCTGAAGCCGTGCGGGCAGCGGCGGAGGGTTTGGCGTGGGGCTGCCGGCGCGTTCGCAGGCAGCGGCCACCCTCGCTCCTTCCTTCTGTCTGTCCCTCCCGGGCCCCGGGAGGCACATCCCTGCGGGTGCATGCCCAGCCCCTCAAGCACCTCTTAGTGCGGGTTGCAGGAGCTCTGGCTGACAGCCCGCAGAAGCGGACAGGCTGCCCCGAGGGAAGAGGCTTCTCTGGCATCACCCACGCGTGGCTTAGGCTTGTTTGAGGTGTTTTCCCCTAGGTCTGTGGGGGGGGGGGGTAATATCACTTTCATATCTCGACTTTGGAGTGTCTTATAGTGACTTTTACCAGGAATTCCCACGAGATCAGATCAATCTGTGCAGAGTTGAGGTGTGAAGTAAGCATCCCTGAGAGAGGAGCCACACGTAGAAAAGGCAGTACAAGGAGCCGGTGTTGGGATCCTTCATCCTGATGGTCCAAAGTGACGAAGGCAAACAGTGCAATGGTACCAACGTAGGTGTGGGGCAGCCTGAAGCTGAGTTTGATCTGAGCAGGCTTCTCACTCAAGAGGGGCTCTTTGTCACCTCTCTCTCTGAGATACTGAGCAGCCATTCATTTACTGCTCACTGTCAGTACCTGCTTTATAACCAGACAAAAACATCTCCCCAGGCTGCTTGTTTTGTATTCATGTGCGTTCATTGCAGTCTTCACTCTCTTTGGCTCTATTACTCATAGGGATAATGATGCTCTCACAGTCCTGCTGCTTTGAGCAGAAGGTGCAGGGAGAAAGGTGGCATGGAAAGAAATAAAAAAAAAATCAGTTTCCCTTGGAGCAACTTCAGCACTGTGATAAAAAGGTGTGCCAGTGGTGAGTTTTAACCTGGTGAGACCTGCAGGGGTGTTGATGTACGCAGTTTGTGGCTTGTGCTGCTACACTCCCAACAGGCAGCTTGGATATTTGGTTGGATTGTTTGTCCACGAAGAGGTCTTCATTGTTGTGTCTTTGCTGGCAAGTGGGTGCTAAATAAAAGCTGTCCTGGGCATGCTTAGTTATATTTGACAAACACCTTATTTGCAATGTAGGTGTTGCCCATTTCCTGGAAAAAAAATGCTCTGCTTGCACATTGCTTATCTCTTGGCACATGCTGGGTGTATGGACTGTGATTAGTATAACCTATTAAGTAGGTAATGTATAGTAAGCATTATTGCTTATCTTAGAATCCAGCTGGAAGAGCTGTTTTCTTTTATGACTTGCATTCAGTCACTGACAGCTTCATACATAGAATCATAAAACTATAGAACAGTTAGGATTGGAAAGGACCTTAAGATCATCTAGTTCCAACCGCCTGCCATGGGCAGGGATGCCTTACACTAGACCATGTTGCCCAGGGCTCTGTCCAGCCTAGCCTTGAACACTGCCAGGGATGGAGCATTTACTACTTCTTTTGGCAACCTGTTCCAGTGCTTCACCACCCTCACTATAAAGAACTTCTTCCTTATATCTAACCTGAACTTCCCCTGTTTAAGTTTGAACCCATTTCCCCTTGTTCTGTCACTACAGTCCCTAATGAAGAGTCCCTCCCCAGCATCCTTATAGACCCCCTTCAGATACTGGAAGGCTGCTATGAGGTCTCCACGCAGCCTTCTCTTCTCCAGGCTGAACAGCCCCAACTCTCTCAACCTGTCTTCATACGGGAAGTGCTCCAGCCCTCTTATCATCCTCGTGGCCCTCCTCTGGACTTGCTCCAACAGCTCCATGTCCTTTTTATGTTGAGGACACCAGAACTGTACACAATACTCCAAGTGAGGTCTCACAAGAGCAGAGTAGAGGGGCAGGATCACCTCCTTCGACCTGCTGGTCACGCTTCTTTTGATGCAGCCCAGGACACAGTTGGTTTCTGGGCTGTGAGTGCACACTGAAACCGGCTTATGTTCAGTTTCTTATCAACCAACGCCCCCAAGTCCTTCTCTGCAGGGCTGCTCTGAATCTCTTCTCTGCCCAACCTGTAGCTGTGCCTGAGATTGCCCTGACCCAGGTGTAGGAATTTGCACCTTGTGGTACTTCATGATGTTTATACCTTCCCCTTCAACTGTGATGTGTCCTGGTATGCTTACAGATCCACTTGTGAGGTGAGTGCAGATTGTTTGGAAGGCCATGAGCATTGTGGAAAAGTACATGTCAAAACAAACATGTTGCTGTTTCACACTGAGACAGTGTTAGTCAATGCTGTCTTTTGTAGAAGAGCCACCTGACCTTTTGTGAGGGGGTAAATCCAGAGACAATGTAGAGTCATAGTAGATTTCATGTGCTATCCAAGAGAACCTATGCTGTGCTTTGAATGTTCACCTGCTGTTTGTGTTTTACCCCACTATGTCTGTTCTCATGTCTTCTTACAACACTTCTTGGTGTGCACTCTTCCTGTGAGTTAGCAGCTGTCTGCCAATAGTGGGCTGAAGAAACTCCTCCAAGCGGCTGTCTGACAAGGTGGTGTAACTATGTCTGAGAAGAGAAAAACTGATAATCTGTGTATATTAACATTTTTGCTTGATCTTTATTTTTAGCAAGAGCACAGCCAGAGCTTTCCCAAGGGCTACTTCGGTGCTGTGTGATCAGTCTTCCAGTTTGTTGGCAGAAGTACGTTTCTCTGTCAGATATAGTAAGTTAGTAGGCCTGTAGCTACAACCCCCTGATTTTTTCACTTCTGTGTTCTTTGTTATTTTCCTTTCTTTTCAAAGCAGCTTCCATCTTAATTTAATCTGTGTCAGGCATATTATTTAGCATTGGAAGGTGAGGAGAACCTGAGCTAGTAAAGGCCTGGGATGTCTGAAAATTAGCCAGTGAGGCTGGGTGCCTTAGTGACAAGACTGTACTAACTCTTGATGTAGGATGGGAGTTTTTCTGTTAGGGATGGCCTCTTTGGGGCCCCGTAGTCCTCTATCATTTTGAGATCTGCAACTGGGAATCCTTGTCCCTCTCTTCTTAGATTAACTTTAAAGAAAGTCACTGTAGTACTTGTTCCTTGCCCCTCTTTCACTCCTTTTCTTTATTCTACGTAATAGCTTTCATTTTATTTGGAAAGGCCTCACCCAGAAATGGGAGATCTGGATTCTGTTTCTTATCTGAGAATAGGCAGACTTGCATGTGCCACCTCTTTTGAGAATGTCCTAAGTGCCATCTGTTTTTAAACTTTATTACCGTATGTAAAATGTACAAATAGGCTGAAGTGGAAGCTAGACCTCAGGCTTTGTCTTTCCCAGGTAGTTACTTTAATTACTGGGCTAGAGAGAGTTGGTGTGTTTCACGTTCTTGTGTGGAACTCATGTTCTTCCAAGGTGGGAGGTAAAGGCTTGGATCCCTTCAGACTGAGGAAAGCATAGAACAGAATCAGATGGTAAGCTCCCTTTATTAAACTGGGCCTCTTCTGCTACAGCAGGTTTCTTTTAAAAGTGAGTTGTCACAGTTGCATTGTATAAGGAACCTGCGTTTGTTTGTGTGTGGCCAGTGTACTCTGAGAGCGTTTGCTGAACTAAGGCCCCATAGTGCCTGGTTCCTGGAAAAAGGATAGGTGGGAGATAAGTATTGAGCTAACTAGACTGTGGCAATTTTAGGCAAATGCGGAGTTGTGCTTTTGTCTTTAGAGTACTTGGACCAAGCAAGGTGCTGCTTGGACTGTAGCAGCCTTTCCTGAGTTGAGATGATGCCACAACAAGTGTGCTCAATTACAGTGTTGAAATCAGATAACTCATTTTATTTTTCAGAACTTCTATATAGCTGTGAACATCTGGATTGTCCATCTTTTCCAGTGACAAAAGGTGGGATTTTGTTTCTGCTATGATGGAGAAAGTTGAGCTCAGGTAGGGCTATATTTTGACAATGGAGCAACTGACTGATGATGCAGCTTTTACCTGAACTATACCACGGAGATGTGCACAGCTGTAACTTCTGATTTATGGACTTCTAATGGGATTCATAAGACTTTACAGGATGCCAGAAGAGGGTGGGCTGTCTGCACAAGTAGAGTGAGTGACTGGAGGCTTGTGCTTTGTGACATCTTGCTGCACCAGTTAACAAAACCAGTTAATGTGGCTTGCTTCTCTTCTAGATACACCTTTTAACAAGGTATTAAAAGGAGAAGTCTCTGCAAGGGCAAATGTGTTATTGATAGGAGGGTGATTTTGTCACCTTTGGCCAGGTAACAGAAGGATTTGCAATATGAGTGGTGAAGCCACAAAGGAAAACAAATTCAGTAACTGTATGGTCAAGACTCATAGGCATTCTGGCTGCAAGGGCTGGACCTAAGTCTTTATGAAATCAAAGCAGATAAATGAACCTCTACAGATTCTGCGTTTACCTGTGGGGTTAGAGTGAAATTGGTATCATTGTACAACTTGCATTACTGATAAGAGACTAAGCACGTAGCCAATGGATATGTATACTGCTTGTGCAGTATTGAGATTTCCCTTATTCCCACCACAGCAGTGGGATGAATCACCCTTTGGTGTTTTGCTAAAATGCATTCAGAGCAGGGCAATTGCTGTGGTTGGATGGATAAAAAAATGTAAGTGTTGTGTAGGTATAGCTGGTACTTATGAGTAATGCATAGCACTTTTTTCTTTAAGGAAAAGTATTTCAAATTAAACAGGCCTATTGTGTGTTTTAAAATGAAATTATTTTTTTTTTTTTTTACAAAACTAGAACATGACTTTTATTGGAAGAGTGCTTTCACAATGCAAAATAAATGTAGTGGACTTTTCAAAGTTTGATACTTTGAAGAATTACTCTGTAAAAATGTGAGGTTTGAATCAAGTACCAGTGTAACAATTCTATATATGGAGATATATCTTGTCTTTTATTTGGGGAAGTTACTAAATCAGTACTTTTTGACAGTATTGTTTTCTAGGCACTATGACTAAATGTCGAAGTTGCACTTAAATATGTTTCTGGAAAGTCTGATTGCACTGCAATCAGCCTGATTGTCTTTCTGAATGCTAATGCTTGTAAGAGTATTTAGATATTTGACTTCCTTGAGAAATACCAAGAAATACTCTGGCTGAGCCTATCTATGAGGTTATATGTTGACATTTCTACTTTTCCCCTTTAGTCAATGGATTATGAGCAGTGAATAATGGTCCATCTTGTCTGATGCTGTCGTGCTTGGAGAGACAGTAAGGTAAGAGTTTGCAGACCAAAATCATTCAAGAGGAACTTATCAAGCTGTTTTGAATTAAGCAATGCACTAGAACTTGACTGTCAATACATGGCCAGAGACTATTGCAAATTTTAGATGAAGAAAGCAGTTGTGTTTCTGCCTTGAGAGCTCTTACAGCAGCAGTACTAGCACCAGCTTCTGCTCCCTTGCCTGCAGTTCTGTCAAATTCAACTGCCATTTGGCAGCACTTCAGGTAGCAGCTGTAGAAGTTTCAGCCAAACCCTAAGACGGTGTAAGTCTGACTGTCAAGTGAGTGTGCATGCAGAAATGCAAGAACACTCTCTTTAATTGGTTTATGTAGGTAGAATATGGGGGTCTGCCTCTGGCTTTCTTGTATCAGAAGTTCAATCAGTTGCTTACAGCCTGTGCTATTCCTGTAACACTGCAAGTTTTATGCAGGTGTTACAGTTCATAGTTTGAGAAGGGCTAACTGTATCAAGGGTGGGGGAAGGATAACTGAGAAAGCAAGATTTGCTGTTGTGAATTGAGGTTCTTTATTTAAATGTGGCTGTTAAGAATGAAACCAAGCAAGACAGACTGTGTGGGGCGAATTAACACTGATGAGAGAACATGACTCATTGCTTAATACTAAGAAAAGCAATGTATAGCTGATATGGAGAGTGACTATAAAACTGTTTGATACTCTGTGTCTAAAAACTTAATTTCTTGGACGAGAGTTTAAAGCAAACAGTTAAACAACTTTTTAGAAAAGCTTTCCAGGTATTGTGATGAGGAGAGAATCTTTGTCACGGAAGAGTTTGTGTATACATGGAAGGCAAATGTAGAGAAACACTACAGCCTGTTGCACCAGAAACAGGATGTTGGTTTGCCAGGTGAATGATAAAATCCAAAGGATTGCTTTTCTGCATAGACGTAAGAGGATAGCTTTTGCTGAAACTGGCTACAGTTAAATATTAGCATTTCTGCCTTTTCATTAAAATAAATATTGTCTTGGTTTCTGGCTAAAGCTAAATATTAGTATAGCTGCCTTTTCATTTAAACAAATATTGTATTGGTTGAAACCAGGCACTTTTACTTCAATTGCTGAGTAGCAAAGAGTTGTCTTGAGTGAGAATTTCACATGCCTTGAACATCTTTATCTTAGTTTAAGGATGTGGAGATGTAGGAATGCTTATTTGGGTACAAATTGAAATACAAGAAACTTCGCTTAAGAGAGTGTGTGTTGTTTGGAGTTTTTTGGGGGGATGTTTTTGTTTTACATAATGAATGTCATCAAGCACTGGAACAGAGTGCCCAGATAAGTTGAGTGTCTGTCACTGGACATATTTAAAACCAAACTGGACATGGCCCTGAGCAACCTGCTCTAGTTGACCCTGGCTTGAGAAGTGATCTTGGACTGGGTGATCCACAGAGGTCTCTTCCAACATAAACTTCCATGACTGTGTCCTCCACAGTATCAGAAGTTGAACACCTGCAATTTGTGACAGGAAAGCATAAGCGGCTTGTTGAAAACTCTGCAATAAATGAATAGGGGCTGTGGCATGAAACCCAAGCTTGCCTAAAATATAATTCCAGGTCTTTCCCCTTACAGGATATAAATAAGAGGCGTTGCTATTGAGTTTCATCCAAAATCCTTGCGAAAAAGGTATTTTATTCAAAAGTAGAACAAATACAGAAATGGGATATTAGAATGGTATCTGAAAACAGAGGTCGCATTTTTAGAAATATGCCCGAATTTTCTCCCAATTCGTCTCCCCAGTTGAAGGGAGGAGGGTTACCAGAAAGTCTCATTCAGCTAGTGCGTTGACCTTCTACAAAAGCAACCTATAAATACGTGGTCCAATGTTTTACTCTTTCTTTCTGTGTTTCATACTCTACAACAATATGTGTAGACTAGTGGGGCTTTTGGCTTCTTGAAGAACTGAGGGACCAGGGTATTGGCTGCTCTCTGTGCGTGCCTGGAGAAGCCCAGCTGTATTCCATTGCGTTTCAGATTAGCGCACTTAGTGGTGGTGTTCAAACGTAAGTGAGCTAGAAGATATTAATGATTAAAAGTATGGCAGATGCAGAATTAGCTCATGCGTGTCTTGGTGTATTAACTTCCCTTTTTTCTTTCCATCTTTGCGCAGCTTTGCTCAGTGTTTGTGACTGCCAGTGAAGTCTATTCTCTAGTTGCTTACTGGAGAGAGAAGTTCTGGTAGCCTGGCTCAGCTAGCAGGTATTAACAAAAGGACCGGTGCAGGCAATCTGATTCCTTGTTTTTGAACAGGATGTGTACAGGATGTGGATTGAAAAACATTGTGAACAGCAGGTAATTCTAAGGTACTATATATGATGATTTGTACCTGCTGTGAAAGTAGATAAGATACTGAATGTTCCAGGAAAATAACACAATAAAGTTCATGTTAACAGTGCTAAGATATGAAACAGAAGCATGGTACTCAGTTTTTGTTTGGGAAGTTGACTTCCTCCAAGCAACATTTCTCATTAGATTTTTCTAATGATGTGGATAGTCATAGGGGACTATTGCCACTGCTTCCCAGACTGACAAGGAGAGCAGAATATATCCCACTGCCAGCAGCATGCTACTTGCTTAGTCTTGGGGTTTTTTTGTGTGTTTTTTTAATTTAATGAAGAGTGGTGATTGTCAGTGTAGACAGAATCTGTGTTTCTCTATTTCCTAAGTTTTTTTTAAAGAACTGAAGTATCCTCTTCTCTATGCACCTACAGCCAATTGAAACTGAAGCGAGAACTCTTGTGAAAAACTTTCCTGTGACTTCATCCTCTCCTACTAAGTTTTGGTCTTTCTTTTTTTTTTTTTTTTTTTTTCTCCTCTGATTCTCTTTCAGATCCTTTTGGCTGTTGAGCTTTCTGCACAAGGGAGTCAGTTTCTTAGAAAATAGATAGCTATGCAGAAGGACAAGGAAAATGGAGTACTTAAACCTGCTGATGGCCTGTGTGAAGAACACCTCAAAGGTTACCACTCTGATCCCTGTAATCCAAGGAAGCTGAATAAAAGGTTTTTCAGTGCAGTTGTGATACTGGTATTCGTCCTAGTGGTGCTTCCTGTTGTCCACACTTTTTCTTTGAGGAGTATTGAGACCAAGTTTCTTTGTACTTAAATATGCTTTCATTTAGTCTGGGAGGCAGAAGGTGGTTGCTTTCTCTCTCTTGGCAATTTCTAGCAATTACCCCAGCTGCTTCAGACTTTTGAATCTGGAGTCCTGATTAAGTATCTGTTCTTTTGAACTTGCTAGCTTTGCTTCTCCTGCACTGTTGCAGCACAACTCGGGCACAATTTGGAAAGCGTGGTTTCCTTGAAGCATTAGGTGAACAGTGACACAAGAGTGAGTCAGCAGTGTGCTAAATATCTAATATCTTTTCACAAGTGTGTGCTCTCTCTTCTCTAAATCTCTTCTTGCTACTTTCGTTGCTTTTTAGCCCAATGAACAAAATAAAAGATTTTTTTTTCCTCAATATTTTGGTTGCCTCCTGCTTCTTTCATATGAATTCACTAATTTTTTTTTTTTCAGGACCTTGGCTAAGGAATTCCTTTGGGTCATATGTATGTGAACTGAGGGGTGCAGTTATGTCCAAAATTTTCAACTAAGCAAAGCTGTTATAGTCTGCTCTAACTATTAAAGCTATAGGGACTGGAAATTCCCTACAGCTTGTTCCGTTTCTAGGGTGTGCACAGACTTCACAATGGAAATTCATAATGAAGCTTTTGTAAAGCCTGTCAAACAAGTTGATGTAAACCAGCTTATCTGTTGTCACCTGTGCTTTTTATGTGTGTTAAGCAACTAAACTTCCTCATATGCAATGTAAATATTGCAACAATTTTTCTTTTATTCACAAATATATATACACAAAGTAGTATACTTAAGGCAGGCTTCCTTCTTCAGGAGTATTTCTTGTTATAAAGTGTTTTTATTTATTTATTTATTTGTTTGTTTTTAATGAGAAACTGGAATTTTGCTTTGTAACTTAGAAGTGTCACCTGTCAGCCAGCAAATTAAATCTAAGGACTGAAGTCAATTGACTTTATGATCTGATTGCAGTTAGTTCACTGTTAAGTACCATTGAAGAGCATTTGCTACTGTACCCTGAGACAACTCTATTGCATTGCATATGGTGCAGCTTACATCGTGCAGTCAAATTGGTCAGTTAGAAGTTAGCTAAGCACCAGGAAGTTGTGATATTGTCAAGTCCAGTGATCCAACAGGTATGTTATCCATGAAAATGTAATTGCCTTGGGTGTAAGATGCCACAGATCTTGGCTTTTTGCAAGAAGTTTTCAAGCAGATAAACCGGCTTGTGCTGTATTTGCAGTGCTTAAGTGCCTTTGAAATGACAAGAAGAAAATATGCTTGCTCAGGAAAAATCTAACTATTAATATAGTTAAGATACAGTCAAATTTTATGAAAGGTTTCTGCAGGGCTTTGCTTTAGCTGTCATTTGGCACATTTATTGCTGCTTGGAAATTCTTCTCAAAGTAGAATTCCTACAGCCCGTGGCAAAATCTAATGCAGAAGGAAAAATTTGCAGTGTTGAACGTCTAGTTGTGTGCTTTAGCTGTGATGAGAAGATACCTTGTCTCTGCTGTGTGTCTGACACCTGCATTAATTATGTGCCCGTTGGCTTTTTTTGTCTTCCAAGTTCCCGAGGAGGTGATATTCTTTGAATGTGTTATGTATATCACATACAAATCTCTAAAGCTTCGCCTTCCAGGATAGTGCTGAAGCATGTGGTAAATAGATATGCTGTCAGGTCAACTGTAACTGGTTCTTGTGTATTCATAGGCTCTTTGAGGTAGCATGTCACCATACTGCAATGAAAGCCTTGAACCCCCCCCCCCCCAAAAAGAGTGGACAGATCTCTTATTTTTATTCGGTAGTGTCTGAACCCATGCCAGAAGTAGCTTGAACATTGTTTACCATTTTATGAATGGAAATAAGCCTTTTTCAATGCTCATAGAATGGTATATATGTGTAGAAGGAAATAAAACCTGAAGTTGGGCAGGAGAATACTCCTATCTGCTCCTGTACATACCCTGTTTCTGATTTGTATGCTTTTCGTTTGATATGCTGCAGTCCCTTCTGACTACTAGTGTAGTCCACTACATGTAAACTTATGTTGGTGCTATTCTGGAACTAGGAAACATCTGACTGTTTAGGCTGCTACTTGGCAAATTGCAAGCATGCTGTTATGGGGTGTGGTTACTTTCTTTGATTTTATTTTTTTTTTTTTTTTTTTTTCCTTGTTTCATGCATGCAGGATCTTTTTAGGTACCTTTGCAGTGGCTGGCTTCATCAGTGATTCTGGTGGTGACCCGTAGTTTCCTCTTGATGGTGATTTCTTTTTTAGAAAGATGTGGAACAGCCGCTCTATCTTTGGCTGCTGTTCGGTGTCTTTGCCTCCCTTAGCTCTGATGCTGCTCTCTGGAAGCACAAGCATTACTGTGGAGCAGGTTTGGTTCTGAAATGCTGAAACTTCTGGCTGTGCTTTCTGGATTTTATACAACTAAATAGTTGTGGTTTTGATGTCAGTGTAACTTTTCCATGATTACACAGTGGTAGTCTGTCAACATATTCCTGCCAAAATTTAGCATGTTGTTTGCTTCTGAAATTAAAATACTATTAAAATCCTATAAGACATACACTATAAAAGGCATACTGGGCTCTTCAGACCTGCATGCAAAATATCACATTCTTCCACCTTCGTGGCTTTGTGAGGTATTTCTGTTGCATGGGAATACTTAGGAAGACACAGCCCAGAAGCTGCTTTGCTCGTGCTGGTTTGGCTGTTACTGGTCAAGTGCTGCTCTGCTGAAGTCTAAGCCTGATCTGTACCAGCAGAACTTCACAGCCTCTTTGCTTACAAGTTGTCGGGTTTTTTCCCCCTCAATGTTTGCAGTGGTGCTGAAAGCCGTTTCAGAATCTGTCTGGCCTTTGAACAGCAGTGGGGGGTCTATGGTTGTAGGTCTGCAGCTCAGTAGCATACATCATTTTATTTTTGAAGGTGGGATAAAGCTGAATAACAGTTTTTGAAGATGTGATGGCAAAGAAGTCTTGAAGACTAATAGTTAAGCTTCAGTTTATACCTTTGCCAGCCTGTTTTAGGGAAATACTCACGCAACTGTGTGGTTTTGCTTCATGTATTTGATTTCTTAAAATTCTGAAAGTCACCTGATATGCATTAAATGTTTGTGTTCTTATTGCAGCCGTTTGTAGTTAAATATATGTGCAGTTGTTTCGGTCCTTTTTTAAAATGGGAAGAAGATTTTTTTTTTTTTCTCTAACTTGAGTTCTTCATTATTCAAGAATGAAAAAGGAGTCTTAATACTGACTGTGTCTCCAAAATGACAGTTGTTGCATTTCTGTTGGTAATATCTTTGTACTTTCAGACATAAGCAGTTATGCTGGATCACTAATTAGTCATCTTATTAAAAACACCTTTGTGGAAATGCGTTATTATGCTGTGATTTTTTTTTTTATATGAGAAGTGTAGGTAGAATTTCAAATAATAACATTGTCTGTTGCTTTTCTTGTTTAAACAGTATGAGAGATCAGATTTACATAAAATTGGAAAGTAACTCATTTTGGGAAATATTGTCTGCTGATTCCTTTTACAGTGCTATTCATCTCTGTCATGCACAAACTGTCAGTTTTAATTATATCCTAGAATCTCGCATCATCTGTTTTAATCAATTAAAGGGAAGTGTAGCACAGACTTGGCAAACTGAAAACAAACAGAACCTTAAGACTACTAAAACTCCTTAAGTAGTGATGCTATGTATGTTATTAATTTTGATAAATTGAATGAACTGTAACAGGATGGTTTAAGTTATTTTTATTTAACATGAAGGTGTGTCAAGCAGGAAATGATTGCACATATGCATTTGAAATATACAACTAGTGCTTGCTATGGTGGACAAGTAGCTTACTCTTGACATTGGGTAAATAGGTTGAGTTTCTCTGGGAATTGCTTAGTGTGATTTCAAAATGTGATGATGAACTTTCACTAATTAATTGAAGCCATTTCATTTCCTTTGTACGAGTGGGTGTTACAGCTGGTGGATTCTGTCATTTTGAGTGGGAACCTTCTTGCTTAACTTCTCTGTACATGAGCAAGTTGTCTAGGCAGCTGTTTTGGTAAGTACCCTCTAGCTGTTTGAGAATGTAGGCTTGTTTGATCAAATGCAGGTGCCTACCTTAGGATAACAAGACTGATGCTGTGAATTGCATTGGCTATATGCATGTCTGCTGACTGTGAAGGGTGCTTGTGGTGCTTGCCTCATGGAGCTCATGCTTGTGTTGTCCTGACTAGCACTTCATCTTGCAATGAGGAAGCATTTATTATCTGAAGCACACTATAGGAGTGCTCTAAAGGTGACAGAATTTGATTACTTGTGTTGTTTCTTCTAGTAAGAAGGGCATATTGTACAGGAAATGTGTGTGTATATGCAATTAAAGAAATGGGGACTGAGTGCTTTTACAGGTACTGTTCTTGTGAGACTGTTGCTTTGGAGTTGGTCTGAAGAACAGTGCTCCCAAATCTCTACCTGCCTCCTGAACACCCTCTGCACCCCACTGCAGCTACGTTGTCGCTGCTATTCTCTCCATCCATGACACTCTAGTCTTTCTTTGAGGGACTGACTGATGTGTTTGATTTCCACCTTGCTCGGCCTCAGTAATGTGGCTTACATTGCTCTCTATCGTGTGTGTACTGTAATTTTGTTAAACTGTGCTTCCATCCAAAAATGTAATGGTTTTGCTTCCAAAACTCTCTGGAGAGTTCAGGTATTTTTGTCTATTGGTTCACTGAGACTGTGGCATTTTGGTGTAAGCTAACAACTGTCCATGTTCCCCTTGTAAAACTTCCTTATAATTACTTACAAATGTTGGCATCTACTATATGGCCTGTGTATTGAAGGACAGGATAGTGCCAGTTTATAGCCCTGGATGGTAGGAAAAGGGAGAGGGTGGCCAAAAATCAATTGGAGAGAGATTCTTTTGAAGGAAGTACAAGCCCACATTCCTAATGAAGGTCTGAAATCTTGTGACTGGTTCAATATGCTGAGTGAAATAATGTCACCACTTTGTAACTGACCAGTTCTTGGCTCTCAGTGTGGGTGGTTGGCTTGTTTTGTTTTGTTTTTTTAACTGCTTTCGCTAAGAAATAATCTGAAGTTGTGGGTGGGATTGGCTAGTTATCCACTCAATCTCTATTTTTAAAAACAAAAAAACCCACCCTCAAAACCCCAAACCCAAATACCTCTCAACAAGGCATAAAAAATTGCTCTTAACAGTTCAGTTAAGGGTTTTTCTCTTTAGTTTAACATTTTGTGTGTGTGTATTCAACTTTCCCTCTAGCATGTTTGGGGCTGAAGGAAAGATGGAAGAGGAGAGGGTTTATAAGTCTGCAGAATTTGTTAGGTGTGTTGCCTTTAGGTCTTTCTAGTTCCACATGTACCTCTGATTATCTTCATGAAGAGGCTTTGTTTTAATGTGGGATAAGAGGAAAAGATGTAGGAAAGGCCAGGAGGAAAAACTACTCTTGCTTCTATATTTACAATAGGACTGCACTGCCTTTGACATTATGTATGTAGAAAACACATAGCTCTGTTTATATATTAGTGTGGAGGAGGAAATCAGTCTTACTAAATATTACAACTGGGGACATTACAGCTTTTCCACACTGAGGCAGTCAAGAGTGCGAGCCTTCTAAGCTAGTCTGTAATGTTTGTCATAATTAATAGCTAAATAAAATTCAGAACCCCTGCAGTATTCTTGACACATCAAAACACACTGGGAAAAAGTTCTTTTGGATTCTGGTCACATTCTTTTGGTGTTTTGACTCTGCCTTATATTTAAAAGAAGATGGTCTTTTATTGTAGGAGCTCTTCAATAGTATATCCCCAAAGTATCTTTGAAATGCTGCATTTTTCATGTTTGTTTGGGACAGATGTGGGTCTTGTGTCAGTGTAAGTGGGCCGTTTAGTTTTGTACATGCACAGAGCTAGTCACTCACTGCTTATTATTCAGTTACAGATTTCCTTGCTTGGAGAATTTCATGGTGCTTTTTCAAACATAAATCTGTTAATGCTGTTCTGTGTTTAAGCAAATGGTGGCCAAGTTACAAAGATCTATAACTGTGAACTGTGTATTAGCACGCAGTTTCTTTGGTATACCTCTAATTCTTGAAGAACGTATGCCAAAATAGAAAATCACACACTCTTTATTTCTCAGTTTCTTGCACTCTACCAAGTTTCTGTCTTGTAGTATTTACCAAACTGTCTTTTAAGTTATAGTCCTATTTGGCAATGATTATATCCAAAAACAACTTGCAAATTCTGGATCTTACTATTTGAGATTGTGTATTAAAATATATTTGACTCCATGAAAACAGAGACCGTGTTCCCTATGGATAATGGTGCAATATGCTTGCTTCTATTGAACACCCAGTTTTTACAGCTGGGTGTTAAAGTCATGAAAATCAAACTGCTGACACAGCCTTAATCATAGTGCCACAAGTAGCACTTCTTTGTTTTTGTACGACAGTTTCATTGGTACTATTAATAGCTGGCTCCTTACAGGTGTTCGTGTATAATAACTCGCATAAGACAACACTTGGTAAGTTTTCAAATGAATCACCTTAATTCCAGGATTAATTTTTGCAGGGAGACCTTTTGACTCTTTTTTCCTTTTGAGGTTTTTGGTCATAAAAATCCACATGTTGAAAATGTTCATTACTTTTAATTCATCAAGTGCAGCTTTGTGTTGGGCGGGAAAGCAGAAAGAGAAACTGGCTTGCCTGTGATAGTGGGCAGCCTCACTTGATCTGATGTTTCTGTTGTCAGTCTCCTTGGGAAAAATATTGCTCTCTCTGTTTTGCTGGTCTGCCATTGCTGCTTAGCTGGCAGGGCAGGATAGGAAGTGTAGCTGCAGCATTACCCTCTATGAGGGAATACCAGGTGTGGCAAAACTGAAGAAAAGCCTGCATACTTCTGTTTCAGGCACCAGCAAGGAAAACAAAATATGGTAGTAAAAGCTTTCCTCAGCTGTTGCTGGATGTATGTATGGATATCTCATGCTTTTAGCAGAGCAGATGACAGAAGGCAGAGTTCCCCTTGCAGAGCTTTCTGTTGCTCCCCCTTGGGTCTGGTGTACGTGGTGGGGTTAGGAGGACAAAGGAGTGACTGTGCGCACAACATGAATCTGGAACAGCTTAGGTAGCAAGTCACTCTTCCAGACAGCTTAGAGAAACACCCTCTATGGAATGAACTGTAAAACCTGTTGTTCTCTCATACAGTTATCATTGAGCTCTATTTTAAAGCAGCTGAGGACTGGCGCATTGCCTCTACCAGGTAGTGCCAGTTAGTGCAATAATACACCAGGACATAATTATCTCAACCTCTGGAGAGACTGAACTGAGAGTAATTTGTTTCAGAAGTGAGCAATTTTCTGTGTGTGGCTCCTGGCATCTGTAAAGCTAAAAAGTCTTTGTTCAACTTGAGTTACAACCTCTTTGGGATTGCTGTTGAAACATGGCTAGCAGACGTGTAATATACTGATATAATTCTCTTTCTCCCTGGCCTGTACCTGAGCTTGTCGTCTGAAAAATGCATATAAGGCTTATTTGCAAATAATAATGCTTTAATATGGATTTCAAAGATGTATCAGATACTGTAAGAGCCATATGTATGTACCTGCACCTTTAAACAGTTTAGGTAATGAAGTGTTTGATCAGGATTTAGCTGAAAGCTTTTAAACAATTGCATAGGAGGAACAGCTTAATTAGCATGGAGACCAACCTTGCAGAACTAACACTTGTAACATACTGTTATCTTTGTTAATACATTTAGCCACACTTAATTCTTTAATCACATGGCAAGAAGCTGACTAATCCTTGGAAATGTTGGGGAGGTGCAGGGAACTACAGAGTGAGGAGGAGAAATAATAAAAGCAAAGTTTCTGGTTTTGCTGCCTTTTGCTTCAGCATTGCTGCCCTCCAGCCCAGCCAAATCAAAATCCTCTGCTGATGAGAGACAGATGATGCAGGAGTATGTCTAGGGCAGGGAATGGAAGATTACATGTGCTTAATGCTGGAGTTTGCTATTAAACTAACTGCTAGGAAAAGATGAGGACTCTTAAAATCTGTTCTGGCTGAAAACCTTTCAGGTTTTTGTGTTTGGGGTTTTTTTTTTTTTTTTGGTGGGGTTTTTTGTTTTGGTTTTTTGTTTTGGTTTTTGGGTTTTTTTGTTTGTTTGTTTGTTGGTTGGTGTTCAGAAATGGCTGACCTTGGTTGACCACACAGGGACTAGTGCTGAGAAAATGGCAGGAATATATAGCTGGCAGTGGGAGTGGAGGATGAAGGTAGGATGGCCCCTTTCAGTGAAAGTATGCAAGAGTGAAACTGCATGCTGGTCATGAACAGAATAAGTATTTTTCAAGAAAGCTTGTTTATGGGTTTAAATAAATTGCTTTATCTAGGCATTGTGGTGTACTGTGAATAAACTTGATACTCCTGAAGTAATGGTGAAAGGTGACAAGCTGATTGAAATTAAGTATTATGACTATGCATCATCAGTTCTGTATTTGGTTATTAAATAAAATTTTTACTTGATTCCTTGGTTGCTTTGTTACATGGCTTGGTCATTGTTCTCAGTACCTCAGCTGTACCTGACTTTTCTTAGCCTCCTACTTCTAAACTATTTCCTGTGAATTCCTCATAACAAGGTATGAACGTTGGTGGTTGAACTTTGTAGTGCTTAAAACTTTTTTTAGTAAGTAATGAGACTTTATATAGAGAGAAGGTGCTTTGGGTCTCTTCCTACAAACACTTTAAAGGAGTGCTGCTGTTCTGTACAGCTGTGAGAGGACCTTTTGGGTGCCTGGGCCTCTTCTGAGTGAAGTCAGCTCCATGCTACTTCCTCTGTTATTTGAAACATGTTAAATGTAGTGAAGCTTGAGATGGGTATGGAAACTTCTGTCAAGTTTCTCTCCTATCTTTGTGATGGGGAGAGGAAAAAAAAGCTTTGTGTTTATGGTGATATGATCAAGAGGAGAGATTGTTGCTGAAGAAGGGAAGGACAAAATGGTTTGGGAAGAAGAAGAAAGTACAAGTCCAAAATCTGAAACAGAGCACTGTTTAGAGCTTGACTGGGGCTCTGTTTCCTTTTTTCCCCACCACCACCACCACCCCACCCCCCCCCCAACTGCCAGGGTCATGAGCCTCCTGACCCTGAAGTCCCATAATGGCTGCTCTTCTTTTGAGAACATTATTTCATGTTGGTGTGAAGATCAGCAGAGAACACCTTCCATTCCTCTGTCTTGATTTCCCCCACCACCCCACCCCCAGCATGGACCATCACAGATACTTAATGGAGGTTATATACTTGATGTCGACAGGCTGATAATGCAGCAGCAGTGCGTTCTCCCTCTCCCCCAGCAGCTTGCAGGGCTGTGCGGTCATGGCACAGTAAAGCCTTCCATCAGGAAGGAGGAGGCAGAAGGGCTGTGGGCAACCACTGGAGCAAGGCTGGCTTGGAAGGTCAGCACTTTGTAAGGAGATACTGATGGTGAAGGCTTTTAGATAAGGGAGGAAATAAAGTAGCTGATAACTTTCTTGGTTAGTATTTTGTGTCCAGTAAAACCCCAAGAGTCTTCTAGTCAGTGAGAGAGGATACAATATATACAAACTTGATCATAACAGTCCTCATGTTTTTCAGGCCTCCGTATGTTTTGGAAGGCATCACTTGACTAGAGCTATTGTCCTTGTTTCAGCTATTCCTTGTTTTGAAAGCAAGCGTTAAAGAGCAGCTGCACATCTTACTCTGGCTAAAGACAATCATTGAAGAAATGGGTTTCCCAGCACACTCTGAATATATGGCTGTGCTTGCAGAACAGACCTGGTCGTGCCTAAACCTGAACTTTGTATCACAAGTGAAAGGATGTATTTGTAAGCAGCAAAACATTGTGTCCCTCCAGTATACTAGCTTTCTCCGCATCTTCCTTGGATCTCTTCTACCACTGAGTCTTTCTGTTTTGGACTTTATTTTTTATGCGACAATTAGCTGCCCGCCTCCTGTGCTGTTGGGTTGTGGTTATTAGGAAAACGTCTGCCAGAATCACTGTCATCAAGCAGCTGTAGCTGCCACCATTTTTCCCCTCCCTTTCCAAGCTTTCAGAGAAGCTGATGGCTAACTTTAGAGCTGACATCAGTCCCTCAGCTTCCCAATTTGAGTGGGAAGGGAGAAAAACTCCTCAATGAGGAGTCTTCTCTCCAGATTTGGAGTTATGAAGTATGTGTCTTTCTAAACAGAGTTTCATTGTGTCACATCTGGCGTGCTGTGTGGTGATGTAGCACCGGGTAATGAGCAAAGTAATGCATGATACTTCTATCTGTCCCACTCAGGGACTTGAGAAATTGCCAGTTTATTCCCAGACTTGAGTTTTTCACATGCTTAAAAAAAGCCACAAAGTTAGCCAACAACAATTTCGTTCTTTTCTATTAACGATTTAGTGTTGTCCAGATGTGCAGAGATTTACATACTTCCTCCATGCACGAGGAGCTCTGGAACTGCTGCATCCAAGGGTGGTTTCAGGAGGTGATAAGGTTTCTGTTCAAGCACAAAATTCAAGTTCAAGCTTCCTGAAATGTTTTTTCAAGTCACTTGCTGAATGTTACCTTTTGAAGATTTTATATGTATCTTGTTCATCTGGATACAAAATAGGTTGTTGCAGGAGGTATGTATTGCTTTGGCATAGTGGCAGCCTTTTTTAAATATCTTGGACCCTGATGAAGAATACAAGTATGTGTTTCTGGGTTTTGGCAAAAAGTATATTCACTTTAGTTCTTGTGGAAAATACATGTTACAAAGATTATAGCTATATGGTCTTGACGAAGAGAGAAAACTTTTTTCCTTTTTTTTTTTTTTTTTTTCTTCCAAGAAGGAAATTAACTTTAAAATGAATAGGATGAAATTCTTGTGTTCTTACATATGCCTGAAGAATCTTCTGTTTTCTGATGTGTTTGATTTCTTCAAGTTTTGCAGCACTGGCATATGGACTTTCAGACTTCTTGTGTGAACTGAGCTTTTTTTTCTGTTTTAGCCTCAGTGGGAAGAGTTTGCTTACAGATAACTGTCGTGACAATTGAGGATAAGGAAAACAAAATACATGGCAGATCAAGAGGTAACTGCTGAAGTGTGTGTGATATTTGTTAACAGGAATTACTGCTTAAAGTTTGTTATTGTTATCAGGAATAGTAATTGTTTCTTACAGTTTTTCACTAAATCAGCTTGAATTGCTGATATTTGAATTCTTCAAGGGAAAAACAGCAAGTGAGTTAACACAGGTTATATTTGACAACACAACGTAGTGCTGATGCAGAGCATTGGGGACCTTCTGTAGCATTCTGATGCTGCTGTCTGTTTCATAATATTTCAAGCCAAATGAGCCAACTATAAGAGGAAGCAAAGTGTGAGGAAGGGAGAGGATGTTTAATAGTGTTGAATAATCTTCGTACCACTTTGGAATGGGGTGAGATGGTCTCAAGATCTTTTCTGGGACAAGGGATTTTGTCTTGGGTTTGGCTATATTCATAAACTCTTGAAAAAGTCTGTTCTTGGAATCAAACAGAGACTTGTGGTGTTGCCTGTCTGACTCCTGAGGTTTTCTCTGTGCTTGACCATGTTCCAGTCCTTACAGCTTTTTATTCTGCCACTCAGCATCCCTGTGGGCCTGTGGAGTATTTTCCAGACTGTCATAGCTGAGGCTTGATAGGACTCCTCTTCGTCAGTGAGCTAGGATGTGACTGGGTAATAGGAGTGAAATCTGAGAGCATCTCTCTCATTTAGGTGTTCTAGATAGTTTGGATCAGAAGGCAGAACAACTGCACTGTAATCTAAATGAGGGCTCTTAGAAGTGGATCAATATCATTTAGAAGAAAAATGGCACTGGAAACTTTCTTTTAAAACTGAGACAGAAGTCATCTGCTGAAGTGGATGATTAAAACCCCACTAAGGATCTAGCTGAAGAAGAGGCTGCACACGAAGGCTGGTGCTGGATGTTAGCTAAGTGGAGATGGTAGTCAGGGAGAGAGTGGAGATAGTAGCTGTAGTGAGGGGCAGTACAGCTGAGTTTGAGTGGTGAAACTGGACCAAGAATTCAGGACCCTTTTTGTGGTGCTAGTGAAATCATTCAAGTATGTTGGGAAGGTAAAAGGCTGCCCTTGCTGAGACGTTTGGCTTCTGCTGTGGCTATCATGTGAGAGAAGATACTTCTTTAGAGAGAAATCAGATCAACAAACTGACCTAAGGGAAGGGGGAAAAGGTTTTTACTGGGCATCTGACTTGCTTTGTAGCCACATGTCTTCTTGAATGGGATGGAGAGGAAGAGCGAAGCCCTTCCTGTTGGGCTTTGGTAGAGCTGCCCTTCTCTGTTGAAATTGTGGCTCCATACTGAGGTTTTTGAACCTCACTCATGAGAGGTTAATGGCTTACTTGTGGGCATTTCAAAGATATTTGGTACATGAAGAGGAAGATTCTTGTTGCTTTGGCATGTTCAGAATGTCTCCCGCTTGATGGCCCTGAAGATATCACTTCAATACCCTTGGAAAATGACCACATCAGTCTTGCATGTGATTTGCACGGTATAGTAGAGTTTGGTGGCAGAAATAAGGACTATCTGTTGGAGAGGGGTATCCTTCTGGGCATTTCACACCCAGATCTTCCATAGCTACCACTTTCTTTCAGAGCATACACTTTTCTGTAGGGAAAAGCTTAGTTAAGTAAAATTCCAGCCATTCTTTATTCCAATGCTAATTTATTTTAAAGCAACTTGTCCTTAAGCATAAGTTTCTGCAAAACTAATGTAGAAGTAATTATAGAATGGTTTGGGTTGGAAGGGGCCTTAAAGATCATCTAGTTCCAAAGTCTTGAACGCTTCCAGGGATGGGGCAGCCACAACTTCTCTGGGCAACCTGTTCCACCACCCTCACAGTAATGAACTTCTTCATAATATCTAGTCTAAATCTACCCTCCTTCAGTTTAAAGCCATTATGCCTTGTGCTGTCACTACATGCCCTGTAAAAAGTCCCTCTCCATATTTCTTGTACACCCCTTTAGGTACTGGAAGGCTGCTATAAGGTCTCCTCAGAGTCTTTAGTCCTTTTCATAACCTTAATTGCAGGCAACTTTCTTCATGAAATTAGACTCAAATTCTTGAATGTAGAGAGATGTCATCACCCTTACTGTTCTGGTAACTCAGGGAGGTGATTTTCTTCCTTTTTCTGCATGTGAAGGAGATGAAATTTTGGTCTTTTAGAGGAGATTAGCCTGCAGAATGCTAATTCTTACATTGAAAGAGTGGAGTTTTATACTTAATGTTTTGTTGCCATTTGAATTTGACAGTATAAGGACATCTTGTTAATTATTAATCTCAAAGCTAAGAGCCTCTTTCTATATGGTTTATCATTGCAGAGACATATGTCTCTATCAAAAAGATGGCCTAAATGTTTAAATTCATCCCTTAAAACTTTTAGATATGCCACAACTGACTTGACGTTATGTAATGCTCTGTTTTCACTGAAGTTTAAAATGGAACAGCAGCCTTTCCATCAGAAGGCTGTCTGGAATAGACTTGTTGATTTCTGTACAACAGCTTGTGACATTTTTTTTATTGCTAAAAAACAATGACTTGCTTCTATTTCTGAACAATTTAGAAAATGAAACAGATGCTGATTGTCACAGTTCAAGTATAGAAGTCCTGTAAGTACCACGTGTGCTACAGCGATAACCTTCCATGTGTTCTGTGTTAATGTGTTAGGCCAAATACAGTCTTTGTGCTGTAGTACAATGACCGTCATCTTATGCATTGGGGTTCTTAATGACCTTTTCAGTTTTGAACAGTGTTAGAAATGTTTGATTTCTCCTAAGTGTAATAAATGTATGGATAAGGAGCTGAGCAGGGGCCCTTTGGAGAGAAATGTGAAAAGAATATAAAAACACTGTAATTCCCTTTCTCCATTTGTCTCCGGAAGTTAAGGACCCTATTTTCTTTCAGCCTCCAACTAAGGTGGAAAGAAAAGAAAGTGAGAGAGAAAGGACTTCTTCCTCAATAAGATGGATATTGAATCCAGCTGAGGTTCTCTTCTTCAGCTTGCCTGGTTCTTTATTCTCTCATCCTCTCAGCAATGAGGGAGGCATTAAATGCGTCTTGGTTCATGCACTTCTTTCATTCACTTTCTGGGAAAAGAAATTGTAGTCTCTATCAAACCTTTCTCTAAGGGTCTTTCTTCCTTGCATGTCATCTTCTGGTATCCATTTCCTATGAGCTTGTATTTCCACAGTATTATTTGGGTTATAATACAGCAAATACAATACTCTGCTCCAGAGCGCTATAAGACAAATGCCCACTGCAAAAGTTTGTCTGAAACTTTTCCTGCCAAAAGTGGACGAAGCTGTGTTGCTCTATTTTGGCTACTGAGCCAGTGCAAAGTGGAAGGTTAGAAGGAGCCCATAGGAATCAGTCTCAATGAAGCGTGACGCAGGGACCCAAGCATTCTTGTGGGTGATGCCAGCTTCCAGTTGAAGCTTTGAGCTGTCAGCTCAGTAACAAAATCTTACTTTTCTAGGTTAAATTTGGCATATGTGGTGGCCACTGGTTATTTCACTATAACTGTGCAGATGGAGGCTGGGATTTGAACCCCTCAGCAATCACTGCAAGCTGACAAATGTGAGCTAGAGAACTCATACCTTAATCAAAGAGGTGTCAGTCAAAAACTATCTTGTTTTAACTGGGTGCAGGCTCTAGCCACACAAATATTTGAGGGCTCTGGACTGCTACAAGCATTTCTAACCTAAATTAAATGAGGTGTGTGTACAGGTGTCTAATCAGTTTTGATACTGTTCAGAAACTACTTGTAGATTTATAGTGTTGAATCAAGTGACTGCAATATGTTGAATGTAAGTAAGACTTTGACCTCAGAAAATGACTTCGCTCTAAATCTTGATTCTCTGTTTAAGATCGAGAGTGAAAACTCCCCACTAAACTAATAAACTTGAACAGCTTTTTCACAGAAAATTATCTCAGTGCTTTAATTGTAATTAAGATGACATCTTTAATACCAAAACTTATGTACGCATTAAAATTACCAATTATTTTTCACTTTTAGTAGGAATAAAAATTCTAGATATTTAGATTTATGGCAAGTCTTTTGGTGGGAAGGGAGCTTCATATAAAGGATTTCTTAATTCAGGTCTCAAGTGACTCTTACACATATTGTGTACAAAGTGAGCTATGTAGTAATGCTTCCTCAACAATACATTTTCTTTTTCTCCCATGAATGTTATAGGATTCCTCTCAAAAAACAATAAATAGATGAATCCGCTTTATGAAACATGTGAAAACAGTTAAGAGTTAAAAAGAAATAAGAATATTAGAGATAAAATTTTAAGAGAAGGTTACTTTCTTACAGTAGTAAATATCTTTAGGCTAATGGACAACTGGCTGTTTTGCATATCTTTCTAATTTGAAAGGCTAGTAACTTCCAAAATCAGTTAAATGTGTTCATGTTAGCATGGTAACTTGCACCAGATCTGTGGCACTTGAAGTACAAGGACTCTTAGCAGAAGAGCTACATCTTCAATAAGTTAATTGAGAGAAACAAAGAAATAACTCTGACTTCATTAAAAACAAACAAAAGTTTTAACCTTCTGGCGGACTTTTCTACTGACTGTTATTGAAACTGGTGTGCCCCTGGCTCATTAGGCTGTGCAGCTGAGGCTGCTGTTCTTGCCGGAAAGCAGGGCATTTATGATCAAGTTCCTGTTATTGACTGACTCTAGAGAAAAATGCCAAATTCCACCAGACATAATACAGTAGGTCCACTGTGGGGAACTTGTTCGAAAAATGGTTTGACATTTTTAGACTAGGATTTTTATTTTTTCCTATTTCTAGAGTTATTTTGTTGACAATTCTTTTTTTTTTTTCCTCCCCCCCCAGGCTCTTAAGTGAGTTTTGCAGGCATTTAAGAAAATGACCAACCTTAACACAATGTCTTAACAGGTCTGGGTGATGTAGAACAAGGAGAACATATTTGAAAATCTTTTTGCAATTGTATTATGAGAGACATGAGCTCTCTTTTTTTTTTTTTTTTATTTTTTATTTTTTTTATTTTTATACACTGAAGATGTGTGTGTCAGATGAGTGGCTTATTAGTTGTTTGGGCTTGGTTTTGGCAATGCTGGTGCAGTTTAAAAAAGGTGATCTGCGGCATAATCAAAATGCAGTAGAAAAGCAAAGTACATTTGCTGCAGCATTGACACTAATTTATTTGCCACAGTTTATAAGAATCATTTAAGCACTAATTCATGGATGGGCAAACCCACATTTATTTTAACTTCAAAGATAAAATCTCTGGCTTCTCAAAAAGTGTTGAAAGCTTCCTTCACTTGAATACTTTCCCACAATATAGTACTATAAGACTTTACTGTAGTTTTTCCTGTATTAGGTGCTATGTAGCTCTCCATGCAGAAAGTATTTAATTTTTCTTTGAGTACTACTTTGAAGCCTCTTAGAGCTGGAATTGTTCCTGAGCAATCTAAATGTTTCATTCAAAGCTTCTCCATGCGAGAAAAATTTTTAGTTGTGGTGAACTAGGGGTCCTATTATGGGCAAAAGTGGCTCTGTTTATGGACATGCTTTCTTCCAAATATAAATTCCAACAGATCCTTCTGTGCTGTCTGTACCTTACTTTTCTCCTTATCCACATAGCAGGTATTTGGGAGTTAAATTGTAGTATCTGTTCCTTGAAAACCAGTGTGTTTGTTGACCTGAATCACAGTTGCAATCATGCAGTTAGGGGGCCTTGATTTTTAAGTTGGATACTAAATCTTGTTTGCTTTTGTTGGTATTTCTGTACTCTCCAGTCAGTTAGAAAATAAGTTAGAAAATAAATTTCAAAGCCTGCACACCAGGAAACATGCTGGCTAGTAAATATGGCTAGGACACTACCTTTGGTATTACTGTTCTTAACCAGGAACATGTGTTACCTTTTTTAAACAATGTAAATATATATACACTAGGTTTTATTCTTTTTAATATTATGAATTAATAGTCCTTTGGTTGTTTACTGCACGATAATATTTTCCTGTGGCTGGGGCCAAACTGGAGTTTGCTAAAATGAATGAAGCACAGTTGGAAACCCTTTTACTTAGAGCAGTTTTAACTCTCCTGGGGGAGAGGAGTGAAGATACGATTTCCAGCCTGGGAGCTGGGCTACAGCCAAAAACAACAGAAAGGAAAGGTACCACCTATTAGGTAATCATCAGTGGTTTTAAGTGCAATGAGCAGGAGCTTCTTCCATGGCTTGCTTCCTTCTCTACTCCTTTTAAAGGTGGTTAGAGTGGAAATCTTCCTGCCATCAAGTGAAAGATCGTCTCTTTAGTTATGTTTTATAAATTCAAAAGCTTGTTGTTCTTCCAGATACTTTATTTAAAGTTGCTCTCAACTTTGAAAGAACTTGTTAAATAAGTTGAATAAGTTCAAGTGAAGAAAATATTCTCTGTGCACCTGCTGAAGAAGCTGTTGTTGGAGATTTCAGTAAAGCCATCCTAGGTGTCTAGCCAGCAGCTTCCTTTGTTTCCCAGATTTCTTAGTCTTTCAAGTATGTAGCAGTCATGTACTGCTTTAATTTTTGTAAATGCTTTTGTATGTATTTTTTAATTTTATTAAAATCCAGCTTAAAAACAACTAGAAGTCCTTCTGCCTTCAATTAAGTGTGAAATCTAGTGCATGGGGGTATATATTTTTTTTTTCTTTTTTTTTTTGGTTGCCTTTAGTTAGATAAAGGTGTGTGCATTTGAGGGAGGGGATTTAAGGCAGTAAATAGTTTGCTTTACCGTCTGCTGTATAGGCCCGTTAACCTACCTTAACCAGACTCTGCACTTTGTTTTCCTGCTGTCCATTGCTTGCACTCTAATGAGAGGTGGAGGGTGTCCTACAGGCAGCATCCTGCAGGTATTCAGGCAAATTAGTTATTCAGATTCATTGTTGAAGTTGGATCCTTACACCAGAGCTATCAAGAATATCTCTACAGACAGTAAACATCTCCCCCCTCTCCTTTATTTTCTTGAAAATACTCAATTTGGACCCCTACCCTCAACAAAGGCAAACAGCTTACTGTAGAAAATGTCACCCTGAGCTCTTCAATATTAGCTAGCTTATCTGTAACTGAAGATATGTTTGGGTTTTTTTAATTGCAGGTGTTTGGTGCTCTTACTGATAGTCTTGCTCACAGTGTACTTTAATGGTTTCCAAATATACAGCAGACAGAAACAAAATGAGGGGTTCAACCACCTGTTCAGTCTTACAGGAGGAAGGCTGTAGGTATAGGGGGTTGGGTAACACCTCCCTCAAAAAAGAGGAAGGTTGTGAAGTCATTATATTGAATAGTTATAATGAGCTGAAAATTGTAATAGTTTTTTTGTAATCTTGTAGTTTTGATGAAAGCAGAGAAACTTATCATGGAAAAAAAAAAAGAGGTTTAGCTTGTATCCTCTGGAAGTGCTTGCTCTGTGATTATTTTTTTTTATTTTTTATTTTTCCCCTGTTGTTACCAGAACCGTAAGCTACTTAAGTAGATGCCAGTATGGCACAAGGAATATGATTTCAAACAAAACTTCCCTACAGAAACAGAAGAGACAGGAAGATATAGGCAGGTGTTCATACAGGAACTTCTAGTTAACTTGTGGGTGTAAACATACCTTATAACAACTCAAGAATATAACATGGTGGATTTTTACAGTATGATCAAGCACCAGATGAACACTGTGCCGCTATTGATGGTTATTTTCTCCAGTCTTACCTGGGAATGAATGTCCTCCTGTCCTGCTGTGCTGGTTACTGTTGCCTGATTGGTTTTGATTATTTTTGCTCTCAATTGGTATAATATGGATAGGGCAAGACAACACAGGCTGTAGCTGATAAATTTATTTAATCTAGAAGTCTTGCAGAATTTTAAGTTGCAAGCTCCTAATCAGGCAAACCATGGGACAGGATCCTAATGAACTAGTCCAATACTTAAAAACTGGCTCTAATCATGTAACATTAAAATTTTGTTCCAACTTAAATTGGATCCTATAATTCAAGAATTCAGCTGATACCTTCATTACTGCTTAGACTTGTTGTATAATATTAAAACTTGAACCTTGTTGCAGAAGTTTTGTTTTTCTTCAGTAACATTGAACTCTTGTGTTGAAATCATGTCTTGAAATCATGTCTTGAAAGGAGTTATCGACAGCATCTTATGAAATACAGCACTGGAGGATAAAGAGTTTTGTAAAGCAGATGTTTCACAGTAAGACTCACTTGTGTATGTTAAAAGGAGAGCAAACTTGCAGAACAAAATATGAAATATTTTGTTTCTACAGTCGTACGTTTTCTTCCAGTTTTTTGTAAGCACAATTTCTTTGTATTTGTCCCTTAAGGCTTTTAACAAGTTGTGGGGTTTTTTTCGCTATAATGGGATGAGAAATTGAGTGATGTGGCGTTATTCAGATTCTCACATCTTTTTTCGTTTTGCTTTATCCCAGAAGTATATGTTCAAATGGGAAGCACTTTGTACTGAATTGAGGACATAGCGAAGGTGATATTTTCAGTTTCACAGATGTTGAAAGACTCCACTTAGGGAGAAAAATTGATGGGGGATTGAGGCCACTTTCAGAAATTCTAGAGCATCAGAAGTCTAATATTTTTGCTGTTGAGTGTTTGTCTCCTCTATTGCCTGTGTGCGTATGCAGGAGAATTATGGAAAAAGAACTCTGTCCATTACTATTGGGTGTGAGTCCCCCAAGCATTGGAACTACTAAAAGCAGTGATCAGCATGAACTGCTCTGTAGATTTATCCACACTTCTTTACTTCGGTTATTGTAGCATAACTGTGCATAACCACTTTGATTCATGCACATATGTGTAATACACCAGATAATGTAAAATTATTAGTAAAGATCTGTCACAGAAGTTTCACCTCTTTCTTTTACTCCTCCAGTCCAGGAAAAATTAGACATGGTGAGCATCTTCAAGTTCATCCTGCTGAACTCCTTAATTTATTCCCCTCTTCTATGGGGGAATGCATTCCCTGCCCCAAACCCCCACAAAGATGGGAGATCTCTTTAGGTCTGAACAGTTACTGGCTGGTTAGGAGATGCTTCCTCTTGGTAACTGAGCATATAGCAGATTCTGAGGTAACAAGTAGTGTGAAGTTAAAGCAGCAGAAGTGGTGTTTTCTCTTTCAAGAATTTGGAGAGGTTTGTAGTCTTTGAATGAAAATTCTTAAGATAATTTCATCATAGTCAATTATTCTCTGTGCTGAGAAAGCAAAAAATAAAAACTTTTCTTGTATAGAAGATTTTTTAATTTTTTAATTTTTTTTAGTTTTTTAATAGATTTTAATCTTTGGTGCTGTTGCAGTCACCTTCCATATGCTTGCAGGCTCTTAAATAAAAACCTTAGCTTCTGAATTTGAGCTCAGTGGTGGATATGAAGGTCTTTAAGGTTGCTGTCCATACTGTGCCTGTTATGTTTAAAATGTATACCCAGCATCCATTACTTGATTGGCAGAACATCCAATTTGGTAGGCCACTTCCTATATGCCTGAGAAATGCCTGTGAACTATGGGAATGTAGCCCCTGCTACAGCAGGGAATGTTAAGGCATCAAGAATATTGAGTTGGCTGAGTGTCATCAGGTAGGATGGAACTTTAGCAGTCTGCACAGTCTGCAAAGTCTATTTGCTCACATATCTATACAGAGGAAATTTATGATTGTATATTACAAAGTTCTATACAGAAGGAATGTATAATTATATATTAGAGATGCAGCACAAGAATACTTTTTTGTGGTTAGAGATCTCTATCTGTTAGTCTAAAAAGACCAGTTCCTCAAGGCGTGCTTGAGGCTAGTTGATCCATTTAGCCTTTAAATGCTATCACAGTGTGTTCATCTAAGATAGTTCATCTAAGAAATGCCCACTTTAAATCACAGAAACATCTGGTATAGTATCTCATTAGTCTGTGATTACATATACAGTAGGACTCAGGTTAAAACTGAGAGTAACCATGAACTGAACTTGATTAAACCACAAAGAATTATGTGGGTGGTAGTGTCAGCTCTATTTTTATGATGGGTTTTGTTGTTTGTGTTTATATTTTTTTTTTTTTTAATTGTGTTATGATATAACTTTTATGGAGTCTGCAAACTGGAGTTTGGTGATTCCTGGCTGTTGAAGTGGAGGCAACCCGCTTTAAGGGGCTCAGGTAACCATCTTGACAACCATTAGTTGTCTCCTTTTTTTTTTTTTTCTTGCAGGCATCTAAAATTGTAAGATAGCCTCATCGAGCTATTTACCTCTTGTCTGCTCAGTGAAACTTGCAGCTTGATCCTCATCTCTCACCAAAGCATCTCTGAAACAAGTTTTCACGTAATAATCCAAGTTATTTTTCGTGTGCTAGTTGCTCTGATTAAACAGGTAAATATTGTGTTTAGTGGCTCTCTGTAAAGGCCATATACAAATATTGTTATAGCCATAGTGGGTTCTATAGCTTTGAAGCTTCGTCCTTAAAGGGTATATTTCTTTTTAGGGAGTTATTCATTATTAAGCTTCTTTAGGAGTAAACTAAACTTAGGTTATCTGTATATTCCTAGACAGAGAATAATGTTGCTGCCCACTGTTCAGGGTATCCACCTGAGCTGTTACAGGTGATAGTTTGCATTCTTAGTTCAGATCATGTATGTACACTTCCGTAAGTCCACCACTTGCACAGAAGCTGTGATGCTTGCTCTGGAATAGCAGATAACTTGTGGATTTGGTTGTAACCTAGTAAGGTTCAGATCCAGATTGAAGACTACTTTGATTTGGTAGACACTGTTATCTGTCAGACAAGGGATGTTGCTCTTTAAGAAATGCTATCTGAGAGATTTGGGAGGGGTGGATACCGAAAAGAAAAACAATAATCACTGAAAGTATTTCAAGGCTGGAAGCTATGGACAACTTCAATTAAGAGAAACCTTATTTCCAATGCAGTTACCTCTACCAATAAATGTAACTGCCCAGTATTCTTACCTTACATGCTTCCTATTAAATATAGGAAGAGGCTGGACAGCCCTTTTAACCAAATTTTTGAAACCGTTTGGTTTTGGACTTTTTTTGGTGTGGGGGTGTTTTGGGGGGGGGGGGTTTGTTTGTTTGTTTGATTGGGTTGTTTCACAGGTAAACTATTCTGAAGTTAGACTCTAAAAATGGCTGTGTTACAAGCCCTTTTTGTTTAATATTTGATAGATAAGTGAGAATATAAGCTCTGGGAATTATGGGGGTAAACCAGATAATTCTAATATGCATTCTATACTGGGAGGGGTGGTGGTTGTGAGGGTTTGTGTTTGGCTTTTTTTTTCTCTCCTCTAACTGATTTATTGTCTGTGTTTCTGGCAGCAAAGAATACCTTAGACCTTATGTAATTCTGCAAACAAGATCCATATCTGTGGCAGAATTACATTAGTCTTTGAGCGGTATTTTTCATTCTTGCCACAAAAACCCTCAATTGCCATTTTTAACAGTCAGTGAGCTCTTAGCATGATAGTTGTGCTGCGTCTTAAAAATACTTACCTGGTAAACATACTGTTTCAGTGCTCTAGCAGTGTAACACATACTACATAATGTAGAACCCAAGCATAGTCTTAATAAAATAGCTAGTTTAAATGATGTATATAATTCTAGAAACAGTTAAGGCGCCTTGAAAGTAATTACATGTTGACAGGTCCCTTGTGGGCAGATTTCACTTTGCTAAAATGTATCCTACCGTTCATGTTTTATAAAACACTTGTCTTTAGTTTGAGCTTTGTTTCATCAGATTTATTAGCAAAACATTTTTATGAAGACAACTGTTGTAATAAATGTGCTCAATGAGTTGTTCTTAAATGCTCTGACTTGGGACTATAGCACAGCTCCCTTGCTGAGCACTTACACATCAGTTGTATTTGGATAATCTGCTAAAGGGAAAACTTGTTTTTAGATTCCTTTTATTCCTTACAATAGAATAAAACTACTTTTCAGTGCTAATACACTTCAGTTGAAAATAAATATGTATGCCAGCCTAGCTGGCTTGTCTCAAATTACACTTGAAAAGTAGAAATTAAAAATAATTTTTTTTTTTTTCCTTGAACTTCACATCAATTCAGTAGGTATGTTGAAATGGAAAATAGGTGCATTATTAAAATTGTAAGGGTGCTGCTCAAAAGCAAAATAACAAAGAAAATCTCTGAAAGTTGATCTACAGTCATGTCACAATCTAGCATTGTTGGATTAATCTTCCTGTTGATAGAGAATTTGGTATATTACTTTGGTCCAATTATCAATGTTGCTTTTCTGAAGCATACAAGTGAAGAAACAGTGCTGCTATGTCACATTCTTACTTTTGTGCTTTAAAAAAAAAAATCAACAGAAAATCCTAAATACACACTAAATGCCCAAACATGTGTATCTTCCTCCTGCTCCCCTGAGTTTAGTGATTTGATTGATCATAATCTTGATCAGATTGCTTAATTTAGTGAATACCATTGTCAACTAGATTTTCACTGCCATGGTAATTTACAGTTCAGGGTAGTTGCAGACTATAGGTCTGGTTGATTTGTTTCTGCTAAAAAAAAAAACCTCCAACATAAATTCTTTTGATAAGGTCAATAGCTTTTATTTTTTTAACCTTGTGTTGCTTGTGCCCCTCCACAGCTAAAGCGAAGTTGCGGTTAAAAGCATGGCAGTAGGAATCGCTGGTTTTCAGCCAGTCCCTTCACAATGCCTACTTTTTTCCGTATTTAACCCTTCAGAGCTGAGTGTTCATATTTCTTGACTCAAAGTGCCAGTGCATGCTGGTGTTAATGCTTTGGCCTTGAGGAAACCCATACCGCTGCCAGCAGAGGGTTAAGTCCAGAACTGTTGTACACAAGTAGCATTGCAGAGAATTGTCCAGTTTGAAATATTCTTTGTCAAATTAGAAGACTTTTCATCAAACAGGTTCTAGGAATATCTTGGTTCTGGAATAAAAATAATAATTTTAAGTAATGTGTACAAAAACATAAGAAGTTAACAACACACAGTAAATTAATCAAGATAAATATTTATGTAACTGAACAGCAAAAGCCTATGACATAGGATTATGTGGCTTTTTTACATGAAACGGGTCATTAAATTTACTGTACTGTTGCAGTTAAAGGGGAAATAAATAGTTGGTTTGTATTTACAGGTTTGGTTTCATGAAGAAAACTACTGTATGAGTTTCAAAAATGTTAGATAAAAGTTTCTGGCATGTGTTCTTTAATTGAAATTGAAAAAACATTGCTTTCTCCTTAAATTGGATGTCTAGACAGGGGAGATACATTTCCTTTTACTGAAGAGAGCTGAATACTCTCTAAATCTAGATTAGAGACTACAAGCAGATGAGATGTGAATCAGCTGTTTTAGAAAAGTTAACAGGCATAATTATTTGTGTGCAGGCATAATTACTTGTCCGCAGAGGCCCTGTCTTTAGGAGCCTTTTCCTTCCTGAGCAATAATACTATCTGAGTTACAGATTTAAAAACAAATTTCTTGTTTTGCCTATAAGCAGCCCTCACAATGCCTGCCTGTGGCTTGCTTATGAGAAGTGTGGATATGTTTTGCAAGAAGCTGGTTAAACCTAATGCTGGTTTTTGTTGATGGTTATGTAGATGGATGAGTATATCTTTTGTTGATTTAATCCTGCTCTGGAATTCAAAATCTGTCTGCTGAAGGGTTTTAACTTGGGATCAGCCTATTGATGTTTCAGGATTTTCTTTTTCTGTACTGTTATTGAATATTCCTTACTCCTTTTGACACAGACCTTGTTCAATGCGTTTCATACCATTATTTCAATAACT